>NC_083407.1:62237438-62837438 GCF_020745735.1 Hemiscyllium ocellatum | reverse complement strand
GCCTTTCAGACCTGCGGTTTACTGAGTGATCTCCCTCTGTCCGGTTGGCCCCCGACACCCCCACCCCCCCCATCCCCTTCATCCCCAAGACCTTCTTTCAAATGCTCGTTCTTCTCTATCTTGTCTCTGCTCACTCAATCTACACAGCCAGGTGGAGATAAATATTGCACCTGTGTCTAGAAGCAAATAGTCTGAGCAGAATCTTTGAAATGAGGGCCATTCTTGCATGTACCAAATAATTTGCTTTGGACTTCAACATAAATGATTTTTGAAATCACCAAACAATTCTACAATTTCAGGAAGAACCAGTAGAGTCATAGAGTCATAGAGATGTACAACATGGAAACAGAACCTTCGGTCCAACCCGTCCATGCTGACCAGATATCCCAACCCAATCTAGTCCCACCTGCCAGCACCCGGCCCATATCCCTCCAAACCCTTCCTATTCATATACCCATCCAAATGCCTCTTCAATGTTGCAATTGAACCAGCCTCCACCACATACTCTGGCAGTTCATTCCATACATGTACCACCCTCTGTGTGAAAAAGTTGCCCCTTTGGTCTCTTTTCTATCTTGCCCCTCTCACCCTAAACCTATGCCCTCTAGTTCTGGACTTCCCGACCCCAGGGAAAAAACTTTGTCTATTTATCCTATCCATGCCCCTTATAATTTTGTAAACCTCTATAAGGTCTCCCCACAGCCTCTGACGTTCCAGGGAAAACAGCTCCAGCCTGTTCAGCCTCTCCCTGTAGCTCAGATTCTCCAACTCTGGCAACATCCTCATAAGTCTTTTCTGAACCCTTTCAAGTTTCGCAACATCTTTCCGATAGGAAGGAGACCAGAATTGCACGCAATATTCCAACAGTGGCCTAACCAAGGTCCTGTACAGCCACAACATGGCCTCCCAACTCCTGTACTCTTTACTCTGACAAATAAAGGAAAGCATACCAAGCACCTCCTTCACTATCCTATCCACCTGTGACTCCACTTTTAAGGAACTATGAACCTGCACTCCAAGGTCTCTTTCTTCAACAACACTCCCTAGGACCTTATCATTAAGTGGATATGTCCTGCTCAGATTTGCTTTCCCAAAATGCAGCACCACGCATTTACCTGAATTAAACTCCATCTGCCACTTCTCAGTCCATTGGCCCATCTGGTCCAGATCCTGTTGTAATCTGAAGTAGAAATCAATCAACAATTAACCAAAGAGAAGTTGATGGTCCCTTTAACTGTTGGTTGGGAGAGGTCTTACTGCTGCTGGATACACGGTCAAGAGAGGTGTTAGCTGACGTTCTGTGGTTTAAAATGGTATTGCTAACATTAAACCAGCAACATTTGGTGCGTCCTCCCTGCAGTCATGTTTACCCTTTCAGCAAAATGACATCCTGTATGGGCAGTACCTGAATTTTGTGTGCATGCTGTATGTGTCATTTTGGAATCAAACTGACAACTATAGGCAAAAGTATGGACATTGCACAACTGTCAAGTCTAGAATTAACTAAGTGTGAGGGTTTGGGCAGCAGATGAGCTTGAAGCAGTGGTGGTGTCAAACATTTTTAAAGAAAGATGGCAATTGCAATGATGAAGCAGATATATAGTTGGGAGTTCATTTTTGGTCAAATACGATATGGGTTTTGATGCATTTTGTGTCAGAAATCCTCCATTGAATATTCAAGTGACACAAATCTGGGACAGCTTTTCATGTGGAATTTTGAGAATGATGTATTTCTTTTTATTGATGATTTCCTGCACTGATCTGAACTCTGAAGTGCAGTCCGTTTTTAGCACACAGGAGCTGCTAATACTACTGGATCTTTACATGCCTCGTCTGTATGCTACCTTTGTCTATTTGTAGCTGAATATTATTTTCTAAGTGTAACAGAAAGGTTTTCTGATCTACTAATAACAAAATGGCAGTTTACATCATTAAGGCATAGCAACACAAACAATGTTATCAGCAACTGCAAGCTGTCTGCAGATTTTTCAAGCCACTTCCCGCAGTACCATATGTGGGCGTCTGCTCTTGTTCATGGGTAATAAATGCCTTATCCTCAGCTTCCAATTATGGCAGCAAATAGCTGCTCAGTGTGACAAAATGGAAATGGTGTTTAGATGTCTAGTTGCTAGATGGCAGCAAATGGCTGCAACCTATGGTTAATGTAGTGACACTAATGAATTCTGAGAATTAATTTTCAGCTAAGAAAGCCTGATGAAGGCTGCCAGAATGTCAAACAAGATAAGAGATTGACTGTCACTAGAGTTTGAGTTTATTTGTTTTCTGCTGGTTGGTGATTGTTCCTGACCTCTCAAATTGCGAGATGGTGGTGTGATCTACATCATAAACAGCCTGGCTGATGTTGCATATTAACAAAACAAATTAATGATTGCATATTGCATAATTTAAGGCTAAAATTCCATTCTTTTAATGTAGAACCCATTATTTTTGTTTTTCATAAGGAAAGAATATTTTTCAATAAATTGTATGACAATTAAATAATAAAAACAATCCTAGAAGATTCACAGAATCCAAAATGTAACTGCTAATTTTGTGGTTGGATAGAAAATGAATATAGCTGATTCTATATTCCATTGTGTGCAAGTTGCTGCTGATCAGGTCTCTTTTTATTAAATGTAATTATTTTTCAAATGTTTATATATCCTTTAAACATTGGTCCTGGCATGTAGTAGTTGGAGGCTGTAATATACATTGGTGGGAAGAATAAACAAAATAATTAATTTCTGTGACTTATTGATATATGTCATCAAATGTATTGGAAAAAGTGGATGGGATAAGTCACTTTTTCACTATTACTGTGGCAAGTTGCAGTGTCCAATAATGAGCACAAACACACCCAGCAAGTCCTGCTTACATCACTGCCAGGAAAATGCTGAAATCAATGTGTGAGAGTGATAGCTAACTCATAAACTGTAGCTTTAAAGCACACAGAGGATGATGTGGAATATCTGTGTAGGATAGGATATTAGGGAGATTGTGAAATTGGGCTAAAGGAGCAACTAATGAAGCTTGCTCCTTGTCACTTGCTGGTACACTCGTAGTTCAAGAAACTAGATCTTAACTCTCCTTTAATGGTAGGTGAAGCTTCGGTAATGATATAAATCAGATCTGTTTCTATGTAGAGTATAAACTGTGTTTGTTCAACTTTTAACCATGTTCTGAAATAGAAAGCTAGAAGCATGATATAATAATTGCATTAGCAGAAAAGCTTGCAGTCTACAAAACTATTTTAAATGCAAATTCTGTCTTGTAAAAGATTTTGAAATGTTTGTGAATGTTATTTTCCCATCTTAAACAACAGCCGATTGAGGCCAAAATATCACTGGCAAATCAACCATGCAACTTTGAATTTATCTGCATTTATTAGAAAGCAATATAATATCAAGTTCAGAAATACTAGTTTCCTAAACTATTGATTCAAGTTGTAATGTCTAAGCTGTCTAAAATTATTTTATGATTGATATTTTACCATCTTTTAATTATCATAAATTTTGGCTCTTCAACTTTCTGATTTTGTTAATGACTCTAGTAAAATGATGCAAAACTGATATTGACATAGTTTTCCAAGATTCTTTTATTTTATTTGGGTTTATTGGATAATTTTAAAAGCACAAATATTTTCACTACTAAAATCCAATAATGTGATTAGATAGCTTCAAGCTTTGTATTGTACATTCTTATTTTGCGTAAGATATTTGAATAGGATGTTTGTTCTTGCACAGTATTTAAATGATATGTTTGTTCAATATCTCTATTTGTCATTTTCTGTTTTTCTTTAGATGTCTGATTAAGGACTTTGAAAAGCGTCCATCAGTTGCATACTTGTTGCAACACCCATTTATTAAACAATCTCATGGGAAAGAAAGAAGCCTACAATTGCAGTTGGCAAATCTAGTCAAAGTACAACAACAGGAATCCTCAGCAAATGGAAGGTATGATAAATGATATAAATGTAATTTTAATTGAGATATTTTCTAATCTAAAACTAGTAGTAATAACTGATATATATTGCATTTCACAACCAGGTAATGCAAATGCATTATTACAAAGTTCATAATGTTTTGATTTGCAAAGGGAACATAGTTCAGGCCAATCATATAAAAATTACTTTCAAAATGATTAAATGTGCAATTCTATGCATTGTTTGCATTACCGTTGTATATTTGCTGGTGCAGAAAGTTTTTGTTTACAGTTGTCTTGCAGTGCTTATTTATGACCAGTGAGTGGCAGGATGCAACTGTTGTTGACAAAAGGATATTTTTCAAAACACAGTGACCGCAAAATATAGCTCAGTAGTATCCATAGTTTTAATGCTGAAGGCGCCGTTTTGATGCCAAAGTGACATTCATGCTGCATGAGTACCCCCCTTGTGCGATCTGTAACTGGACACTATTTTGTTGGGGCCATGAGCGCGATGGTTAAGGAGTGGTGCCCGATTTATGTCAAACAGGCAGATCATGTAATGCTGATGTAACAGTAGCATTGCTATTTTCAAATTTGCTGCTCTAAAAAATGCCCCCTCTAAATCTTGCACCACTGGACCCAAGTTCAGCAGCAGGAGGGACCCCAGCTAGCATGATTTAAAGGGATAATTAACAACTTCCAGGTTTATTGCTGATTGATTCTTAGCAGCTTTGTTTGTATCTTTTGGAAGTGCTGAGAGTTTGTTTTGCTGCTGTTCAAGTTGGCCAAGTCAATGGTAGTGGGGCTACACATGGAGAAGTCCTCAACAGGAAAAGAACAAAGTTGTATTTATTTGACCTTTCATAACTGTCAAATATCCCAAACTTTTTTACGGCAAATACAGCAATTTTAAAAGTGTAATCACTGTTATATGTGAGAAATACTGCTGGTGGTTTTCACACAACAACTGTTCTGAAGAAAGGTCAATGGAGTTGACACATTAACTCTGTTTTCTATTCACAGATGCTGCCAGACCTGCTGAGTTTCTCCAGCAATTTCTGGTTTTGTTTGTTTCAGATCTGCAACATCTACAGTTCTTTGTTTTATTAAATAGGCTTCAATGAGATAACTCTTGATTATCAGGTTTTGCTTTTTTATTCTTTTGTGAAGAACTTGGGATGTCTTATTTCATAAATGACTCTATGAATAAAAACAAAAGCACAATATTTTTCAACTAATTTCAGGAGCATTGGGAGTGCTGCTGATTGCACAGCAGTTATAAATTTCATCTGTGAACAAAGGATACTTTTTCTGCTGGTGGCATATATGCTAACATTCTAATGAATGTGCGGTAGTTATGTACATGAACTGAGACACAACTATTATTTAACATTATCCTGTAACCTTGAACTTCATTTATTGCTTAATTTGTGTAATCTTTGATGAAATTGATATACTTATTTACTTGTAGTTATTTATTTAAGATTGCATTGTTTGCTTTGGTTAAGTAAATTATGTGTGAAAGATGCAGTTTATCAACCGTAGTCAGCTAACTTGTGTGCAAATTTGATTATGGAGAATAATCATTTTTATCCATTCACTGGACATTGCTTTTATATTTGCTTTAACTAGGCAAGACAGCATCTTTATGAGAAAAAGTCACATGAGAGCATCAAAGCGTACCAGTCGAAACATGACTGATGACTTGGTCACCCTTGAATTCCTAGATGAGGTATGGTTATCAAAGTGTTTCTTGGTTTCAAGTGAATATCACTAACTTAATAGTACAGTCCTAATTTCATGAACAGTTTAGTCAGAAAAAAAAGCAGAGAATAATATACTACAGATGCTAGAAGTCTGAAATTAAAAATACCAAATACTGGAAAAAATGAACAAGTCAGACAGCATCATTGATCAAAAAAGTTATCTTGACCTTTCACATTATCCATAAACCTGATCTGCTGAATATTCCAGCATTTTGTTTTTTATTTAATATTAGAAAGAAATACAGTTTGGATTGAGCTATAGTTTCAGAAGTAGAATAGTTCAGGGCAACCTTTGGGTATCTGGCATTAAGTTTCTCAGTGATAGTTTTGAATCAGGTGAACAATTAATGATAAAAATGAAATACTAGCTCACAGGTGAATGCAAATAATCAGAAAAGCTAATGGAATATTGACTTTTTATTTCAAGGTGGTTGGACTATGGGTAGGAAGTTCTTACTGCAATTGTCCAAGGTGCTGGTGAGACCACATCAGAGTATTGTGAGCTGTTTTGGTTCCCTTGTTTATGAAAGAGATCATTTCATTGGAGGCAACTCAGAGAAGGTTCATTGAGGTGATCCCTGGTATGGAGAGATTGTCTGATGAGCAAAGATAAAAGAAGTTGGGACTGTACTCACTGGAGTTTAGGAGAATGAGAGGTGATCTCATTGAAACAAATAGGGTTCTTAAGGGGCTTGACAGGGTAAATGCTGAGAGCATGATCCCCCTCGGAGGAGAGTCGAGAATCAGAGAGCATAGTTTAAGAATTAAGGGGTGCTAATTTAAGTCTTCGATGAGGAGGAATTTCTTCTCTTAGAGGGTTGAGCGTCTTTGGAACTCCTTGCCACAGACAGTTCTGGGGACAGAGCTCTTGTTTTTATATAAGGCTGAGATAAATAGATTCTTGATGAGTAGGGGAATCAAGGGGCTATGGGGAAAGGATTGGAAAGTGGACCAGACAATCATGATCCTGTTGAATGATGAAACAGGCTCAAAGGGCAGAATGGCCCTTATGTAGAAATTATATGAACAATGAGGGGAAGTTCAATCTGTGTTAACTTTGTCTCCTCTCAGTTTTATTTAAATATTGATGGACATCTTGGGTTTGGTAAAAAAAAATAGGACTGAGGAGCAGAAGTAAGCTATATGGCTCTTTAAGCCCTTACACAAAAAAAAAATCTGAATAGTATTGTTGGTTTTAAATGTGGTGTTCAATGATTTTTCACAAGATCATTTCGGGTGTTAAGATTTTGCACCTTACTGGTTATTCTTTAATGTTTCCTGGAATGTTTAACTATAGTTCGAGAAAGCCATGATTTTCTTCATTTTTTAAATTCAATAACAGGAAGCAAATATGTTAGATGTGACTCTATGAAAAAGTTCAAATGCCAAAAAAAATACATGATGCATTGGTTAATCAATGGAATAAGATCGAATTCCATCTTGGGGGAAATATTTTTTTGCCATGTGCTCATTTATACTTCCCACCATTTCTTCCTTGCTACGAAAACAAACAGCCACTGCAACTGCAGGGGATGTGTTCACAACCCATGTAGTTGTCATGCTTGTAAAGTCACTGACAGGATCGTTGCAACATTTGAGTACTTCAGAATAAGTTTACTTATTGCAGCAACTTGGTGTCCCTGAAACAAATTGTAAAACCAGAGACCCAAAGGAGCTCTAATGAAGAGCCCTTCTGCCCTACTCATAGAGTCATAGTCTTAGCAAAGTACTGCACAGAAACACACATTCGGTCCAACTCATCCATGCTGACCAGTATCCTAAACTCATCTAGTCCTGTTTGCCCAAACTTCGGTCCCTATCCCTCTGAACCTTTCCTATTCATGTACCCATCGAGATGCCATTTAGCTGTTGTAATTGAACCAACCTTTACTACCTCCTCTGGCAACTCATTCCATATAAGCACCACCCTCTGCATGAAAATGTTGCCTTCAGGTCTCCATTAAATTGTCCTTCTCTCCTTAAACCTATGCCCACTAGTTTTGGACTCCCCTACCCTGGGAAAAATACCTTGTCTATTCACCCTTTTGGTGCCCCTCATGATTTTATAAGCCTCTATATGGTCACCCCTCAGCCTCCAACACTCCAAGGAAAATCGCCCTAGGCTATTCAGTCTCTCCATATAGCTCAAACACCCTAACCCTGGCAACATCGTTTAAATCTTTTCTGAAGTTTCATAACATCATTCCTATAGCAGGAAGACCAGAATTGAATGCAATATTCCAGTAGTGGCCTAACCAGTGTCCTGTGCAGTAGCGACATGACCTCCCAACTCCTACACTCAATGTGCTGACCAATAAACGCAAGTGTATCAAATGCCAGCTTCATTATCCTATCTATTTGGGACTCCACTTTCAAGGAACTATGAACCTGCAATGCAAGGTCTCTTTGTTCAGGAATACTCCCCAGGACCTTACCATTAAGTATATAAATCCTGCCCTGGCTTGCCTTTCCAAAATGCAGCACCTCACATTTATCTAAATTAAACTCTATCTGCCATGCCTTGGTCCATTTGCCCATCTGATTAAGATCCCTTTGTACTCTGAAGTAACCTTCTTTGCTGTCCACTATACCACCAATTTTGATGTCATCTGCAAACTTACTAACCATACCTTCTGTATTCACATCTAAATCATTCAAATAAATGACAAAAAGAACAGTGGACCCAGCACTGATCATTGCGGCACACCACTGATTGCAGCCCTCCAGTCCAAAAAAGCCTCCACCATCACCCTCTGTCTCCTACCTTCGAGCCACTTTTATATCCAAATGGCTAGCTCTCCCTGTATTCCATATGATCTAACCTTACTAACCATGTGGAAACTTATCAAACATGTTGCTAAGTCCCTATAGACAACATCAACTGGTCTGCCTTGATCAAACTCCTTTGTTGCTTCACAACCATTCCTTGAGCAAAGTGATGAGATGAGATGGCCAGGCAGTGATAAGATGGAGTTGCTGGGGGAATGGGAAGTCCAAGGTGGGGTTGAGAGGAGCATCAAAATGGGGTGGTGGTGAAGGGAGGAAACAGAGAATAGATCAGTGAGGAATAGGTGTGTAACAATGATGTCAGCAATACCAATCCCATGTTCTAGTACAGTGGTAGGAGATAAGTGTTTTGATTTACACCTTTAAGTGAATTTTCACATGTTGGAAATGAAACCTTGCCAACAATTAGCAATCATAGAAAGCATAATCTCCACAGTTGGAATACACAAAACAAACTTGCAATTCAACAATCTGACAATAGACAATAGACAATAGATGCAGGAGTAGGCCATTCTGCCCTTCGAGCCTGCACCACCATTCAATATGATCATGGCTGATCATCCTTAATCAGTATCCTGCTCCTGCCTTATCTCCATAACCCTTGATTCCACTATCCCTGAGAGCTCTATCCAACTCTTTCTTAAATGACAGAGTAGAAGAGATGAATTTTTGATTGTGAAACTAAAACCAGCTGTAAAATGTTCACTCTGTCTCAAGAACGAAAAACATTTGGTGATAAGATGAATGAAAAAGAAACAACAGGACACTGAAGCCTAAGTACAACTGAAATTTTCTCTAAGGATTCAACTAAACAAGTGTGATTTGGGGTTAAACCTTGCACCTCAAGCACAACCTGTGGATTTTGATCAGTATATTCTTTTATCTTAATTTTGTACTTTTTAACTTTGTAACTTTGTGTGTATGCTTGATGTCTCATCTTTATTATTTTGATCGGGGCTAGCAGATAAAAAACATATTATTTTCTTCATTCAAGAAAACCCTGTAATTAGCCTCTTACTTCGATAATGGGAGTTAGTTCATGACATTTTAATTAGAGAGAGGTGTAACTGTACTCCAAAAAGAACACAAATCTTTGTGGCTGAATGGAAGATTACAAAGAGTGTAGCCAATTCATCCCTTGCTACCTGGCCATAACAGTTCATTATAGGTCTTAACTACTGATTTCGCTCATATTTGCACGGCAGGCTGATTTCTTGATTTGTTTTGTCAATAATGTGGAAATATTGTGATGCTATTGATCAAGTGATTAGGATCATTATATGCAGTAGGAGGGGCTAGGTTGTGCAGAGCAGGTCTCTAAGACTATCTTGATTATTTTCACTTTCATGCAGAGATAGAATGGTCATCATTCCGTTTAGCAATTATGTTAAACACTGAATAGTTGTTAGGAGTAGTTGCATTCTGATCTATTTGAAATGTATTTATTTTTTAAATTAGTATTGTATGGATGCACTTGTAAGGTTGGCATTTATTCCCCATCTCTAATTGTCCTTGAATTGTGTGACTTGCCAGGACATTTCAAAAAGCAGTTAAGAAGTAACCACATTGTTGTCGGTCTGGAGTCTCCTATACACCAGACCAGGTATGAATGGCAGACTTCCTTCCCTAAAGGACATTACTGTACCAGATGGGCTTTTACAACAATGGACAGTGGTCACCTTTAGATCAGCTTTTTATTCCCAATTTTTACTGAACTCAATTTTCTGCCAGAGTATGACTTAAACCCAAGTCCCCATAACATTAGCCCGGGTCTCTGGATGACAAGACCAGCGACATTACCATCATGCACCACTTCCCCATGAATCTTTCAGCTGGTAAAGTGTATCACTTTACGCTTCAGGGCTGTTTATACCAGCAGCTGCCTTGTGTTGTATTCTCTCTGATTGTGAAATTGATGATGATAATAATGAATTCCTGTGCTACTGTCCAGACATGTGGATAGCCAGAGTTTGTGAAGCAATCTTGCAGCAGCCATCTGGTCATGGAGGGATAGAATTTATAGACCATGTGCAGAATGTGGAATGTGCCAGATATAATTCTGAAGTGATCTTCATACCTTTGTTATAACTGGTAATGTTTAATGTCTGGCTTCATATATTTGGTTGTTCCTGCTCTTGCTACTGAATTGTCTGTGTTGTTGAGAATGCCACTTTTTCCATGCTTTCTGTTCAATTCTTGGTGGTGCTGGAAAAAATGGCACACAGGTTGAAGTTGCACCTTGAAGAAGCTATTGGAGGTGAAGGGAAAGTTACAAGGGGCTAACATGTGCTAAAGTATTGAATTATTTAAAGTGTTCTGAAGGTAGTCCTTGATAAGGATATTGATCATATTGGGTAAACTGAAATTTTGTTAGTATAGCTGGATTTCTTGAAGGAGGTAATCCTTTCTTTTGAGAGGCTGTGGAGCAATCCAAGATGATCCCTTAATGTAGATATGTGGAGAGAATTCAACAGGGGTTATCAGACCTTAAAGTCCAGCTCTATGCAAATTTCAGAAGCAATATTAACCTTGAAGCTGATGACAACTGAGTTGTTTGTTCCCACCAGTCATGTTTTGTTTGATTCAATGATTTAACTTCCCAAGTTGGATAGCTGTTGCAGATTGCATTAAGAAACAGTGATTTTTATTTTGCAAAAGTAAAATCACCCATCATTTTGTTCTTGATTATTGGAATGCATTTTAAGATTTTTGTCCTGCAGCTCCAATTATTTGATGGAAACTTGGCAGCTCTACTGTTGTGCAGCGAATACAGAGATCCAATATCACATTTTTCTTCAGTCACACCTTTGGGCGAAACTGAACTGAGATGTCTCTGAGTGAGCAACAATCATGTTGGCGAGGTTTGAATAACAGCGAAGTGTTCTGTATGTTCTTTCATAGGAGGTGAACATTGTTGGCGAGGCCAGCAATTAATACCAATCCTTAATTGGCCTTGAGGAGGTGGTGGTGAACCACCTCCTTGAACTTTTCTGTGCATGTGGTGTAAAAACACCCACAGTCTGTTAGAGATGGAACTGCAGCATTTTGACCTAAAAACAGTGAAAGCACAATACTATAGTTCCAAATGAGGTTTGTGTGTGACTCAGGAGGGAACTTGTTGTTGATGATGAGCCCATGCATCTGCCACCATTGTCATTCTAGATGATAACGATCATGGGTGCTGTTGAAGTAGTCTTGGCAAGTTATAGATTGTGTCCTGTAGATTCTACATACTGCTGCCACTGTGCATTGGTGGTGGAGGAGGTGAATGTTTAAGCTGATATCTTGGATACTGATCAAATGAGATGTTGTGTTCTTGGCTTTGTTCGACCTGTGCTCATTCAAGCAGATAGTGAGCATTCCATCACACTAATGATATGTGCATTGTTGCTGGTGGGTGGACTTTGGGAAGTCAGGAGATGAATTACTCCCTGCACAATTCGCAGCCTCTGGACTTGCTGTTATGGCCTCAATTATAATTTCTAGAATGTTGATGTTACTGGATTTAGTGTTAATAATGCTGTGGAATATTAGATTCTCTTGTTGGGGCTGGCCATTACCTGGCACTTGTGTAGCCAAAATTTTACTTGCCTCTTTTCAGCCCTAGTTTGAATATTGCCCCAGTCTCACTGATGCAGCCATGGGCTGCTTCAGCATCTCATGAATTCTGAATGTAAATCATTCCAATATCAGCCCAATCATATATTTCTGCCCTTGTGATAGAAAGAACATCATCAGTGAAGATGGTTGAGTCTAGGACACCATCCCGAGAAACCATTGTATTGATATCCTGGGGTTGAGATGATTTGAACCAATAACTAAATCTATCTTCCCACATGCTAAATTTGACTCCAACCAGTAAAGAATTTTCTTTTACATTCCCATTGGTGTCAATGTTGCTACGACTCCTTGACGCTAATCAAATACTAACTTGATCTCCCTCAAATTTGGAATTCTCCTGTCTTGTCTATGTTTGGTTCAAGGTTTAACATGTTTTGGAGTTGTGTGACCCTGGCAGCTCCCAAACTGAGCATTGATCAATAGATTGCAGTGTAAGTCCTACTTGAATATGCTGTGATGACACTTTGCATCACTTCACTAATGATTGAAATAAGACTGATGGAATGGTAATTGGGTAGATTGGATTTTTCCTGCTTTCTGTGGACAGGACATACCTGAGTACTTTTTCTTGTTGCTGGTTAGATGCCAGTGCTGTAGTTTGGTTAGTGGTTGGCTATCTCTGGAGCACAGCCAGGATGTTGACAGATTCCAAAGCCTTTGCTGTATCCAGTATATTTATTCATTTCTTGATATTGAATCATATGGCTGAAGATTGGCAAGTCTAGAGGAACCAAGTTTGACTTGGCACAACTGGCAGAAGATGGCTTCAAATGCTTCAACCCCGGTTTCCTCCCACAGTCCAAAAATGTGCAGGTTAGGTGAATTGGCCATGCTAAATTGCCCGTGGTGTTAGGTGAAGGAGTAAATGTAGGGGAATGGGTCTGGGTGGGATGCGCTTCGGTGGGTCGGTGTGGACTTGTTGGGCCGAAGGGCCTATTTCCACACTGTAAGTAATCTAATCTAATCTAATCTAATTTAATCTTATCTTTTGCACCAACTTCTTGGACTTTGCTATCATTAAGGACGTGGATATTTGTGGAGCCTTCTCCAGCTGGTTGTTTAATTGTCCACCAGCCTTGGATGTAGTAGGACTGCAGAGCTTTGGTCTGATGTGTTAGTTGTAGGATTGCTTTGTTCTGATTATACCATGCTGTTAAAGTTATCTGAACACAGCAGGGACAGTAATAAGGCTTTTAAAATTAGCCTAGCAGCCTTCAGTTAGAGAAAGAAAAATAATGCTGAGTTCTCATTCATTCTTTATCACTGTCCAGCAACATCTGCTGAATTTTTACGTATGGATACCAGGTGTGTTTTGGCTGTTATGCTACCTACAATTGAATATCCTGCTGATACTGTGTAAAAGCTCACATGAATAATGGGCAAATTGATGAGCCATATCCCTGCAGCTATATCCAGCAAGGAATCAATAGCACACAAGGAGATGAGGAATATTAGCAAGGAAAGAAATTAGCATTTAGTTCCAAAAATGAAAAGAAATGCAGTGTTTTTAGAATTAGTGGTATCTTTTGCAGAGGTGGAAAGAAATGTGAATACTGAGCGAATTGAAAGACTCTTGGACTGACATGTCTAATATTTGTTCGAATCATGTAATATTTTTAAATGTTTTCTAAGCTATTCAATTGAAAGGTTTTCTTTTTTGTTGACAAATTGACAATCTGAATTATACAGATTTAATAATGTGCATTGATTTTGGCATTTCAACATGCCAAATACCGTTAATACCATCCTTGAGGTTGAAGGAGCTGGACTACATAGTTGATTTTAATAGCCAAGTATAAAGAAAGTTCCTTGGTGCTGCAATTTGATTTAACTTAATAAGCACCTCCTAAACTGAGATACAAAAACAGAAGTTGCTGGTAAAGCTCAGCAGGTCTGGCAGCATCTATGAAGAGAAATCAAAGTTAACATTTCAGGTCTGGTGACCCTTTCTGAGAACTGATAGTAGCTAGGAAAATGTTGGTTTATATGCAGAAGATAGGGTGGGACAGGGGTTAAGGAGTAAATGATTGGTGGCGATAGAACCCAAAGTGAGAGAAGAACAGTTGGACAAAGTAGTGACTACTGCTGTGGCTGGGAGGGTGAATAACTGTTAATGGAGACTGTTAGTGGCTAACAACAGGTAATGTGTAATGACAGACTATTTAATACCAAAGCCTGGCGTGTGTGGTAGAGGGCTAGGACATGGGGGAGTTCTGCCCCTAAATTGTTGAACTCAATATTGAGTCCAGAGGACTGCAGGGTCCCCAAATGGAAAATGAGGTGTTGTTCTTCCAGTTTGTGCTGAACTTTGCTGGAGAACTGCAGCAAGCCGGAGACAAAGAATTGGGTGGTGTATTAAAGTGACAGGCAGCTGGAAACTCAGGGCCTTTTTTGTGGGCAGAACATAAATGTTTTGCGAAGCTGTCACCCAGTTTATGCTTCATTTCCCCAACATAGTGGAGGCCACATTTTGAGCAGCGAATGCAGTAGACTGGATTATGGGAAGTGAAGGTAAAGGCTGCTTCACCCTGAGGGTATATTTGGGCCCTTGGATACTAAGGAGAGAAGAGGTAAATGGGTCAGTATTACACCTTTGGTGTTTGCAGGGGAAGGTGCTGTGGGGCTGTGGGAAGGTGTTGGGAGTGAAAGAAGAGTGGACCAAGGTGTCATCGAGGGAATGGTCCCTGCAGAAAGTGGACAAGGGAGGGGAGGGAAGGGGAATATATGTCTGGTGAAGGCATCTCATTGGAGGTGGTGTAAATGTTGGATAATGATCTTCTGGAGGTAGATGCTAGTAGGATGGCAGGTAAGGACAAAGGGAACCCTAACGTGGTTGCGGGAGGAAGAGATGAGTTCTGTGGGGCAGGAGCATGCTGAAACAATGGGTCTGCCCAGGCAGTCCTGTGCGTGGATTTTTGGAAGGAGGTAGAAGTGAGCTGCATGGGGTAGGGGTACTATCAGCTTTGAGGCTGTGGCCGGGAGATTGCTGGTTGAAATTAGGTCAGTGAATGTAATTAGACAATAGACAATAGGTGCAGGAGTAGGCCATTCTTCCCTTCGAGCCTGCACCACCATTCAATCTAATCATGGCTGATCATCCTTAATCAGTATCCTGTTCCTGCCGTATCTCCGTAACCCTCTATTCCACTATCCTTGAGAGCTCATCCAACTCTTTCTTAAATGAATCCAGAGACTGGGCCTCTACTGCCCTCTGGGGCAGAGCATTCCACACAGCCACCACTCTCAGGGTGAAGAAGTTTCTCCTCATCTCTCCTAAATGGTCTACCCCGTATTTTTAAGCTGTGTCCTCTGGTTCGGCACTCACCCATCAGCGGAAACATGTTTCCTGCCTCCAGAGTGTCCAATCCTTTAATAATCTTATATGTCTCAAGACATATGGCCTACTCCTGCACCTATTGTCTATTGTCTAATTACATTCACTGACCTAATTTCAACCAGCAATCTCCCGGCCACAGCCTCAAAGCTGATAGTACCCCTACCCCATGCAGCTCACTTCTACCTCCTTCCAAAAATCCACGCACAGGACTGCCTGGGCAGACCCATTGTTTCAGCATGCTCCTGCCCCACAGAACTCATCTCTTCCTCCCGCAACCATGATAGGGTTCCCTTTGTCCTTACCTGCCATCCTACTAGCATCTACCTCCAGAAGATCATTATCCAACATTTACACCACCTCCAATGAGATGCCTTCACCAGACATATATTCCCCCTCTCAGTCTTCTAAACTCAAGGGTATACAAGCCCAGTCGCTCCAGTCTTTCAGTGTAAGGTAATCCCGCCATTCCAGGAATTGACCTTGTGAACCTAAGCTGCACTCCCTCAATAGCCAGAATGTCTTTCCTCAAATTTGGAGACCAGATCTGCACACAGTACTCCAGGTGTAGTCTCACCAGGGTCCTGTACAGCTGCAGAAGAACCTCTTTGCTTCTATACTCAATCCCTCTTGTTATGAAGGCCAGCATGCTATCAGCCTTCTTCACTACCTGCTGTACCTGCATGCTTACCTTCATTGACTGGTGTACAAGAACACCCAGATCTCTCTGTACTGCCCCTTTACCTAAATTGATTCCATTTAGGTAGTGATCTGCATTCCTGTTCCTGCCATCAAAGTGAATAACCATACATTTATCCACATTAAACTGCATCTGCCATGCATCTGACCACTCACCTAACTTGTCCAGGTCACCCTGTAATCTCCTAACATCCTCATCACATTTCACCCTGCCACCTAGCTTAGTATCATCAGCAAATTTGCTAATGTTATTACTAATACCATCTTCTATATCATTAACATATATTGTAAAAAGCTGCGGTCCCAGTACTGATCCCTGCGGTACCGTACTGGCACTGCCTGCCATTCCGAAATGGAGCCGTTTATCACTATTCTTTATTTCCTATCAGCCAACCAACTTTCAATCCAAGTTAGTACTTTGCCCTCAATACCATGCGCCCTAATTTTGCTCACTAACCTCCTATGTGGGACTTTATCAAATGCTTTTTGAAAGCCCAGGTACGCTACATCTACTGGATCTCCCTCGTCCATCTTCAGAGTTGCATCCTCAAAGAATTCCAGAAGATTAGTCAAGCATGATTTCCCCTTCATAAATCTGTGCTGACTCTGACCTATCTTGTTACTACTATCCAGATGTGTCGTAATTTCATCCTTTATAATAGACTCCATCATCTTTCCCACCACTGAGGTCAGACTAACTGGTCTATAATTTCCTGCTTTCTCTCTCCCACCTTTCTTAAAAAGTGGTATAACATTAGCCACCCTCCAATCCGCAGGAAGTAATCCTGAATCTATTGAACTCTGGAAAATAATCACCAAAGCATCCACGATTTCTAGAGCCACCTCCTTCAGTATCCTGGGATGTAGACCATCAGGCCCCGGGGACTTATCAATCTTCAGACTTAACAGTCTCTCCAACACCAATTCCTGGCAAATATAAATTCCCTTCAGTTCAGGTCCTTCAGCCACTGTTACCTCAGGGAGATTGTTTGTGTCTTCCCCAGTGAACACAGATCTGAAGTACCAATTCAATTCTTCTGCCATTTCTTTGTTCCCCATTATATATTCCCCTGTTTCTGTCTTCAAGGGCCTAATTTTAATCTTAACCATTTTTTTGCCTTTCACATACCTAAAAAACTTTTACTATCCTCCTTTATATTATTGGCCAGTTTACCTTCATACCTCATTTTTTCTCTGAATATTTCCTTCTTAGTAATCCTCTGTTGTTCTTTAAAAGCTTCCCATCCTCTGTTTTCCCACTTATCTTTGCTATGTTATACTTTTTCTCCTTTAACTTTATATGTTTCTTAACTTCCCTCGTCAGCCACGGCCACCCCTGCCTCCTCCCTAGGATCTTTCTTCCTTTTTGGAATGAACTGAGCCTGCAACTTCTGCATTATACACAGAAATATCCGCCATTGTTCCTCCACTGTCATCCCTGCTAAGGTATTGTACCATTTAACTTTGGCCAGCACCTCCCTCATAGCTCCATAGTTCCCTTTATTCAACTGAAAAATTGTCATTTCTGATTATAATCTCTCCCTCTCAAATTGCAGATTGAAGCTTATTGTATTATGGTCACTACTTCCCAATGGCTCCTTCACTTCGATGCAATAAACTGATGTGCCATGGTGTGGTCATGGTCGAGGGGAAGTTAGGGGGAGGTATTTGAGACCTGTCACTCAGTCTCTCCAATGTAGAGGTCAGTATGCCAGATGACAACAGCACTTCCATGACAGGGTCCTCAACCAGGTCCAACCCATTTTCTGCACCTCCAACCTCATCCCCTCTCTTCCTCCTGCAACAGCGATAGAGTTCCCCTTGCCCTTACCTACCATCACAACAGTATCCACATCTAGAAGATCATTAGCTGCCATTTCTGTTACCTAAAGTGAGATGTCACCCCCAGACGCATATTCCCCTTCTCTCTGCAGAAACAAATCCCTTCTGGACACCCTAGGCCTCTCTTCCTTCACTTCCAACACCCCACCACAGCCCTACGGCACCTTGTCCTGCAATCACCAAATGTGTAACACATGTCCATTTACCTCCTCCTCCTCAGTATCCAAGGGCCCAAACATACCTTCCAGGTGAAGCTGCACTTTACCTGCCCTACATACAATCTAGTTTGCTGCATTCACTGTTCACAATATGGTCTCCTCTATGTTAGGGAAATGAAACATACATTGGGTGACTGCTTCACAAAACGTCTATGTCCTGCCTGCAAAAAAGACCCTGAGCTTCCAGTTACCTGTCACTTTAACACACCTCCCTGTTCCCTGCCAACATCTCTGTCTCCGGCTTGCTGCTAAGCTGAATGCAAGCTGGAAGAACAGCACTTAATTTTCCTTTTGGGGACTCTGCAGCCCTCTGGACTCAATATCAAGTTCAATAATTTAGGGGCAGAACTCTCCCATCTCCTATCCCCTGCCACACACACCAGGCCTTGTCATCATATAGTCTGTCAATACAGACTACCTATTGTTAGCCACTAACAGTTTCCATTAACAGCTATTCAACCTGCCAACCAGATCGTTATCTACTCCTTTGTCCAAGTGTTGTTCTCTCACTTTGGACGCTACCCCTAACTATCATTTACTCCTTACCACTACCCTTCACCCTATCTTCGCCATATAAACCTGCATTTTCCTAGCTACCATCAGTTCTGAGGAATGGTCAGCAAACCTGAAACATTAACTCTGATTTCTCTTCACAGTCGCTTCCAGAACAGCTTTTCCAGCAACTACTGTTTTTGTTTCTGACTCACAGCATCTACAGTTCTTGTGGATTTTATTTCCTAAATTGAGATGGCAGACTACAAGTAGTACAAAAGACAAAGTATTACAGATGCTGGATTCTGAAATTAAAATAGCAAAATGCTGAACATGATTTGCCGTTCAAATAGCAATTGTGAAGCAAAAAACAAAGTAAATATTTCTGCTACATTACCTTTCATCAAAACTGGAAAAGTTGGAGATTTAGCGACTTTTAAATTTATATAGGGATGGAGAGTGGAGAAAACAAAAGAAGATGAGGTTAATTTAGGTTGGAAGGCAGGAATGAATAAATGAAAAGGCATTTTATTTGTGTGCGTGAAGAGCAGAGGAATATAAGTATATCATTCAGCTCCTTGAATCTACTCTGCCATTCTCTATCATGATGTAGAGCTGCCAGTGTTGGACTGGGGTGGACAAAGTTAACAATCACCTAACACTAGGTTATCGTCCAACAGGTTTATTTGGAAGTATTAGCTTTCAAAGCGCTGTTCCTTCATCAGGTAGCTGTGGAGCAGCAACATGAGACTCAGAATTTATAGCAAAAGACCACAGTGTCATGCAACTGAAATGATATATTGAACAAACCTAGATTGCTGTTAAGTTTTTCATCTTTTAGAATGGGTTGCATTTTTGGTCCATTAATATGTCAATCCCAGAACTTCTTTCAAGTCACAATCTCGAGATAACAATAAGGCTTTATAAAAAGAGGTGACATCTCAGCTCAGACAATGCATTAAAGATGTGAGGTTAGACTCTGCCTGTCTCCCAATCCCAATCAGACTGGTTCTGTTTCCAAAGTAGGAACTTATAAAATGTTACCTGTTGCAAATGTTGCAAATGCACACTCTCACTCTCTCTCTCACACACACACACACACACACACACGCGCACACAGTCACATGCACACATTCACAATCTCACATACACACTCTCTCTCTCTCTCTCTCTCTCTCCCACCCCCTCACATGCATGCATGCACACACGTATATAAGTCTATGGGTGAATTCGCATTAGAAGAATTATTATTACAGATACATTCTATTTTGTTCAAAAAGCACACAATTTGCAGGCAGTCAATCCATGTACCATGTTATAAATTCCTACTTTGGAAATAGATCCAGTCTGGCTTAAGATTGTGATACAGACAGACTCTAACCTCACACCTTTAATGCATTGTCTGAGCTGAGAAGTCACTTTTTTTTAATAAAACTTTAAGTTATCTTGAGAATGTGACTTGAAAGAAGTTCTGGGATTTACATCTTAATGAATCAAAACCTGCAACACATTCTAAAAAATAAAAACTTAACAGCAATCTAGGTTTGTTCAATATGTTGTTTCAGTTGCATGACACTGTGGGCTTTTGCTATAAATTTTGTATCTTATGATGCTGCTCCACAGCTGCCTGATGAAGGAGCAGTGCTCCGAAATCTAGCACTTCCAAATAAATCTGTTGGACTATAACCTGGTGTTAGGTGATTTTTAACTTCATTCTAGATGATGTTGATCATCTACATGACACTATATTCCTGTGTTATTCTCATTTTCTTTAATGTTGACTAGCTAGAAATGACTCAATCTCTCTCTTGAACTGGTATAATGGTTGAGCTACCATAACCTTTGAGATATAGAATTACAAAGATGCATCACCCTCTGAATTAAAAAGTTCCTCCTCATTTCAGTTATAGAGCCATTGAGATGTACAGTACAGAAACAGACCTTTCTGTCCAACTCATCTATGCTGACCAGATGTCCTAAATTAATCTAGTAATATTTGCCAGCATTTGGCCCGTATGCCTCTAAACCCTTCCTATTCATATAACCATTCAAATGCGTTTTAAATGTTGCAATTGTACCAGCTTCCACCACCTCCTCTTTCCATACATGCACCACCCTCTGCATGGAAATGTTACCCCTGAAGTACCTTTTAAATCTTTCCCCTCTCACCCTAAACTCTGCCCTCTAGTTTTGGACTCCTGTACCCTGGGGAAAGGACTTTGTCTATTCACCCTATCCATGCCCCTCATGATTTTATAAACCTGTATAAGGTCACCCCTCAAACTTCGACTTGACTTTTACTCTGAGACCGTATCCCTTCTTTGAATCCCCACAGCCAGGGAAAACATCCTGCCTTTTGTTTACCTGTTTCAGAATTTTATAAATTTCTGAGTTCACTTTTTACTTGACTAACATAAGAAAATAGAAATTTAATGTGCTCAGTCTCAGCTCCTAGGATAGTTCTACCAACTCAGAAATGAACTCTGCTTCACTCCCTCAATAGCTAGGAAAGGTAAAGTTGCTATAGTCATATCAGACCATAGGGCTACTGTCGTATTAGAGAGAGATGACTGATGGTGGTTTAACCTTAGGGTCACCACGTCTCAGACAAAAGGAGAGGTTGAGAAGAAGAGTCCTTCATGTTAACCTCAGCCTATCCAGGAATTGACCCCACAATGTTGGCATCACTCTACATTGCAAATTGATCATCCTATTTGTGGCAAGATAAAAGAGCATGGTAATGAGACAATGAAAGAAATAAAAAATGAAGTTGCAACAAAAACAGAGTGTGCTGAACAAAACAAAACACAACGAGTCTGGCAACATCTGTTGCGAGAAAAGCAGTGTTAATGTTTTGGATGTTGTGACACTTGGTGAGGCCCATCAGAAAGACTCTGGTGAAGGGTCACTGGACTTGAAGCATCAATTCTATGTTTCTGTCTACAGATGCTGCCAGACCTCTGTTTTTTCCAGGATTCTAAAATCTGTTTTAGATTTTCAGCATCTGCACATCTTTATTTATTGTGAAGTTGAGACCTGATGAGCTGGAAATGACAAAATCTGAGACCCCAGTTTTGTTCCCAATGAAAAGAAATCCCAAATCTGCAAGTCTGCCCTTTAAAATAGCTGCCCAATGCTTCTGATTTTCACTTTGCGAGTATGTCTTGGATACCTGGAAAGAGACTAAGATGGCACTCCCAGGTCAGACAGTGTGGAAAACATGCCTCATGCTTGAGCACTGACAACATCTTTCATTCTCCATGCTCCTGCACTGTCAACGTACACTACTCTGCCCACATTCCATAGCCTTTCACAATACCCATTCCACCTTTGGCATATCTACACCTCCCCATGCCCCTTCAGGCCCCTATATGCCATCAACACGCTGCCATGGGCCTCTTATACCCCAATATCAATCTATCCACTTCCCATGGATGCTCGTATCCTATAATACCATAGTTATCACGATGGTCCTCATAACCCCATGTCACCTCATAGTCCCAACCACAACTCTTTGCCCATTCCTCTCCATGTCAACACACCTATTATCTCACATAAACATTATTATAGAGTGATAGAGATGTACAACATGAATACAGACCCTTCGGTCCAACCATGCCGACCAGATATCCCAACCCAATCTAGTCCCAACTGCTAATACCCAGCCCATATCCCTCCAAACGCTTCCGAATCATATCCCCATCTGAATGCTTCTTAAATGTCGCAGTTGTACCAGCCTCAACCACTTCCTCTGGCAGCGCATTCCATACACGTACCACCCTCTGCGTGAAAAAGTTGCCTCTAAAGTCCCTTTTATATCTTTCCCCTCTAGTTCTGGACTTCCCGACCCCAGGGAAAAGACTTTGTCTATTTATCCTATCCATGCCCTTCATAACTTTGTAAACCTTTATAAGGTCCCCCCTCAGGCTCCGACGTTCCAGGAAAAACAACCCCAGCCTGTTCAGCCCCTCCCTATAGCTGAAATCTTCCAACTCTGGCAACATCCTTGTAAATCTTTTCTGAACCCTTTCAAGTTTCGCAACATCTTTCTGATAGGAAGGAGAACAGAATTACACGCAATATTTCAACAGTGGCCTAACCAATGTCCTGTACAGCTGCAACATGTCCTCCCAACTCCTGTACTCAATACTCTGACCAATAAAAGAAAGCATACCAAACGCCTTCTTCACTATCCTACCTACCTGTGACTCCACCTTCAAGGAGCTATGAACCTGCACTCCAAGGTCTCTTTGTTCAGCAACACTCCCGAGGACCTTACCATTAAGTGTATAAGTCCTGCTAAGATTTGCTTTCCCAAAATGCAGCACCTCGCATTTATCTGAATTAAACTCAATCTGCCACTCCTCAGCCCATTGGCCCATCTGATCACAATCCCGTTGTAATCTGAGGTAACTTTCTTCGCTGTCCACTACACCTCCAATTTTGGTGTAATCTGCAAACTTACTAAATATACCTCTTATGCTCACATACGAATCATTTATTTAAATGACAAAAAGTAGTGGACCCAGCACCAATCTTTGTGGCCCTCTACTAGTCACAGGTCTCCAGTCTGAAAAACAACCCTCCACCACCACCCTCTGTCTTCTACCTTTGAGCCAGTTCTGTATTCAAATGGCTACTTCTCCCTATATTCCGCGACATCTAACCTTGCTAACCAGTCTCCCATGGGGAACCTTGTCGATCGCCTTACTGAAGTCCATATAGATCACATCTACTGCTCTGCCCTCATCAATCCTCTTTGTTACTTCTTCAAAAAACTCAATCAAATTTGTGAAACATGACTTCCCTCGCACAAAGCCATGTTGACTATCCCTAATTAGTCCTTGCCTTTCCAAATACATGTACATCCTGTCCCTCAGGATTCCCTCCAACAATGTGCCCACCACTGACATCAGGCTCACTGGTCTATAGTTCCCTGGCTTGTCCTTACTACCCTTCTTAAAGAGTGGCACCACATTAGCGAACCTCCAGTCTTCTGACACCTCACCTCTGACTATCGATGATACAAATATCTCAGCAGGAGGCCCAGCAATCACTTCTCTAGCTTCCCACAGAGTTCGAGAGTACACCTGATCAGGTCCTGGGGATTTATCCACCTTTATGCATTTGAAGACATCCAGCACTTCCTCCTCTGTAATATGGACATTTTACAAGGTGTCACCATCTATTGCCCTACTTTCTATATCTTCCATATCGTTTTCCAAATTAAATACTAGAACATAGAACATAGAACAGTACAGCACAGAATAGGCCCTTCAGCCCACGATGTTGTGCTGACCACTGATGCTCATGTATGCACCCTCAAATTTCTGTGACCATATGCATGTCCAGGAGTCTCTTAAATGTCCCCAATGACCCTGCCTCCACAACTGCTGCTGGCAACGCGTTCCATGCTCTCACAACTCTGTGTAAAGAACCTGCCTCTGGCATCCGCTCTATACTTTCCTCCAATCAGCTTAAAACTATGACCCCTCGTGTTGGTCATTTCCGCCCTGGGAAATAGTCTCTGGCTATCGACTCTATCTATGCCTCTCATTATCTTGAATACCTCAATTAGGTCCCCACTTCTCCTTTTCTCCAATGAAAAAAGTCCTAGCTCAGTCAACCTCTCCTTATAAGATAAGCCCTCTAGTCCAGGCAGCATCCTGGTAAACCTTCTCTGAACTCTCTCCAAAGCATCCACACCTTTCTTATAATAGGGCGACCAGAACTGGACGCAGTATTCCAAGTGCGGTCTAACCAAAGTTTTATAGAGCTGCAACAAGATCTCGCGACTCTTAAACTCAATCCGCCTGTTAATGAAAGCCAGACACCATATGCTTTCTTAACAACCCTGTCAACTTGGGTGGCCATTTTAAGGGATCTATGTATCTGCACCCCAATATCCCTCTGTTCCTCCACACTGCCAAGAATCCTATCCTTAATCCTGTACTCATCTTTCAAATTCGACCTTTCAAAATGCATCACCTCGCATTTATCTAGGTTGAACTCCATCTGCCACCTCTCAGCCCATTTCTGCATCCTGTCAATGTCCCGCTGCAGCCTAGAACAGCCCTCTATACTGTCAACGACACCTCCAACCTTTGTGTCATCTGCAAACTTGCTGATCCATCCTTCAATACCCTCATCCAAGTCATTAATAAAAATTACAAACAATAGAGGCCCATGGACAGAGCCCTGTGGAACACCACTCACCACAGACTTCCAGGCAGAATATTTTCCTTCTACTACCACTCGCTGTCTTCTGTTGGCCAGCCAATTCTGTATCCAGATAGCTATGTTCCCCTGAATCCCATTCCTCCTGACCTTCTGAATGAGCCTACCATGGGGAAACTTATCAAATGCCTTACTGAAGTCCATATACACCACATCCACAGCTCGACCCTCATCAACTTTTCTAGTCACATCCTCAAAGAACTCGATAAGGTTTGTGAGGCATGACCTGCCCATTTTCTGCAGCTCCACAAAAGGTCACCTTGCTGATCTGTGAGGGGCCCTATTCTCTCCCTAGTTACCCTTTTGTCCTTAATGTATTTGTAAAAACCCTTTGGATTCTCCTTAATTCTGTTTGCCAAAGCTATTTCATATCCCTTTTTTGTCCTTCTGATTTCCCTCTTCAGAATACTCCTCGTGCCTTTATACTCTTCCAAGGATTCACTCAATCTATCCTGTCCACACCTTACATTTGCTTCCTTCTTTTTTTCCTAACCAAACCCTCAATTTATTTAGTCATCCAGCATTCCCTATATCTACCAGCCTTTCCTTTCACCCGAACAGGAATATACTTTCTCTGGATTCTTGTTACCTCATTTCAGAAGGCTTCCCATTTTCCAGCTGTCCCTTTATCTGCGAACATCTGCCCCTAATCAGCTTTTGAAAGTTCTTGCCTAATACTGTCAAAATTGGCCTTTCTCCAATTTAGAACTTCAACTTTTAGATCTGGTCTATCCTTTTCCATCACTATTTTAAATCTAATGGAATTATGGTCGCTGGTCTCAAAGTGCTTCCCCACTGACACCTCAGTCACCTGCCCTGCCTTATTTCCCAACAGTAGGTCAGGTTTTACACCTTCTTTAGTAGGTACATCCATTTACTAAATCAGAAAATTTTCTTGTACACACTTAACAAATTACTCTCCATTTAAACCCTTAACACTATGGTAGTCCCTGTCTATGTTTGGAAAGTTAAAATCCCTTATCATAACCACCCAATTATTCTTACAGATAGCTGCGATCTCCTTACAAATTTGTTTCTCAATTTCCCTCCGACTATTAGGGGGTCTATAATACAGTCCCAATAAGGTGATCGTCCCTTTCTTATTTCTCAGTTCCACCCAAATAACTTCCCTGGATGTATTTCCAGGAATATCCTCCCTCAACACAGCTGTAATGCTATTCCTTATCAAAAATGCCATTCCCCCTCCTCTCTTGCCTCCCTTTCTATCATTCCTGTAGCATTTGTATCTGGGAATATTAAGCTGCCAGTCCAGTCCATCCCTGAGCCATGTCTCTGTAATTGCTATCATATCCCAGTCCCATGTTCCTTACTATGCCCTGAGTTCATCTGCCTTCCCTGTTAGGTCCCTTGCATTGAAATAAATGCAGTTTAATTTATTAGTCCTTCCTTGTACATACCTGCCCTGACTGTTTGACTCGCTTCTGTTCTCAACTGTACCTGTCTCAAATTGATCTCTTTCCTCACTATCTCCCTGGTTCCCACCCCCTCACCTTACTCGATTAAATCCTCCTGAGCAACGTTAGCAAAACTCCCTGTCAGTATGTTAGTCCCCTTCCAATTTAGGTGCAAACCGTCCTTCTTTTGCTGGTCACTTCTACCCCAAAAGAGATTGCAATGGCCCAAAAATGTGAAACCTTCTCCCACACACCAGCTCCTCAGCCATGCATTCATCAGCTCTATCCTTCTATTCTTGTCCTCACTAGCTCGTAGCACTGGGAGTAATCCAGATATTATTCTCGAGGACCTCCTTTTTAAATTCCTGCGTAACTCTCTGTAACCTCTCTTCAGAATCTCAACCTTTTCCCTTCCTATCTCATTGGCTCCAATGTGGACAATGACCTCTCCCCCTTGAGAACATTCTGCACCCTCTCTAAGACATCCTTGATCTTATCACCAGGAAAACAACACACCATTCTGATTTTTCGCTGCTGGCCACAGAAACGTCTGTCTGTACCTTTGACTGGAGAGTCCCCTAACAGAGTTGGTCTCTTGGAAGCTGATGTACCCCTCTTGCATTAGAGCCAGTCTCAATACCAGAAACTTGGCTGTTTGTGCTATGTTCCCCTACATTTTCCAAAACAGCATACTTCTTTGAAATGGGTATAGCCACAGAAGGCTTGTACACTAGCTGCATACCTCTCTTACCTTTCCTGGAGTTACCTCATCTATGTGATTTTATCTGAGACATTCCCCCCTTTATATAACTGCCATCCATCACATACAGTTGCTGTTGCAAATTCCTCATTCCTTCTAACTCCACCCGATCCATTTGATCTGATAAGATTCACAATCAACAGCATTTATTGCAGATAAAATCCACAGTAACCCTTAACTCTCTTTAAACTCCCACATCTGACAAGAAGTGCACATTACTCTACTAAAGGCCATTTTTGATCCTTTGAAATCTACAGACCCAGAAAATAACACCGTCTTATTCCTCTACCAAACACTGCCATGGGTTAAATTTATAGTTATGGCTTATATTTTAAGTTTAATCAAGAGACATATCTCAAAAAATGTATAATCAAGAAAGAACCCACTCTACTCACTACTGCAGACTTTCTGTCGGTCACACTTAAAAAACAATACACTTATCTGCTTTAGTGTTCTGAACTTCACCCAAAAGGTTCCTCCAAGATCAATTTTGAATTTCACTGTTTGTTCATTTTCCCAGATGCACTCCGATGTCCAGCGATACATGAATTCAAACAGCAAAGGCATTAACCGTGCAGGACCTGATGAAAATAAAATTATCAGTATATTTATGATGACACTATTGGAAAAAGAAACACTCATTGATACAAAAATATTAAATATATTGAATTTGCTTCATCTCATCCCTTATGAAAACAAACATTTCACTTAAGGGTAGATCCTCCAATCCATTATGTTAACAAATATTTCTCTTCAATTAACTGGAGCTGTCCATCAATAGACACCTGATTGTAAAGTGATAGTTTGGAGAAATAGGTACAATTCGTATAATGGTTTTGTGTGACCAGACAGTCTGAGATATCTAGCACTTTTTTTAACTTCCACATGTCTTTTTCAGACCAGTTCCTTGAAATCTTTGCCAGCCCTAATGTTTATATGCTTTTTATGCACAAGTCATGCCTTTTCACAGTCACAAAAGGTGCTTTACCTCTACTAATAGATCTCTAAATTCTCCCAATTGGATGCCTTACTTCCACCAAAAGTGTCCTGGGACCAGATCAAAAGGTGTCCCTCACCTGTCCAATAAAGAGAAATAAAGAATATTCCTTCAATCGTCTCCTTTCACACCCCTCGCTTAACCTTACAATCTCATACCCCACCAATACTAATCTTACAAGCTAATGACCTCCACACACCTCCACAGGTCCTCATTCCTGAAGAAGGGCTCATGCTCGAAATGTTGATTCTCCTGCTCCTTGGATGCTGCCTGACCTGCTGTGCATTTCCAGCAACACATTTTCAGCTCTCATATGTTCAAACCCAGCTATGCCCCTCTACTGAATCACATGGTGCCATCTACCATCTTTCCTGATGACATCTGACAGAATCTCTGAAGAAGTGTCACTGAACCATGTGTTGAACTTCTTCAACATCTGTGACATCTTTAAGTTTGTTGTGGTGACCAACAAAGACCCTTGCACAGCTCTTGGTTTGCAGAGTGAACAGTTAGCCTTTAAATATGTGCCAGAGCTTACAACCCTAGAAGACCTTGTCAGAAGTTAGAAATTCCTGCTTGCTTACCCCATACAATTCACCATCACTTGTGTAATATCTTGCTTACATATATAATGCAGTGAAAAGCATGTGCAACATAACCTATCCAGACCATGGTAGAACTGATGACATTTAACATGTTTGACATTAGACTTTAACTTCACAATGGAAAATGCCGGTGTATGTCTGGTCCTTTTCAGATGCCATTCACTTGTAATAATTCCCAGTTTTTGGGAAACTAAGACATATAGGATACTAATTACCAGAACAAAGGCTGACTACAGGATATGAACACCTTCAAGAATGAAGAGAACAAGATCCATTCCTGGGTAGAGATAAAAGAAAGATAATTGTATAAAAGTCCAAAAGTCTAACAATGGCTTTGTAAAAATTTCTACTTCTGCCTCTTAAACCTTTTAATAATAAATTTTTAGATTATATTCACTCTTCTCTCTTTATTATAACATAATGTGGCTTTCTGTAGGATATCCAGTTTTATACTTCATTCAGTGCAAATGTTTAACACTATCTTTATCAGAAGCACATAGTAAAATTTACTTTTCTTTTCCTTTCTCAGGAAGCTATCATTTACTGCCTACAGAAAAGATACTCGGACCTACAGATATACACCTATGTTGGGGATATTTTAATTGCTTTGAACCCTTTCCAGGACCTACCTATTTACACTCCAGAGGTAAGACAGAATTTCTAACATGCTGGCTAAGATTTCGAAAGTTTGACCTTAATTTTTCTTCTACCTGGCTTTTCAACAAAGATTGGCTATTCCCAAATTATCGCATGCATTTTCTTTCACTCTTTAAATTCATGGCATTTACTGAATAATAAGTTTCAGCATTTCTCACTGGAAAAAAAATGGAAGCCTTGGTATTTTATGCAAGTGGGTCCTATGAAATCCAAAAGCAGTTTTCAACTGTGAACCAATGTGAACTGAACTGCACCATAAAGACATAACAAGTTTATGTTGCGAGTAGCTGAACTACTTAATTCAAGAAATTTCCTGTTGTTGCTCCCGAGCTCTGCATATGAGCTGACTTCAGTGAGATGATGATAGGAATGTTACAATTATTTGAATTACTGGCACTGTAAGTAGCCTGGACTTAGGTTCTTATTCACAATATAATGGCCCATACTGCAAGTGAATATTTGCGGACAGTAAATTCTGATGAGATTGAATTTAGATGTAACAGCTCAACTTCCAAATAATTTGCTAATATCCAATGCTGACCGTGTTGAAATAAAAAAAGCAAAATGCTGCAGATGTTGGAAATTTGAAATTAAAGCGAGTGCTGGGAAAACTCACTAGATAGTGGGGCACATCAATAAAGTTAAAAAAAGCACTGTTAATGTTTTGTGTTGTATGATTCTTTGGGTTTCAAAGATGAGTCAGTCAACTCGATACTAATGCTGGGCCGGACTATCCACTCCCTAGAAATAACAGGAAGGGCAAATAATGGGGAGGGGGTGTGGATGGAGATGGTTGGCACCAGAAACGTACTCATCCCCTTCCTACCACCTCAGCAATCAAGTTCAGGTCAATAAGTATCCTTCCTGACTCCCATCAATTAAGGCCCAAGAGTTATCAATTAACAACGATTTAAAGATCTCCAAGCTCCACATGCCTGATCACCAATCTTCCTGGCAGGCAAGAAAAATGGCTTCATACCTGACAGAGATCAAAGTGCCTGACAGCCATGTTGGTGGGAGGAGCCTCCATTTGCTCCTGTAAAGGGACAACTGGGAGGTGTGGAAGAGAGCAGGAGAGTGACTGCTTAAAGCCACCTGTAGTGAATGGATTCAGATGAACCTTATTAATTATGAGATCCTTGACTGGGGTTGTTAACCTGGGCCAAGCAGGGAGCCTTTCTGACAGACAATTCAGAATCTCCTCACTTAAGGGACTGACTAGCCATTTGAATACAGAACTGGCTTGAAGGTAGAAGACAGAGGGTGGTGGTGGAGGGTTGTTTTTCAGACTGGAGGCCTTTGACCAGTGGAGTGCCACAAAAGTTGGTGCTGGGTCCACTACCTTTCATCATTTATATAAATGATTTGGATATAAACGTGGGAGGTACAATTAATAAGTTTGCAGATGACACCAAATTGGAGGTGTAGAGAACAGCGAAAAAGGTTATCTCAGTTTACAACAGGATCTTGATCAGATGGGCCAATGGGCAGATGGAGTTTAATTCAGATAAATGTGCGGTGCTGCATTTTGGGAAAGCAAATCTTAGCAGGAGCTATACACTTAATGGTAAGGTCCAAGGGAGTGTTACTGAACAAAGAGACCTTGGAGTGCAGCTTCATAGCTCCTTGAAAGTAGAGTCGCAGGTAGATAGGATAGTGAAGAAGACATTTGGTATGCTTTCCTTTATTGGTCAGAGCATCGTGTATCGGAGTTGGGAGGTCATGTTGCGGTTGTACAGGATGTTGATTACAGCTGAAAATGTGTTGCTGGTCAAAGCACAGCAGGCCAGGCAGCATCTCAGGAATAGGGAATTCGACGTTTCGAGCATAAGCCCTTCATCAGGAATGAGAGAGAGTAGCCAAGCAGGCTAAGATAAAAGGTAGGGAGGTAGGGAGTCCCTCCTCCCTACCTTTTATCTTAGCCCGCTTGGCTACTCTCTCTCATTCCTGATGAAGGGCTTATGCTCGAAACGTTGAATTCTCTATTCCTGAGATGCTGCCTGGCCTGCTGTTCTTTGACCAGCAACACATTTTCAGCTGTGATCTCCAGCATCTGCAGACCCCATTTTTTACTCCAGAATGTTGATTAGGCCACTTTTGGAATATTACATGCAATTCTAGTCTCTTTCCTATCGGAAGAATGATGTGGGCGGCGCGGTGGCAGTGGGCGGCATGGTGGCACAGTGGTTAGCACTGCTGCCTCACAGCGCCTGAGACCCGGGTTCAATTCCTGACTCAGGTGACTGACTGTGTGGAGTTTGCACGTTCTCCCCGTGTCTGCGTGGGTTTCCTCCGGGTGCTCCGGTTTCCTCCCACAGTCCAATGATGTGCAGGTCAGGTGAATTGGCCATGCTAAATTGCCCGTAGTGTTAGGTAAGGTGTAAATGTAGGGGTATGGGTGGGTTGCGCTTCGGCGGGTCGGTGTGGACTTGTTGGGCCGAAGGGCCTGTTTCCGCACTGTAAGTAATCTAATCTAATCTAATCTAAAAATTGAAATGGTTCAGAAAATATTTACAAGAATGTTGTCAGGGTTGGATGATTTGAGCTATAGTGAGATGCTGAACAGGTTGGGGCTGTTTTCCCTGGAACGTTGAAGGTTGAGGGGTGACCTCATAAAGGTTTTAAAATCATGAGGGGCATGGATAGGATAAATACACAAGGTCAGTTCTTTGGTGTGGGGTAGTCCAGAACTAGAGGGCATAGGTTTAGGGTGAGAGGGGAAAGATATAAAAGCAACCTAAGGGTCAACATTTTCATGCAGAGGGTGGTGCACGTATGGAATGTGCTGCCAGAGGAAGTGGTGGAGGCTGGTACAATTGCACCATTTAAGAGGCATTTAGATGGGTATATGAAAAGGAAAGATTTAGAGGGATATGGGCCAAGTGCTGGCAAATGGGACCTGATCAGGTTAGGATATCTGGTTGGCATGGATGAGTTGGACTGAAGGTCTGTTTCCGTGCTATACATCTCTATGACTCTATGACTGCAAAGTGGATGGCCATAGCCAGTGTGCTGTGCTCATGTAAATAAAGGGTGACTTGCTGATAGGATACCGATCTCTGCGTAGTTATTTCACCACTGATATCTATGTCTGCAACTCCCTAATCTTCTTCATCCTGTAATCCTAAATCTGCGATTTCCCACCCCCATAAAAGCTCACTATTTCACTGGTTCCGGTCTTCATTGACTCTGCAGCTCTCAGAGGCTGCCAGCCAATGATTAGGCTGGTATCTTCAGATGGTGTGGAAAATCTCTGGCACAGCCCTGGTCATTGCTTAAGTGTCAGATTTCTGTTTCATTGTTGGACTTTCTCATCTGAACAGGATTATTCATTTTTAAAAAACATCTGCTGCCACACAATGCAAGAAAAATTAAATCCCAGCCTCTGTTTATCTCTGCACAGATGATGCATGACCTGCTGGGTTTTTTTCCAACACATTGTACTTTTACTTTCGTTGAGCTTGCTGACTTGGGCAAAGTTTTACAATACGCATTGTAACCTTGCTGCTGTAAGACAATGGTTTTTGAAAACGATCAAAATATTGGCAAAGAAATAAAACTGCATCTAAACTGTCAAAAATGGTAGATTTATACAGCATTTTATTACATTCCAAAGAAATATCCCAAACTTTTCATGCGATCGATTAAGTTTAATTGTAATCACAATGAAAGATGAACAATAGTAGAATAAATTAATCCTTGAAAGAGGTGGAATGAATTGTATCTGTCACTATGAGATTTAGTAATCTTTGTTCAATAATTTTTCTGACAGGTTAACATGTTTTTTTCTCCACAGTTTTCTAAGCTTTATCATGGTGCCAGGCGTTGCTTAAATCCACCGCACATTTTTGCCACTGCAGATGCTGCATATCAAGGAATGGTAACTTTTAGCAAAGATCAGGTGAGAGTATGATTGACTGGTAACATTGACATTATTAAAATGTAAATTAACTATAGCCCTACATACACACAATAAGCAACTGCAACTAAAGATCCAGTTGGCTAGGGAGAATGAAAGAGGCAATAGAAATTAAAAAGTTAGAAGTTTTTACTGGAGAAATTAAGGGCAATGAAAATTGATATATCTCTAGGATATCATGGTCTTCATCACAGTGTATTAAAGGATGTGGCTTTGAAGTTAGTCAATGCAGTTATAATTATCTTCTAAAATTCTATGGATTCTGGAATAATTCCACCATTTAAGAATGGAACAAGAAAGAAAGTGGAGAACTGCAAACCTATTCACCTTACAAGAGTGGCAGGGAAAAAGAATTGAATAAATAGACATTTGAATATTTAATGATCTGATTAGGTATAGTCAGCATGGATTTGATTATGGGAAATTGTATTTCATGAATGTGTTGGAGCTTTTGAAGGCGTTATGGATGAAATTGATGAAATGATGGTGCATTTAGATTTTCAGAAGGCTTTTAATAAAGTTTCCCACAGGAGGCTGGTCAGAAAATTAAAGTAGATGAGATAAAAGGAGATGTAATGCATGGATTAATGATTGGCAAATGGACAGAAAACAGAGGAATAAATGGGTCAATTTTACACTTGAATGCTGTTACTTGTGGGATACACCAGGGATCATTTCTTGAGCCCCCGCTATGCACATTTTCACCAAGCCCTTACACTTGCTGTTGTGATGTTGCATGTGTGACACATAGCTTGCACCTTCTGGCTTTTAATAGAAACCACTCCCATTGACTGCATTTAGTATAATTCTCTCCACCTTTCCTTTACCTAAACTACTCTCAAATCATGCCATCTCTTCAACCTTTTACCTCTCCTCCTCCTGAGTTGTTGATACCCACAACCTTTCCCTGTTTATCAGCCTCCCCTTCTCCATTTCTAATTCATTTGACCACTCCCTCTTTCTCGGTGCTTCCCTTATTCCTCATTCTCTCAGCCAGCTTGACCTGAAAAATTCACATTGGCTTTGATTCTCCATCAGCTAGGCCATGGGAAATCAGCTAGTTTTCTGTATTATTTTTGTTCAATTAAATTTTAGTGGTGAAACACCTGCCAGACCTACAACTTAAAATGTCAGACTGATCATTTTGCAGCTGTGTTCCAGCCCAGCTGCTTCCTGACCTGTCTATCCTCAGTGGCATACTGGAACGTAGCAGCTTGAAAGGCCTCCCATGTATAACTTTCACTTCATCAGATTCAAAGACAAACTGAAGAGAATTGGAGACTGATTAGGATAGTGAATCATCTCCCAGGCTGGTTGGTTGCTTTATTTATTTAAAAAGTTAAAAGGCCCAAAAAGGAATAAAAACTAATCAAATTCCCATTTAATTTATTTAGATAATGAAGCTTGTTCTACAGGGTTTATGAAAAAAAATGCTATAATTGGATTTTCTAATAATGCATATACCTAACAATTTTATGAGATAGAAAGGACAGTGAAAGTTCTGGGACTCAGTCTTTCAATTACTCTATGCTAGGAATCATAAAACCCATTTTTTAAACTCTTGGGCTGTGTTGGCATTCCTGTCTCATTTTGCTGATAGCAGTCTTACTCAGACTTTGAAAATTATTTCTAACATTTTTCTCTTTTTTGGTTAGATACATTTTCCAAGTTACAGCTTTTCAGAGAGCATTAAAAATAACTGAAATTGCTGTGAATACATTATGTGCGTTATGGTATAAACTCCTTGAGCAATTTAAAGGGAGCAGATTAGGACTAAGTTGACATGGAAGAGGTCCTTGTCCCTGAAATATGGTGCAGTACTGCTTTGATATAATGTGCTGTTGATAGACCTCACCATTCTACATATCAGAAAAAAAGGCTCACTATCCATTCTTTATCAGTGAAACCTTTCTATCCAGGTCAGAGTCTGCTTATGAAATCTGTGCAGCAACTATGGATATGGATAAGACCCCTTTAGCAGAGCTGCAGTTATGTCTCAGTTTTGGCATGAGTGAACATGAAGTTGGAAACATTCATTTGCAGTGTGTGATTCTTGCAGTGCTGCCAGACTTGGGTTAGAGTGGATTCCCTACAGTGTGGAAACAGGCCCTTCAGCTCAACAAGTCCTCCAAAGAGTAACCCACCCAGACCACTTGCCTCTGACTAATGCAACTAACACAATGAGCAATTTAGCATGGGCAATTCACCTGACCTGCATATCTTTGGACTTTGGGAGGAAATCCATGCAGACACAGGAGAATGTGCAAACTCCACACAGACAGTCGGCCAAGGTTGGAATTGAACCTGGATCCCTAGCGCTGTGAGGCAGCAATGCTAACCACTGTGCCGCCAGGAGGAGCAGGGCTATTTGATTTGATTTGATTTATTATTGCCACATGTACCTAGGTACAGTGAAAAGTTTTGTTTTGTATGCAGTACATGCAAATCATACCAGACAAAATGCATTCGAGTAATAAAATAGCGCAAAGAGTACAATGTTACAGCTATCGATAGAAATTGCACAGAGAGCGAGAACAGCATTAAATTTAAAATTTGAGAGGTCCATTCAGAAGTCTAATAACAGCAGTCTGAATGGTGCTCTTCAATGAAGAGTGCCTCACAGGCTGTGGCATTTCTTGCTCCCCAGTGAATTGATGTAAGTCTCCTGAGCAATGCTATGTGAACACATTTCTCCCCCTAGCTGTTCGAGAGTTTGGCATGTAACGTGAATAGTTAGATTGTTCTATTCAAATGTACCACATATTGATAACCTTATGTTATTTGAAGCACCCAATCACTTTAATGATTTGGACTTGGATATTTTGGTTACTTCACACAATGTTGAACCTGGGTCCTGTCAAGCATGGTACACAGCCACCTTTTGGGAAGGATGCACAAAAGTGCAAATGGACTAATCCTACTCCAGTGGCTCACACATTGTTAGCCAAAAATGGAGTTGAATTTGTAACTCCTGACGGGGACATGTGCAGAGGCATCTAGATTTGCAATCTAATTTTGCCCCTAACTGTGCTGGTTCAACAGCTCCATTCCTGTCCCTGTGCTAATTTTCCAGAGGTGAGATTATAGGTTATAAGGGATATCCGTTCATCGCAAGACGGTGGCCATTCAATCTTGTGATTAGCCTGTGAAGGCCTTATATTGAGGTAAAGGGCATGCCCACCTGAAGTCAGCCTCTTCCCTGCCTGCGTTCAACTACAGCCAAAGGTCACAATGGAAACTGGCTGGAAAAGCCCTTGTTAATTTCAAAATTGAACAATTTTGAGTAAAGATAACTTCCATTTTGCTGCATTCTTTTTCTCACTTATCTGCTGTGACGTCTTGTTGTTGCTCCTAAGCTGAAGGGTCTCTTCTTGGGCTCCTGACCTTAGTTGTATGTTGATTGTAGCCTCCTGTTATTAGTTGGACAACCTTGAGAAAATCACAGGTTCATGGTTGTTTCCACACAGTGACGTTTTCTGAACTTCATTTGGATCTCATGCCAGGATCTGAAGCACAAAGGAAAAATGCATTTTAAATCTATTTAAAAGCTCTAAATTTTCCCTACATTTAGTTGGCCACATATCTTCAAATTTCAGTATAACTTTCAGCAGAACATTGAATGATTCTATAGATGAATTAACCTGACAAAGTTATAGTCAATTCAGTGAACAGTTGACTAATTTTGCATCAGGAATTAAGCATTTAAATCTCGAGGTAGTCTGCACTAAACAAATTATTAAAACAATGAGTTGTGCTGCGAATTCATTCAAAAAATATTCAGATGGTGCTTTCATAAAATTTTGTTTCAAACCAGTTGGGATTATGTTGTTTTATTAAGATAGCATTGTTACATTAACAATTTGTTTTGAAGTTTTACGATTTTTCTGCTTATTGTTGTGGTTTTGTTCGCCAAGCTGGGAATTTGTGTTGCAGACATTTCATCCCCTGTCTAGGTGACATCCTCAGTGCTTGGGAGCCTCCTGTGAAGCGCTTCTGTGATGTTTCCTCTGGCATTTATAGTGGTTTGTCTCTGCCGCTTCCGGTTGTCAGTTCCAACTGTCCGTTGCAGTGGTTGGTATATTGGGTCCAGGTCGATGTGCTTATTGATTGAATCTGTGGATGAGTGCCATGCCTCTAGGAATACCCTGGCTGTTTTCTGTTTGGCTTGTCCTATAATAGTAATGTTGTCCCAGTCGAACTCATGTTGCTTGTCACCTGTGTGTGTGGCTATGAAGGATAGCTGGTCGTGTCGTTTCGTGGCTAGCCTTAGTAGCCACACACGCAGATGACAGGCAACATGAGTTCGACTGGGACAACACCACTATTATAGGACAAGCCAAACAGAGAACAGTGAGGGAATTCCTAGATGCGTGGCACTCATCCACAGATTCAGTCAATAAGCACATCGACCTGGACCCAATATACCGACCACTGCAATGGACAGCTGGAACTAACAACCGAAAGTAGCAGAGACAAACCACTATAAATGCCGGAGGAAACATCACAGAAGCACTTCATAGGAGGCTCCCAAGCACTGAGGATGTCACCTAGACAGGGGATGAAACGTCTGCAACACAAATTCCCAGCTTGGCGAGGAGAACCACAACAACGAGCACCCGAGCTACAAATCTTCTCACAAACTTTTCTGCTTATTTTTTAAGTTACATTTTTATGACGAACACTATTTCTGTTGGATTTAGATGTTTCTCCAACAGTTTAGAGAGAATATTGTAAAGTTCTGTGTGTCTTATTTGCAAAACTGCATAACCAGCTCTCTTTCTTATGCCTTGTCATTTGTTTTGACCGTACCAGTGCATCATCATAAGTGGAGAAAGTGGTGCTGGGAAGACAGAGAGTGCACATTTGATTGTTCAACACTTAACCTATCTGGGAAAGGTATGGTCACATAATTACTAATATTAAACTATTTCAATGGAATACATCTTTAAAATTGAAATCATTGTAGTTGATGTCTAATATTTAGCATTTTATAATGGTGAAAATGCAGCATAATATATGAATTTCCATTTAAATATAGAATTTAGAACTGTGCATCTTTGAGAAACATTCTGATTTTCATTTAATTTCCATACACAGTGATGTCCTTTGTCAATGTTCAGTGACTACCAAGGTCCTGAAGCATGTTTCCTGATGATTACCTGCTCTGACATGTATAATGGATAATTAACACAGCTGCTGCTGATTACAAATCTCCTGCTGCTGATCCTCCTGGTGCTGCTCTCAATTGTGTTGGTGGCCAAACATGTGCCCAGTGTCACCATCACTCCATTGAGTGATCTGAGAGCTATACCTGACCCTTTAATCTCTCAGCCATGATATTAACAATTTTCACTTTCTGAACTGTGCTGACTGCTGTTTGCCTGCAATTCTGCATATTGGCCATTGCTTTACCAAGTTGAAAGCAAGAAAGTATCTTACAATTGTAATTGTCAAACTTATTTTTAGTAAGATTTATGTTTAGTTAATGCACAGATTCTAATGTTGTTGCAGGCTAATAACCGTGTCCTGCGAGAAAAAATTCTTCAAGTCAATCCACTTGTGGAAGCCTTTGGAAATGCATGCACTGCAATCAATGATAATTCCAGTCGATTTGGGAAATATCTAGAAATGAAATTCACTCCGACAGGGGCTGTAATGGGAGCGAAGATCTCTGAATATCTCTTGGAAAAATCAAGAGTTATTCAACAACCTTTGTATGTAATTGCTCGTTTAAAATATATTCGTTCATTGTATCTGTAAATTAATAATTTTCTTAACCCTGCATGCAATTCTGATGCATGAAGGAGTTTTGTTAGTGCTGGAATTACCCAGTTGTACCTTTGCTCTGTGTGTTTGATACAAATTTTGTTTTTCTATTTGGAACATATTGTGTTCTGAAGCGTTAGCATCCTTCATCTTGAGGTGTACAAAATTTGCATTCCTACTGTTATCTTGAAAAATTCGGATAATAAGACAAATTTAATTTTGTTACTTACAATATTCTGAAATTTACTGCCAAATGTATGAACAAGAAGCAGGAATAGGTCATTCAGCCCCTTGAGCCCATTCTGCCATTCAATAAGGTCTTGACTGATCTCATAGCAACCTCAAATCTACATTCCTACCTATCCCTGATAACCTTTTACCTCCTTGCTTCAGAGGAACCAGACAGACTAAGGGCTTGAAACATAATTCCCTGAAAATGCAATTACAATGAATAGAGCCATTAAGTGTTTATGAAGTGGGGAATGGAGTACTAGAGCAAAAAATTAAAAATAAATTTGCACAAATATTGTTTATACCATAATTTTGGCACCGATATTAGTTCATGGGAAGCCAGTATTGATTTTCAATGACTAATTGTCCTTAAGAAGGTGGTGTTGAGCTGCTTTCTTGAACCAAAATGGTCTTTGGTATGGAGGGAGTTTCCATTGCACTTCCAGTGAAGGGAATTTCATGATTTTGACCCAGTGATGATGAAGGAACGGTAATATAGGCCAATGTCAGGATGTCGTGTGACTTGGAGGGGATCTAGCAGATGATGTTCACATATATCTGCACCTTTTGTCCTTCAAGTGATAGATCTTGTGGTTTTAGAAAATGCCGTCAAAGCCGTCTTGGCAAGATGCTGCAGTGCATCTTGTCAATGGCACACACTGCTCCCATGGTGTGTTTGTGGTGAAGGGAGTAAATGCTTAAGGTGGTGGATGGAGTGCCAATTGCGCAGGCTACTTGTCCCAGATTATGTTGAGCTTCTTGATTGTTGTTGACACTGCATCCATCTGGACAAGTCGAGAATATTCCATCACATTCCTGACTTATGCCTTGAAGGTGGTGCACAGGCGCTGGGGAGCAAGGAGCTGAGTTTCTTGTTGCAGAATTCCAAGCCTTTGATTTGCTCTTGTAGCCACATTTTCAGTTTTGAGAGGTCAGTTATAACAAGGACTTTGAAGCTGTATAGAACATACAATATAAATTCACAAGTGAAGTTTAGTTTTGAGGAACAACTGAAGAAAAAGATTCAAAGAAATGCCATTAGTGTATTTGGACTATGTATACTTACTATGAAGAAAGAATGAGGTGGAGATCATTACTTTTTTTAATGCCAACCAGATTAATAAAGGAAGTGAATGAAAGAAAGACGTGGAGCCACGGGAAGTGATTAGGTTGGGGGAATAGTATTAGATTACATAAACAGTGGTTTGGATAGATAAAATGTGTGAAAAGGTCTATATCTTGTTGACCTCCAGCTTTTATTTTGTATTTTGTACAACTCCTATTTATCTTGATTTCTCAGTTCAAAAAATACTACAAAAATGGCGAAAATGATAAAGTCAGCTTGTTCCAGTGATATAAAATAAACCAATGAAAATTTTGAATTTTAAATTATTCTTTTCTCAGAAGTGGATCTTTCATAGAACATTTGTAACATTTCAGATTTTAAAAGTTAATCAGAAGAATCCAAAAACTGCTTTAATATTGTCATTATTTACTTGCAGAGGTGAGAAAAACTTCCATATTTTTTATTACATTTATGCTGGTCTCTATCATCAGAAGAAACTGACAGAATATAAGCTTGCTGAGAACAAACCACCAAGGTGAGAAATTGTGCAATACTTTATAATGATGGATTGTTGATTTTATCTATCATTGTTAGAAGATACTGCTAATTCAATGTATAGTTGCTTTGCTTGACCAACTTTCAGATGTTAACATTGGTTGTGACAGACAAGCAGAGTGAAAATGAAATAAATATTTGGGTTTATCTTTATTTTCAAAGACAAATTAAAACCTTCACATATAATGTATTTTTTTGAAATCTGGTGGCTGTTGTTATGCAAAAACTAAGGGGAGAGGGAAAGTAAGCTTGAGTCAAAAGGTAAGTGCCTTGACCCAAGAGGAGGTGCAGAATGGTTGTTGGATGAAGTTAGGAAAGCAGATCACGGCTATAGTGGGGGCTACTGAGTGGTGATATGGGCTAGTTTAAAGATCTGGATTGCTTTTCTGGGACTTTATCCCAGTTATATAATTAAATATTGGACCTTTGCCCCTCACATACCATCAAATGCACCCTGTCCCCTCCATTCATTCCTCAATCCTGCATTCATTCTAATTCATTTCAACCTCACCCACAACCACCTCCACAGTGGCCCTTCCAAGTCAACCCATACCCCATAACCACCCCCAATAACCCCAGACTCCCTTCATGACGGCCCATCCCTCCACCATTTTTCCCAATAGACTCTTACTTTTTTGCCACCTTTGTGCCAATTCAGTGCTAAATTATACCAATCCAGGCCCCATATCACCACTTTTTCTGTTGCAGTCTCTACCAACTCACCTAATATCCAATGTAGGCAGATATTGGGACTTATGCTGAGATGAAATAAAGTTAAATGGCAAATGAATATTTCAGAATTCACAATATTAAGGACTGTTCCATTTATAAAAGATAATTTAGATCCCCTCAAGTACTTATTCCTTTATATTAAAAAAAATTACAACTCCACATCAAAGACAGTTAATTCTTTAATAGATTATTTGAACTGTCAATCAAACTATGGATTTACAGACCGATCCACCCCCCATCCCCCTCTCACGGTAATAATGATAGTTATAGCACTTGAGGGTATGTCAACAAAAATAAAATTGAAATTGCTATGACAGATTGTTTTTACTCTCTTACAGGCAGGCGGTTTTACTCAATGTATTTTCAGATTTTAAAAATTTAACAATGCTACTTTGCTTGTCCCCCAGTCAAATATATTTATATTTCCACTGGAAGCTCATGAGACAACTCCTATGGTTTGAGATTGTTCCTCGATAAAAATCAAGTCTGCTTGCCTTATTCATTTGTAATTCACATCAGTGCGCTTTATGCTTGCCTGCCTCCCTTTCCACATCATGAAAAATGGATTCTGCTGGAAGTGGGGTGTGGAACTTCTGGAGCTGGAGCCCACCCACAATTTTAAAGATCAGACTCATTGAAAATCCAGCCTATAGCTTAGAGAGCTTAGGCAGTTGAAGGCATGGCTGTCAATGCTTTAGCAATTAAAATTTATAATGTATAATAAACCAGAACTAGATAAGCACATATCTTTTTGAATTCTGGAGGAATTGACAGAGGTAAGGAAGACCAGATCATATTGGATTTGAAAACAATGGTCAGAATTTATAAGATTAAATTGTTTGACTTGGAGTCAGTACAGGTCACTTTAGCATAGGGTGATAGCTGAATAGCACTTACTGTGCAGAAGGAATTGCAGGGTTTTAGATGGCCTCAAATTTATGGGATGCAGATGCAAGAGTTCCACCAAGGGTACAAATCTAAAGGTTAACAATGAAATGAATTAGATCTTAAGTAACAGATGAGTTGAGGTGGGACAGATCTAGACATAATTGTGGTGATGGAAAGAGCATCTTAGAGAGGTTGCAGGTGTGTAGTTGGAAGCTTACTATGAGGTCAAGGTTGCAAACAATCTAATTCAGTCTCTGACAATTGCCAGGGAGAGGGATGGAGCTCGTAGTTTGAGAAGCTGGTGTTTTAATCACATGAAATGATTTTAATTTTCCTGGTAGTTAATTGAAGGCAATTCATGTTCATCCAGTGTTAGTGGAGGAGCCAAGAGTGGTGTGAGGCAAAGCTGGATGCTGTCACTTGTTGTGAAAACAAATGTGCCTTTGGATAATGTATCTGAGGTGCTGCACTTAGTTATGAAATAGGAAAGGGCCCCAGATAGATCTTTCAACCAGAAGTAACACTGGATGTACTGTTATGAGAATGGGATGGGAAGGCAGTTTAAATCATCCTCTGACTATACTTTGGTAATGACAGTGAGAGGAGTCTCAGATTGCTGGATGATAATGAAGACATTTTTGATGAGGATGGTATGGCCAAAGGTCAAAAGGTTGAAGAGGATAGATTGTCTTCATCATTGTCATGAAGGATGTCATTTGTTCAGAATTTGGCACCAAGTTGTGATCTGATGAATGCCACACCATTGTCATAATGGGACAAGTGGTGGAAAGAGTAGCACAGTGTGGACATTTTCTTTAGTGGAAAAGTGTCATCGTCCCTTAGTCAGATTTACGCTAAAGCAGTTGATGCAGTCATCCACCATGAGGTTATGAATAGTAAGAGTCTTGTTCACAAATAAATTGATATTTTGACCAATTAGGTTGCTACTTGCAATGATCCAGTATTGAATGGCTTGATGAGGATTTTGGAGGAAGCCAAGAGAGACAGAGGGAAGTGCTACCGAATCATTGAAGAGGAATTAAAGCCTCGGGCTGTAGCATGGATGCTGGAATGTTGACACTGGAGAATTAGGAGGAAAGTGACCTGGAGAGTGAATAAATGAAAGGAGCATACTAGTGGAAAAGTGATGTGTGGAAGGGTAAACAGAGAGACAATTTAAAAATAGCGCAAAAGTGAAAATAGAGTGATGGTCCCTGGTCGAGAACAGCAGCCAAAGGTATTCCCAAATAGACTCAGAAAGCTCAACCTATTTTATCCTGATAGTTTAAAAAAAGGACACATAAAAACCAGACAGTGAATAGGAAAAATATAGGACATAACAGGAAGGAGTATAGACGTAAAGTTCAAGGCCTATGATGAGATGACAAGGACACTGTTGATATGACATCACTCAGAGTACCATAATGCCTTCTGTGTGACAAATATATAAAGAGAAGTGCATAATATAAGAACTAGGAGCCCTTCGAACTTCTCCACCATTCAATAAGATTATTGCTGATCTTTTCATGGCTTCAGATCCACTTACCTGCCCTCTCACTGTAACCCTTAATTCCATTATTGTTCAAAAACAACTATCTTAACTTTTAAAATAGTCACTGAAGTAGTGTCAACTACTTCACTGGGCAGGGAATTCCATAGGTTCACAACTGTCTGAGTGAAGAATTCCTTCTCAATTCAGTTCTAAATCTGCTCCCCCTAACATTGGCGCTATACCTTCTGTCCTAGTTTCACCTGCCAGTGGAAACATCCTCTCAATGTCTATCTTATTTATTCCCTTCATAATTTTATATGTTTCTAAAGATCTCCCCCGACACTTCTAAATTCCAATGAATATAATCCCAGTCTACTCAGTCTCTCCTCATAAGACAATCTCCTCAATTCTGGAATCAACTTAGTGAACCTCCTCTCCACCCCCTCTAGTGCCAATACATCCTTTCTCAAGTAAGGAGCCAAAACTGCACACAGTACTCCAGGTGTGGCCTCAGCAGCACCCCATACAGCTGCAACACAATCTTCATGCTTCCTAATTACCTGTTGTACCTGCAGACCAACCTTCTGTGATGCATGCACAAGGACATCCAGGTCCCTCTGCATAGCAGCAATCTGCAACATTTTACCATTCAAGTAATAGTCCGTTTTAGTGTTAATCTTACAAAAATGGATGATTTCACATTTATTAACATTATATTCCATCTGCATTGCCAACCAGAATAGCACTCATTTATCCCCACTCTTTGCTTCCTGTTCGTCAACCAATCCTCTATCCATGCTAATACTTTACCCGTAAAGCCATGCATCGTTAGCGTATGCAGCAGCCTCTTCTGTGGCACTTTGTTGAAGGCCTTTTAGAAATTTAGGCACACCATATCTACTGGGTCCCCATTGTCCACAGAGCTTGTAATGTCTTCATAGAATTCCAAAAGATCAGTTAAGCATGACCTGCCCTTCATGAACCCATGCTGCGTCTGCCCAACGGGACAATTTCTATCTTGATGCCTTTGCTATTTCTTCCTTGATAATAGACTTAAGCATCGTCCCCATGACAGAAGTCCAGAGGTTTTGAAGGGTGGAGTAAACACACTCATGTAGGTCTTTCTAGGATTGAGGGTGCAGGAAGTGTTTAGATTCAGATGCTGGTTTGAAAAGATATGGCAAAATTGGAGAACATGATAAAAGTCATAAGCAGCAGAAAGGGTACAGGAATCAGATCAATAGTTAGGATTGTGATATAAATATACTCATCTGCCAGGAGGTGAAAATTACACAACTATATTTTATTATCCAGGCTGTATTAGTTACAATGAGCGTAGCTGATATGGACATCATCTAAATATTATCTGCTTCATGAGTTTTTTGTAAACAATGCAGATAATCTTAAAATAAAGCCCTCTTTATAAGGTGATACCTGATTATGAACTCATTGTAGATTATCTAAAATATTTTAAAGCAATTTAGAAACTGTTAAGAAAATATATAATAATAGTATCACATTTGACACTCTGGAGTTACCATTGACCAGAAACTGACTGAAATAGCCAGTGGCAACAAGAACAGGTCAGAAGTTGGGAATCCTGCAGTGAGTAACTCACTTCTTGACACACCCTATTAATCATCTACAAGCGCTAATCAGGCAAATGGTAGAAAACTCACCACCTGCCTGGATGAGTGCAGTTCCAATAGCATACAATCAGCTTTGCAATATCCAGGACAATACAGCCTACTTGATTGGTAACATATCCACAAATACTTACTCCATATACCAGTGATACACAATGGCAACAGTATTTACTGCCCCCTTGTTTTTGTAACCAAACTGAATAACCTTACATTTATCCATATTTTACTTTACCTGCAATGCATTTGCCTGCTCACTGAGTTTGTCCAAATCACACTGAAGTATCTCTGCATTATCCTCACATTCACCATCCCACTCAGCTTTGTGTCATCTGCAAACATTTAATTCTCTCATTTCAATCATTAATGTATGTTGTGAATAGCTGTGATCCAGTCACCAATCTCTGCAATATTCCACCAGTCACTCACTGCCTGCCACTTGGAAAAATACCCATTTGTTCCTATTCCTTTTTTCCTGTCTGCTAACCAGTTATGTATCCATGTCAGTACACTACCCCAATTATCCCAACGACCTGCAGGTGTTCTTGCTATGTTTGGCAAAGCACTACCCTGTTGAGCTAGAACATGCTGAGACAATTGTCTTCTGTCATTAGCAGTTAGGTATGTCAAGATCTGCAGATATGCTCTGGTGCCTACTTGATCTCTTTTGTCTTCTTTCATTTAGTACTACTTCAATTGTGAAATACTATAGTTGGAATTTTTAAAATTACACTTACAGGAATAAACATACACTAGTCTGAATTTCTTTTGCAAAATTAGACACTAAAACAAAATCAGAAATATGGTTACATTTTTAACAAAAACAAAAGTAGTTTTAAAAAAATCTATAAACATTGTAGAAATAAAACAGCAAAGCCAGTAATAATTTAAGATCTCCTGAACTTATGGACTTTTGCTTTCCATTTCTAAAGCAAGAAAAGCAAACGTAAGCACCAAAAATTGCACTTTGTCTTCATTCAAATATTTTCCGAGCATATTATTGAAGTAAAGCACATAATTAATGCAAGTACGATAATATTGAATTGCAGTCCAATACGAATGTAGTGCACAGCATATTCTCCCAATTCGGAGCTCCTTCAACACTGATTACACAGGTGTCATCCTAGTTGCTGGCTAATACATTCACGAGATGATTTTGTCAGTGAAGGTCAGGTATATTGCTTTTAAATTGGCTGCATGATGCTTGGTATAAAAGAGAACTGTCCAAGTATTTGCATTGCTGTTAATATTTAGTTGCATTCTAAGCTTTGAGTGGTTTCAAAATTAAGATTCTGTACCAGCATGGTTCTTTCTGCTTGTCTAGGTATATTGATAATGAAAGAGACACAGTTATGCAAGACATCTTAACAAACAGCTCATACAGAGAACAATTTGAAGCCATTCAACACTGCTTCAGAATCATTGGATTCACTGATGAGGTGAGTAAAACAAAAGATGACCCAATGTATTATTTTTTAGTTTTGTTATTAGCAGTTCACTAAATTGTATTTGTCATTTTTTTTAAAAGTAATATCGCATTCAATGTATGACATGCATGGTACATCTCCTGAGAATTCATGAAAATCAAGGGTGCAACGAACCAATAATTAGCTCTAATTCTGTTTGGTGCACACAATTTAATCCCAATAAAAAACAAGGATTACATTTTTTGATTGAAGTGGAGACACATAAATGGAAATAATTCTGTCATTCTTAATTTGAGTTTTATGCACCATTAGTTAGCAGTATAAAGATACATTTTAGATTGACATCCCTTGACGTCAAGGCTTCATTCGACCGAGTGTGGCATCAAGGAGCCCCAGCAAAATTAAAATCAAAGGGTAACAGGAGGCAAACGTTCGCTGGTTGGAGTCTTGTTCAACATCATTTGTGACTCCTCAGTTACTGAAGCACCCCATGTTCAAATGTAACAAGATCTGGACAATATCCAGGTTTGGGCTAACACGTGGCAAGTAACATTCGTGGAACATAAATGCCAAGCTATGGCCATCACCAATAATAGACAATTTAACCACCATCTCTGGGCATTCAAAGGTGATACCACCACTGAATTCCTCCCACTATTAACATTCTGTGGATTACCATTGACTAGAAAGTCAACTGGACTCACTAAATAAACACAATGGCTACAAGAGCAGATCAGAAGCTAGGAATACTGTAGCAAGTAACTCACTTCCTGACTCTCCAAATCCTGTCCATCATCTACAAAGCACAATTATGGACTGTGTGAGAAACAAAGCTCACACACTGCAATAATTTCAGTCCGAGACAAGATCTGAATCTGTAGTGCCCTTTATTTCACATTTGCAAGTGGGTGTGATGCCCACAAGGCAGGGACAAAACACACTGAATTCAACAAATACTCGATATTTATATAATTTGGTTCCTACATTTTTTTTCTTATTTCATTGTTTCCTCCCTGTTTACATCCTCCATTTCCCTAAGACCGGTACCCATTACTCCTGTTTATCTCGTGTATTATCCAGTCTTGTCTGTGAACAAAATGCTCATTCCTGTTCTCAAGGCCCTTTGACCTCATCCTGCTGTGGTCACATCCTTGCCTTACTATTATTTACTCTTTCCATCTGTGCTGCCCCTCACAGCATCATATCACTAAGCCCTTTTAATTGGGATTTGTTCCTATGTTTTTGTAAAAGTTGGAAACAGATGTTTATACCTACTGTTTATACAGGCATATTGAGTTTAACTGTCTGTCTTCACGGCATCTTACCACTAAGCCCTTTTAACCATTGTCTTACAGTCCCATTTCTTTCTTGCATACATTTTTAGCTAATACAAAAAAACAATTATGCATTTCCTCCACATAGTTCCCATTCTTGTTGACTCAGCTCCTAGCTGAAACAATTACACACTGATGTGAGTTCATTCACCTTGTATCAGAAATTATAATTGCAGAATTGCAGAAGTAACATTAATTTACCATATCCCACAACTGTGATGGAATATTCCTCACTTGTCTGGATGGGTATAGCTCTAGCAGCAGTCAAGAAGCTTGATACCATCCAGCAACAGCTTGATTGGCACTACATCCACAAGCATCCACTCCCTCAACCACTGAAGTTCAGTAGCAGCAGTACATACTATCCACAAGATGCCCTGCAGAAATTCACCAAACATTCTCAGACAGCATTTCCAAACCCACAACCACTTCCATCTTGAAGGACAAGGGCAGCAGATACATGGGAATACCACCACCTTCAAATTTTCCTCTAATCCATTCACCATCCTGACTTGGAAAAAAATTGCCATTCCTTCACTGTCGCTGGATCAACATCCTAGAATTCTGTCCTAATGTCATTGTGGGTCAATCTATAGCAGGTGGATTACAGCATTTTAAAAAGCCAGCTCACCACCTTCTTAAGGTCATCTAGGGGCGGGCAATAAATGCTAGCCAGCAAATGATGCCAATGTCCCACAAGTGAATTAAGAAAACTTCAATATTAATAATGATAAACCTAACAATAATGAGTCAGTCGGTTTAACCATGGTATTGCGGAATCTTTCACAGACTTTGGGCTGAATTTTACTGCGAAGCATTTGCATGCATCCCTACCTGCTTCCTGAGTAGAAGAGTTTGTCATGAGCTGATTGACTATTAAAAAATCTGCATTGCAACAATAATGCACTGAGGATAGACTTAACATAGTGAGAGTGAGACTTCTGACCCTGAGAGACAAATTTCTGCCTGCTAGAGCTGCCAACTAATCTGGCCATCAACAACGCAATCACAACAGCAGCAGAACTCAGTAGTTGTCACTACTTGGTGCCCAAAGTATCTTCATGAAAAAGGGAGCAAGGATACGAATTTCTGGCAATGCTGTTTTTTTAAAGGATTGGGAATCCTACTTGGATGGTCGTGGGGGAGGTGGGAGTGGGAGGAGAGTGTTGCGTCGGCCAGGGCAGATTCACAAAATGAATGTAAAATTCTGCCCCTGAGGGACAGGAATTCCCTCAGAGGAGTTGAACACACATTTGAATCTGCCATCACAAAATCCAAAACATATAATTTCCCAGAAGTGTTTGTGAACTAAGGGTTTAAAGAGAGTGAGGAATTGAAGAAGTTCAGTACTGATAGCCAGACATTATGATTGAAAATTTAATGAGGTTAAAGAGTGATTAATCTCTGTGCTCTGATACTCTGTATCCCAGAGCACTGAAGGATGTGACCCTGGAAAGATTGGTTTGTACTTTTGTATGGTGGATATTGGACCAACCAAATACTAGACTGTGGACAAGTTCCTACAGATGGAGAGTGGTGCATGTAACCCCACTATTTAAAAAAGGAGGGAGAAAAAAAATCTAAATTACAGACCAGTTAGCCTAATGTTAATAGTGGGGAACGTACTAGAGTCTGTTATAAAAGATATGATAACAGAACATGCTGAAAGCATTAATGGCTTAAACACCACGCACAGGTTTATTTGGAAGCACTAGCTTTCGAAGCGCTGCTCCTTCATAAGATCATCAGATGCAGAATTCATAGCAAAAGTTTACGGTGTGATGTAACTGAAATTATTTATTGGAAAAGACCTGGATTGTTTGTTAAGTCTCTCATCTTTTAGAATGACTATGTTGGTTTCAGTTCTTTCATATGTAATTGTAGAACATTTTAAAAGTTACATTCTCAAGTGAACTTTAACAATTGGTGTCATGTCGGCCCAGATAATGCGTTTAAAATGTGAGGTGCCCTGTGTCAGACTGATTCCAATCTTAAAAAAACGGATATGCAGAACCTTACATAGATTCATGCAGTTTTTGAGAAAAATAAAATGTAATTCTGCAAGTACAAATTCACCTCACAAACTTGTGTGTGCGCACACACGCGTGCGCATGTGGGTGTTTGGGTTGGGGGGGAAGTTATGAATGTCTGTGAAAGAGTGTGTGTACGTGTGTGAGTGTGAGTGTAAAGGGGTATAAGTCTGTGAAAGAGAGTGTGTGAGTGTGGGAGTATGTGTGTGTGTGTGTTTGAGAGAGAGCTTGTGTTTGAGAGAGGGTTTGCATGAGAGTATGGCTCTGTAGGAGTGTATGTGTGTCTGTAGGAGAGTGTGTGTGTAGGAGTGTCTTTGTGTGTGTGTGTGTGTGTGTGTGTCTATCTGTGTGTGTGTGTGTGTGTGTGTGTCTGTGTGTGCGTGTGTGTAGTGCAGTGAGTCACCTGCAGTGTGACATGAACCCAAGGTCCCGGTTGAGGCCATCCCCATGGGTACCAAATTTGGCTATCAGCCTCTGCTCGGCCATTTCGCTTTGTTGCCTGTTCCAAAGTACGCCTTGGAGGATGGTCGCCTGAAGGTCCAAGGTTGAATGTCCCGGATCACTGAAGTGGTCTCTGACTGGGAGGGAACACTCCTGCCTATTGATTGTTGTGTACTGTCCATTCATCCGTTGCCGTAGCCTCTGCTCTGTCTTGCCAATTGTACCATGCCTTAGGGCATCCTTGCCAGTAGCATATAAGATAGACAATGTTGGCTGAGTTGCATGAAAAGACATAATTTTTATCAGTGTCATTTTGTCAAAGTATCTAAAAGACTGACACAATTTTCAGTGTGAAAAACAGGAAGACAGAAAGTATACTAAATGTTATCTGATTCAAAAATTCCTAACCTTTTAAGTTCAGGTTGCTGTTGCATTTTAAGACATTTGATAGAAACTTGAGAACTTATGGGACATTATTTTGAAAAGTTTTGAATATTTGTTGGTATTAAAGAATGTTGGCATTAGCACCAGTGATGATAGACTAGTTCTAGAAGGAACAAAAACTACAAATATCATAATAAAGGTGATATAAATGCATATTGCTCTTGATACTGGCAATTAACAACAGGAACTGAAGGAAATGTTCAGTTCTTTATGTATTTTCACAGAAAACATTTAACCTCTTTCTCCTGCTCTTCCTGATTCTAACTAAAATTTAAAACAAAATCTTTTTGATGAAGACCACAAACAAACCAATCAAAGATTATGTGTTGCTCTTTTAAATACTTTGACAAAATAAGAAAATGATAAAAACTGTGTCTTATCTCAAATTTGAATCAGGTTGTTGTTCAGGTTAGAGGCTTGTGACCACTGGTTTGCTGCAAGGATCACTGCTGGGTCCACTGTTGTCTAGCATTTATATAAACAATTTGGATGAGAATGTAGGAAGCATGGGTAATAAGTTTGCGGATGATACTAAAATTGGTGGTATAGTGGACAGTGAAGAAACTTACCTAAGAGAACAATGGGATCTTGATAAACTGTGCTAGTGGGTCGAGGAATGGCAGATGGAGTTTAATGCAGATAAACGTGAGGTGTTACATCATGGTAAGACAAATCAGGGCAGGACTTACACATTTAATGGTAGGACCATAGGGAATGTTGCTGAACAGAGAGACCTAGGGGTGCAGCTACATAGTTCCTTGAAATGGCGTCATATGTATATAGGATGGTGAAGAAAGCATTGGACATGCTTGCCTTCATCTGTCAGAGCATTAACTATAAGAATTGGGAATATCATGTTACAGCTGTAGAAGACTTTGGTAGGGCCACATTTAGAGTACTGTGTACAATTCTGTTTGCCCTGTTATTGGAGCAATGTTATTAAACTCAAAATGGTGCAAACATGATTTACAAGGACAGTACCAAGATGGGAATGTATGATTTATAAGGAAAGTTATAAACACTGGGATTTTTTTCCCCCAGGGCATAGGAGCTGAGGGAGTGACCTTATACAGGTTTTTGAAATCTTGAGGGACAAGGTAAGATCCAAAGACTTTCCCAGGGTAAGGGAGTCCAAAACTAGAAGGCATCAGTTTAAGCTGAGAGGGAAAAGATTTAAAAAGGACTTGAGGGACAGCATTTTCACACAGAGTGGTCGTTTATGGAACGAGCTGCCAGAGGAAGGCGTCAAAGTGGGTACAATTACAGCATTTAAAAGACATTTGGGCAGGTACATGGAGAGGAAAGTTTTCGAGGAATAGGGGCCAAATGCAGGCAAGTAGGTCTAGTTCAGTTTCGGAAACCTGGTCAGCATGAATGCATTGGGCCAGTTTATATGCTGTACGACTCTAATTGATTACAGTTCCAACCTGATTTTCTTTAGTCAGTTGTTCATTTTGTCTGATGAGAAATTATGTACTTATTTAAAAATCCATCCAGTTTGTAAAAAAAGACCTATTTATGGGTTGACAGAAAATGGGACTGTTACTCTTTTTTTTATCGCCAGTGTCCTGAAAATTCGAAAATGTTGTAATCTTGGCAATAATTCCACCCTAAGCAATGTTAACATTTAGCACCAACAGAATATTAGTATTACCAGTCGGTATTACATTATTGGAAGCAAATCCCCATATTGCTTCAAATTAAAATTATTCCTGAATTATGTTTTTGTAGGAAGTTTTAAGTAGGCTGATTTACAGTGAATTTTAAATGAAGCTGTGTCAGCTGTTTTCTATAATGTGAACATGTATGCTTGGAGTACAGCCCAATCATAACTGTTACTAACAGTAAATGTGTTCAAAATTAATGGAGTACTCTTAACGTCAAGAGGTAAATCCATTCAATTTCTTGTTATAAATAAATAACTATGTTGTATATTATCTTTTTTAAAATACTCTGGTAGAAAGCTTCTTAAGCACCCCCAGTTGAGTTACAATGTGTATGAAGCTATCAAAATGTAAGGCTTATTTCATTGTCCATAACTGAATTATTTTTCAGGAAGTTCGGTCAGTGTACAGAGTTCTTGCTGCAATCCTGAATAATGGAAATATTGAGTTTTCACCCATTGCCTCAAAGCATCAAATGGATAAAAGTGAAATTCCAGATGGTGAACCTTTAGAAAATAGTAAGATTTCTTTTCAATGTATTGTAACTGCAAACTTAGCATAATACAAATACTGTGAATCCTATTGCAAGGATGCCTGCCTTGAAGATGTTTTCCTCCTCTGATTCCTGATGAAGGGTTTTTGCCCAAAACGTCGATTTTACTGCTCCTCAGATGCTGCTTGAACTGCTGTGCTCTTCCAGCACCACTAATCCAGAATCTGATTTCCAGCATCTGCAGTCATTGTTTTTACCTTTTTACATAATACAAATACAGTATTACATCTTGAGATTTATTCTCTTTTATTCACAGAAAAGATTGATAGTAATCTAAGTTTAAAAGCTGTGACGTAAAAATTTGGAGCTGGAATAGGTCATTTGACTTTAATAGCCAAGTCACATAATTTATATGATCATGGCTGATCACCGACATCAATCTTGAAGTAATTTACCTCTTTAGGGACTGAAAATAAATGTGCTATGGTCTTCTGGAAACTATATTTCATTTTCCCAGTTCCAGCTATTCTGGAGTCATTAACTACTCTTGACTGTGGATGGCTCAATTACTTGTTCGCCTTACTGGTCCAGCACTTCCAAGCTAATCTGCTTTCATTCCTACAAGACTTTATGAGACTTACTTCAGGCTTTTACAACTAATTCAAATTAGGAAACCTCCATATACTGTTACCTCTTAAAACTTAAACTGATATGAAGGAGTAGGTTTTCACTCCTGAGTCAGGTGCATGGTGGGAAATTTCCTGTATTAACATTTCAGGTCCAGTGACCCTTCTGCAGATCTGATTGGAGCTAGGAAAAGATTAGTATATATTGCTGACAATAGGGTGGGGAGGGGGAGGAGTAAACAGAGAGAGAGAGAGAGAGAGAGAAGAACAGTGGTGCAGACAAAGGAGTATGTAAAGGTCAGCCTAGGAGAATGAATAGATGCTAACGGTGCACATTATGATTGAGAATGGGTTGGTTGTGACGGCAACTCATATGATGACAAGGCCTGGTGTGTGGGGGTTTGGGTAAGGACATGGGAGAGAGAAGGTGCTCAGACTCCAAAGTTATTGAACTCGATTTTGAGTCCTGAAAGTTGCAGAGACCCCAAGCGGAAAACGGGATATTGATATCTTTACTTTCCAGAAAGATACCTGATATGTCGAATGACCTCCAATAGACTTAGACATTTTCCTCGCAAGCATAAAGCCTAGTAAACATGTTTCAGAAATTGGTTGATGAAATTGCTCCTGAGTCATGTCAACTGCATTTTCAAATGTGCCACTGCCTTTGAGAACAGGGTATGTGGGAAATAAGTTCTATCCTGTTCACTCCTACCATCCCCGCCATGTTGAAATGATTGATGCCTGATATAGGGGAGAGGCATGTGGATTCATGTTTCAGTGTTACCTCCGCAAACCTGCAAAGCCCTTCTGGCTCAGTAAAAAGAAGGGCCTAATCTTTACCCGCATTTCATGTTCTAAGTGAAGAAGTTTATTTTGTATGAATTCGGCTACCTTTAGTGAGCTGTAAACCACAGAGTGTCTAAGTTACAGCTACTACTTGGATGGTTTTGCACTCCTCTCGATAGCCTCAATCTTTTCAGTCTGTCAAAATTTTGATTTTATTTTTCATATATATATTTAGACTTACAATTGGTTTGGTTTATACTTCTTTAGAAGTTGTGGTTCCCTCTTCTGTTTCTGCTTCCAGTTAGATCAGGCATTATGCTTTTCTATCTCTGTTCTATCTCTTCTGTCTCACCTTGTAGGTGTAATCACCTCACAGTCTGTTTACGTTGTAATTACCCCATTTTTTTGCAGCTGAAACTACAATTCTTAAGCTACAAATTGCATTCTAAAGCCAAAAACGTATCGTAAAACAGAAGAAACATGAACAAGTCACAGCCCAGTAACAATAATGTTGCAACCCTACCTGTTCTGATACCGTTGTTGGCTTCTTTGAAATTATGGGCATGTACTATTTTAAATTTTAATGCATAAATTATATTTATTTAAATGAGTTTAAGTATAATATATTGTAAGAGCCAAACATTCCCTTATTCTGCCTTCTCTGTTGGAAATGTGTAGAAAAAAGTTATTCAAGAAATGGGTGTTCTCTCTGAGTCCACATTAGTTTTATCTTATTGCGATACACAGCAAGATCCTTCATTCATGTTTAGAATTATTTGTTAAATGAACATAGTTGTTTTTTGGGGAGAGAGCTTCACACTTCTACACCTTTTTGTGTGAAGAAATGTTTTTGAAGTTCTGTCCTTTATGGATCAATGGTGGTTTGAAATTTGTGTTCCTTTATCGGTGAAAAAAGATTCTTTCTTTCTATTTATCCTGTTGATTCTTCTGAAAATTCTAAAAAACCTCTGTCAAATTACACTTTAGCCTTTTATATTCAAGGAAAATTAAGCCTAATATGCTAAATTTCTCCTCCAGAAATTAAGTAATAGTAATTTTTGGCAAAACTGCAAAGCACTCCTTCACAGGCCAACAAATCCTTTCCAAGATGCAGTGTCCAGGCTGGAGCAAGAAGCTTTGAATATCTGTTTCTGCTGTAGTTCCCTCTAGCATTTTCAATTAGGAAGTTTGGGCCCTGCCTCAAAATGAAACTCTTTACTCTGGTTCCTTTTAAGCAGGCTCTCAATAAAATATGTATGCATCCTGCAGCTTGTCAAAATCCCAGTCCCAGTGGGATGGTTAGTGGTAGTAGTGTTGTGTAGGTAGAAATCCTGACCACATTCCTGCTGATTGCAGTCAAAGGGCACATATATATATTTTACGATCTCTCTTATTTGGTAGATTCTGGTTAACAATTGAAACAACTATGCTACATTTGATTAGACTAGATTAGATTATGATTAGATTCCCTACAATGCGAAAACAGGCCCTTCAGTCCAACAAGTCCACACCGACCCTCCGAAGAGTAACCCACCCAGACCCATCTCCCTCTGACTAATGCACCTAACACTATGGGCAATTTAGCATGGCCAATCCACCTAACCTTCACATCTTTGAACTGTGGGAGGAGACTGGAGCACCCAGAGAAAACCCACGTAGGCACTGAGAGAGTATGTCTGCTTATTTTTACTTAGACATATCTGTGGAGATGATTGACCTTTGTAGGTTTTAATTTGAATTTTTGATTATTGATGTTAACAATCATCGTACCAAAGACTACCAAAAAAGCACTGCGAATGGAATAGACATCCAGCAATTTTGCTGGTGTAGTTCCAACTTAAAAATTGAAACCCATTATAAGACAGTCATGTTCATTCAAATTGCATTAGTTACTTTACAAAAGTGTGTTTTATAGTTGCCAACTCCCCACTTATTACATTCTTATGGTTAATGAATTGCTTAAAGTTAATTCTTTACAAATGCTTTCTTCTAGCTTCAACTCTGCTTAGTATTGGTTCTGAAGAGTTTCAGGAAGCACTTACTTCTCACTGTGTTGTGACACGGGGAGAAACTATCATTCGAATGAATACAGTAGATGAAGCTTCTGATGTTCGAGATGCCATGTCAAAGGCTTTGTATGGAAGGCTATTCAGCTGGATTGTAAATCGCATCAATACACTTCTTCAGGCTGATAAAAGTGTATGGTAGGTGAATGAACTATAAAAGTTGTGAATAACTCTAAAGGGCACCACAGAAAAATGTTTCAGGAAAATGTCGCTGCTTAGAGATACCCTAGAAGCTATTCATAACAGCTGTCAGATTTCAAAATCAAGCAACATTTTAAAAATCCTTAAAATTCTGTCATTGCATCTTATGCCTGTCAAGCCTTTTCTCATTTACACATACATTTTTAATCCTAAAAATATATAATATGACATTTATATTGCATAAATTAGTTGCACTCAACATCCATTGATTCTGGTCCATTGACCAGAAATTGAACCAGATTCGCCATAGATATATATTCCCATCATGTACAAAAACATGTCAGATGCCAGGAATTCTGCACTGAATAGCTGAACTTCTGTTTCCCTGAAAGTCTACCCACTTTCTGCAGAGCGCAGGGTCAGGACCATGATTGGATATTGTCCATTTATCTGAAAGGTTGCAGCTCCAACAACATCCAAGAAACTTGACACCATCCAGGACAAAGCTGTCTACTTAATTGGCATCCTGTTCACCACTTTCAACATTCACTGTCTTCACCACAAATGCACAATTGCAGCATTATAGGCCATGTTCAAGATGCACAGCAGAAATTCACCAACTGTCCTTCAACAGCACCTTCCTAACACCTGCAAAAATAAGGGTGGCACATACATGGGAATGTCACCTGCATATTCCCCTCCAAGGGTCCCATAGCATCCTGTCTTGAAATTATATCGTTTTCCTTCATTGTTGCTGTGTCAAAATCTTGAAACTGTCTTCCTATTAGTGTTGTGTATATTCCTATGCTCCAAGGACTACAGAGTTTCAAGAAAGCAGCTGAACCACTTTGTCCAGGACAATTGGAGAAAAGTGTTATGTACTATCTTAGATAATGCTGGCCACATTCCTTGCATGATTTTTAAAAATCTATTACTGAAGTAAATATTTATTCTTCTGCTTCAACATGTAGGAGTTTAAATAAAGGTAATCTTACACTACTTGCAATAAAAAGAAATAGATAAAAAGATCTCGGAAGTAAAATCATGATCGGCATTGGATTTCCTCAAAAATAATGTTGATATAAAATTTGACATCACTCAGTAATTTATATTAAGATTGATTGAGCCACAAGCAACAAAACATCTACATGTTGACTGGTAACAACTTTGCTCCTAGCTTTCTTTTCCCTTTCCACTCAGCATCTTTCCATGGTGATGCAGCTGAGTATGGAAAGGAAAATAAAAGTCATGTTTCACCTTACTAGATTCTTCAGAACTGTGTATTGTTGTGCTACCCAGTTGCAATCATCAAAACAAGAGAAGTTGAATAATTCCAAATGTTCAACACGTTGTGTATAGCTCTCACAATTCCTATTACTCTAAAGTTGATTCACACATTCATGCCTTCATATTCCAACACAGCTGCATTATTAAAGAAGAAAACTAAATGGAAACAAATTGCCTTCCCACACAAAAAAACAAAATTAGCCACAAGGTTGTTACAATTGGCACTTGCAATGTCTCATAAACTCTGGTTGATCAATCTTAATAAATTATTGAGTGATGTCAAATTTTATATCGATGTTATTCTTGAAGAAATCCTACAATGATTTTATTTCCTGAGATCTGAGTTTTTTAATTAAAGATAGACAAATGGTTTGACAAGAATGTTACTGAATATTTTGTAGCCTCACACAAAAAAATCTTAAGATATGTGATGGGGGAGCATAACTTCACATAATATTATTCAATGGCCCTTGGTATCCATGATAAGATCTTTATTGGATAATTTTCTTTCAAGTTTTGCTTAATATTTTTAATTTAAATTTTCATTAGTGATACTGGAAGTATAATGAATGTTGGGATTCTGGACATTTTTGGGTTTGAGAACTTCAAGAAGAACTCTTTTGAACAACTCTGTATCAACATTGCCAATGAGCAGATCCAATTTTACTTCAATCAGCACATCTTTGCTCTTGAACAGGTAGGTTCAGTTAGAAGTTGGTCAAAAGTCTACAAAGCGACAGCATTAGATGTTTCTTTTCCTTTTACTTTTGTATGTACCTCTGGATGTTTTATAAAAGGTCCCCACACCTATCCAGCCACCTGAAAGTTTGCTTCAACAATATAGTATTTCTTAGTGATCCCTTGGTTCTGATTGTATCTGAGCAGTTTATGTATGGTCGGCTTGCAGAGGATACCATGAGCCATGAAAGAGTGCAATGTAGTAGTCTTTGTCCTTAAGCATTCATTACCTTACTTCTGTAAGGTACATTCCTGTAAGGTAGGACATTGGTAGGCAATGAACGTAGTACTCACTGACTACCAAACTGTTACAAAGTTACATGGTCCTGTTGTGGCAAAATCTTGGTGGTCAAAGACACCACCTTCTTTCATAGCCTTTCCTTCGTTGTCCACTTTGCTGAATCCCCTTACTTGACTCTACTCTTAACTTTCCAATTGTAGCCAATTGTTCTACTTTGGATATTTTTCCCCACTGTTATGATTCCAGACATTTTTGTTTTACAAAAGGAATCCAAGATCCCAGTTCTTTACTGGAGGAATGAAACCACACAATTCGAAAATCAATATATTTTAAAATCAGAAATCACGGCCAAACTGTCATTGACTATAAACTATAAATAATACATTAAATGGCAGATCAACTAAGACAGAGCTTTTGAATTCGCTCAACAGCATAATCAGTATACATGTCATCAATCCCAGTCTTAAAGGGCTTCAAAACTTTGTCTTCCTCATAAGGAATTTCAATGCTTCAACTTCTAGGATTATTCTTGATTCCCAGCTTGAGGCAGCACATAACTCTGAGCTCTACCAGTATGGCTACATGTCACACATCAGGAGAACCTTCTCAGCTCTGCTAATGATGATCTGGATGGAGTAGATTCAGAAATTTTATCTCTTTGAGTAACAGAACCACCTGCAGCGTCTGGATCTTTACATATTCTCAGCCTTTGGATCTAGTCCCTATTTGTTTTCTCCAACCTGCTTGCACTGCACTAGAATTATTAACTTCATCTGAGCTTTGAAAGCTCTTTATCATTTATATGACCTCAAGCAGATTCAAACCACTCCAAGGGTATTGGATTCTAATCACACTTTTAATATTTAAAAATCACACAACACCAGGTTATAGTCAAACAGGTTTATTTGGAAATGCTAGCTTTCAGAGCGCTGCTCCTTCATCAGATGGAGTATAAGATTGTAAGACACAGAATTTATAGCACAAGTTTAAATTCTGTGTCTTACAATCTTATACTCCACAACCACCTGATGAAGGAGCGGTACTCTGAAAGCTAGTGCTTCGAAATAAACCTGTTGGACTATAACGTGCTGTTGTGTGATTTTTAACTTTGTACATCCCAGTCCATCTCCAAATCATGATTTTTAACATGAGTTTCCATTTTTAATTGTGATCTGGATCAAAAAATATAAAGTTTGAAACCATGGATTCCAACACACCATCCACACCGTTATTTCTGGTAGAGTCCCCTAAGGATTTGGCTTTGGTTCTTTCTTTGCACTCATGAGCATGCCATCCCAATGTGGCATCAACTACAGATTCCACTTGTACACTGACGACACCTAGTTCCACCTTCACATAATTTATTTTAATTCTTTTTTGTAATTCATTTGTAGGGTGTGAGTGTCACTGGTTGGCCAGCCAGCATTTATTGCCCATCCTGTTTGCCTTTGAGAAGGTGGTGATGAGCAGATCCTTGAGTGATTGCAGTCTGTGTGATGTCGCTAGACCCGCAATGCAGTTCGAGGGAATTTCAGGGTTTTCACCCAATGACACTAAAGGAATGATGCTGTGTTCCAAGTCAAAATAGTCAGTGGCTTGGAGAGGAACTTCCAGGTGGTGGCATTCCCATATATCTGCTGCCCTCATCCTTCTAGAAAGTAGTGGTCATGGGTTTGGAAGGTGCTGTGTGAGGATCTCTGGTGAATTTCTGCAATGCATTGTTTGGATGGTACATACTGCTGCTACTAAGAGTTGGTGGTGGAAGAGTTGGATATGGTGCCAATCAAGCAGACTGTTTTGTCCTTCATGGTGTCACGCTTCTTGAGTATTGTTGAAGCTGCACTCATCCAGGCAAGTGGGGAGTATTCAAACGTACTCCTGACTTATGCCTTATAGATGGTGGGCAGGCTTTGGGGAGTCAGGAGGTGAGTTACTCGTTGCAGGATTCCCAGCTTCTAACATGTACTTTGGCCACTGTATTTAGTTGGTGAGCCCAGTTAAGTTTCTGGTCAATGGTAACCTCCAGGATGTTGATAGTAGGGATTTAATGATGATAATGACCTTGATTGCCATAGTGTGGTTAGATTGTTTCTAATTGGGGAATGGCATGGTATTGATGTCTGGCATTTGTCTGGTGCAAATGTTGCTTGCCGCTTTTCAGCCCAAACCTGGATATTGTTTTTCTGCATTTGATCATGAAGTGAGAGACATGAATGATGCTAAACGTTGTGCAATCATTGGTGAATATTCTGACCTTGTACTTCCATTAGCTCTGTGTTTTCAGATAGCTTGTTGATATACAGTCTTGAATAAGATGCAGTTTCCTTCAGTTGATCATTGGGAAGTAATAACACCTTTGGCCCTGCAGTAAACTACATACTCTTAACCCTGACTTCATTCCCTTTTCTGATAAATGTCTCAGGATGAAACACACTCCTTATATTCTTAGCCCATGAGCAAACATTTATATTTCCTATCCTCTCCACAATTTAATTTAATCACCACAAATTTCTTCCCTCTGCCCCGTCTCAGTGCACTATCACTGAAGCTCAGTTATTTAGTTGACACCAGCAGTATAAACATATCTGATTTTCATATGACTAGATTCTCCCACTCCACCCTCCATAAACTTAAACTTATTCAAATGTCTGCTCTCTTTATCCTATCATGCACCGAATTCTGGTTATCCCATCAGACTTGCACTGTTTCAAAATTAAAACTCTCATTCTCAGGTTAATTTTCCCTCGTTCTTTTTTTTCTATCTCTCCAACAGGCTCCTCCTTGAGAGTGGTCAGGTTGCACTTAAATCTGAGTTTCTGATAACACTTTCAATATGGAGATGTCCTTTCAACACTATTTTAAAAAATCAGAAGTGTGCAAAATAGTCGGACTGCCATGATACGGTGAGGCAGAGAGGGATGTAGGTAATCCTCTACAGGATGGTCTATGGCAAGTGTGGAAGACCTCAATATACTCCTGCCTTTTATTTCCAGGCAGTCATATCTGATAACTGGAAAATACCCATCAACGTCCTTTAACTGCATCACCAAGATTCATGTGGGTATTCCTTTACATTCCCAAACTTATATCTTGTTGATAGTGGACAAATTTAGGTACTGAGAAGGTGAGTTATTTGTTGTAAAGTTCCCAGTCTCTGGCTTGCTCCTGAATCCATAGCATCTCTCAGATCACTCCAGGTTAATTGCAGAACACTTAAGTTTCTAGTCAAAGGTATCCCTACCACGTTATTGAGTGAACTAGCAATAGCAATCGGTGCTGGGTCCTCTACTTTTTGTCATTTACATAAATGATTTGGATGTGAGCATAAGAGGTACAGTTAGTAAGTTTGCAGATGACACCAAAATTGGAGGTGTAATGAACAGCAAATAGGGTTACCTCAGATTACAACAGGATCTTGATCCGTTGGGTCAACGGGCTGAGAAGTGGCAGATGGAGTTTAATTCAGATAAATGCGAGGTGCTGTATTTTGGGAAAGCAAATCTTAGCAGGACTTATACACTTAATGGTAAGGTCCCAGGGAATGTTGCTGAACAAAGAGACCTTGGATTGCAGGTTCATAACTCCTTGAAAGTGGAGTTGCAGGTAGATAAGATAGTGAAGAAGGCGTTTGGTATGCTTTCCTTTTTTGGACAGAGTATTGAGTTAAGGTATTGGGAGGTCATGTACAGGACATTGATTAGGCCACTGTTGGAATATTGCATGCAGTTCTGGTCTCCTTCCTATCAGAAAGATGTTGTGAAACTTGAAAGAGTTCAGAAAAGATTTACAAGGATGTTGCCAGGGCTGGAGGATTTGACTATAGGGAGAGGTTGAACAGGCTGGGGCTATTTTCCCTGGAGTGTGGGAGGCTGAGGGGTGATTTTAGAGAGATTTACGAAATTATGAGGGGCATGGATAGGGTAAGTAGGCAAAGTCTTTTTCCTAGGGTTGGGGAGTCCAGAACTAGAGGGCATAGGTTTAGGGTGAGACGAGAAAGATAGAAAAGGGACCTAAGAGGCAACTTTTTCACGCAGAGGATGGAATGAGCTGCCAGAGGACATGGTTGAGGCTGGTACAATTGCAACATTGGGGCAGCACGGTGGCACAGTGGTTAGCACTGCTGCCTCACAGCGCCAGGGACCTGGGTTCAATTCCCGCCTCAGGCGACTGACTGTGTGGAGTTTGCACATTCTCCCCGTGTCTGCGTGGGTTTCCTCCGGGTGCTCCGGTTTCCTCCCACAGTCACAAAGATGTGCGGGTCAGGTGAATTGGCCATGCTAAATTGCCACTAGTGTTAGGTAAGGGGTATATGTAGGGGTATGGGTGGGTTGCGCTTCGGCGGGTCGGTGTGGACTTGTTGGGCCGAAGGGCCTGTTTCCACACTGTAAGTAATCTAATCTAATCTAATTACATTTAAGAGGCATTTGGATGGGTGTATGAATAGGAAGGGTTTGGAGGGATATGGGCTGGGTGCTGGCAGGTGTTGGATTGGGATATTTGGTCGGCAGGGACGGGTTGGACCGAAGGGTCTATTTCCATGCTGTACATCTCTATGACTGTATGACTCTATGAATGTAAGTCGTAAGATTTTCTATTTCTGAAGATAGTCATGACGTGCCACTAGTCTGACACAAATATTAGGTACACTGACCTCTACACCGCTGATGCCAGGTGCCAGCTTAAAGACACCTCCTCCTACCGCCCTCTTGACCATGACCTCACCTTCCATCAGCAAACCATCATCTCCCAAACTGTACACAACCTCATCACCTCAGGGGATCTGCCACCCATATCTTCCAACCTCCTAGTTCAGGAACCCTGCCCTGCCCGGTTCTACCTCCCACCCAAGATCCACGAGCCTGACTAACTCGGCTAACCCATCGTCTCAGCCTAATCCTGCCCCACCGAATTCATCTCCACATACCTCGATACTGTCCTATTCTCCTGTTCCAGCAACTCCACACATACGTTCAGGACACCACCCACGCTCTCCACACCCTCCAAGATTTTTGTTTCCTTGGCCCTCAACACTTCATCTTCATCATGGACATCCAACCCCTATACACCTCCATCCACAATGACCAGGGATTCCAAACCATCCATTTCTCCCTCTCCCAATGTTCCCACCAGTACCCTTCCACTGACACTCTGATTCGTTTGGCTGAACTGGTCTTCACCCTCAATAATTCCTCCTTTGAATCCTTCCACTTCCTCCAGATGAAAGGGGTAGCTATGGGCATCCGCATGGGCCCCAGCTATGCCTGTCTGTTTGTCAGCTACGTGGAACAGTCTACCTTCTGTAGTTACACCGGCACCACTCCCTACCTTTTCCTCTGCTACATTGATGACTGCATTTGTGTCACCTCATGGTCACATGAGGAGGTTGAACAGTTCATTAACTTCACCAGCAATTTCATCCCTGACCTTAAATTCACCCAGACCATTTCAGTGGCTGAACATTTTAATTCCCCCTCCCACTCTGCCAAGGACATGCAGGTCCTGGGCCTCCTCCATTGCCGCTCCCTTATCATCTGACGCCTGGAGGAAGAACACCTCATCTTCCGCCTCAGGAACCTTTAATTCCATGGCATCGATGTTGATTTCACCAGTTTCCTCATTTCCCCTCCTACCACCTTATCCCAGTTCCCTTCCAGCTTAGCACCGCCCTCATGACCTGTCCTACCTGTCCATCTTCCTTCCCACCTATCCATTCCTCCCTATCACCATTACCTCCACTTCCATCCACCTATCACACTCTCAGCTACCTTCCCCATAGCCCCACCCCCTCCCATTTATCTCTCCACCCTCAAGGCTCCTAGCCTCATTCCTGATGAAGGGCTTTTGCCGGAAACATCAATTTTCATGCTTCTCGGATGCTGCCTGACCTGCTGTGCTTTTCCAGCACCACACTCTTGACATAAATATTTACTTGACACTTATCAGCACAGACCCCAAAGGTTGTTTAGGTTCTGTTGAGTATGAACATGAGCTGCCTCACTACCTGAGGAGTTGAGAATAGTACTAGACTCTCAAATCATAAGCAACAATTTCCTCTTCTGTGGAATGTCACTGTTTGTGGTGTTTGGACTTGGGACATGACCTGTAGGAAGTCGTGAAGTTATATGGTTGAGATGATTGGCCTCCAGTGACCACATCCCTTTACATTTGTGGTATGTTTGACTCCAAGGAGAGTTTTTCCTTGAATTCCATCAACTTTAATCTTACTAGAGCTTCTTGACGTCACACTCAGTCGAATTGCCTTGATGTAAGGGCAGTAAAGATCAGCTTACCTTTCAAATTCTGCTCTTTCTTTTCCCAAGTTTGAAGCAAGGCTGCAATGAGAGCTTGAACTGCGTCGCTTTGGGAAAATCTTACTGAACATCAGTGAGCAGATAGATGCCACTGTGGTAGCTGTACTAGAATAACTTGGTTAGGGCCATGGCTAGTTCTGGACCACAAGTTCTTAGTATTTCAGGGGGGATATTGTTGGAGCCCACAGTCTTTGTATACAGTGAGTTCAGCCTTTCTTAATATCAAGTGAAATGAATTGAATTGGCTAAGACCTGGGGAAGTTATTTGAGGACCTCAGGAAGAGGTTGTAATGAATCAGACTCTGGCACTTTTGGCTGAAGGTGATGGTAGATACACAACCTTGATTTTGCACTGATGGTCTCAGCTCTGCCATTGAGAATGGGGCTTTTTGTGGCCCGACTCCTCCCATTACTGGTTTCATTCATGACTTGCTTTGGAAATCTGCTGAGCTTTGATCTGACTCATTGGTTATGGAATTGCTTAACACTACCTTTCGAATACTGCTTTCATTTTTAGTGCGCATGCAATTCTTTGCTGTAGTCTCACCAGACATTTTAGATATGTCTGGAGCTTCTTTTCACATGTTCATTGAACCAAGATTGATCCGCTGATTTGATTTCAGTAAAATAGTGAATAGCGTACTGGTCCATGAGATTACAGATTAAGGTTGAATTCAGCACAGCTGTTGATGGTCCTTATGGGTGCCCAGTTTTGTACTACAAATGTATTCTGAATCTATCCTGATGAGCACAATCATGCCATAAACATAATGGAGGGTAGCCTCAATATAAAAGACTGTACAGCAGTCACTCCTGTCAGTAGTATCAGAGACAGGCACATCTGTGGAAAGCACTTTGGTGAGGGCAAAATCAAATGGGTTGTTCCATTTTGTTGGTTCTATCACCACTTACTGCAGATTCAGTCTGGCAGATATGTCCTTCAAGACTCAGCCAACTTAGTCAATACCTGTGCTAGTGAATCCCCCTTGTTAAAGGAATTTTAAGCCAGATTACATATTGTGCCCTTGCTATCCTTGTAGTAGGTTTCCATCCCCATGTTTGACATTAGCCATGAAATATTGAGGACGGGAATGTAAGTTATGGATATTCAGACCACCCCATAAGAGACCATAAGACCATAAGATTAAAGACCAGATTTAGGCCATTTGGCCTATCATTTTTGTTCCACCATTCAATTTTTGTTTCTCAATGTCATTCCCCTGCCTTCTTCCTGTAATCTTTGATCCCTTTACAAATCAAGAACCTATCTATCTCTGTCTTAATTACACTTAATGACCTGGCCTCCGTGGCCTTCTGTGGCAATGAGTTCCATAGATACACCATCCTCTGGCTCGGAAATTCTTCCTCATCCCAGTTTTAAAGGCTTGTCCCTTTAAACTGTATGCCCCAAAGTGACCACTATATTTCTAGTTTATGCTTAAGGTCTGTCCTATCAATTGTACCCAGAGATTACAATGGAATAGACTGTGACATTAACGGAAAGATAAAATTCTGTAAGTGTGATAATGTCATGCTATTGTTTTATTAGTCTTTGATACAGCTCTCCCAATTTTGTCAGGTGTTACATTCAATAAAGCCATTTGCTAAAGAATAGCACTGGGGACAATCTTTACACATTCTGGATTAGAGTTGCACCTTAAAAGAAAATGCCGTCTAATGAAATAACCAGAATTTCAGTCTGTGTCTAATTCTCAGTATTTTTATTCATCAGCAGTTATTGTCCATCATCTTCATACAATTAAAATGCAATTTATCTACAATTAACAATAGCAAAATAATGATTATGGCGCAATTAAGTGATTGAAATTGAACATTCTGTGGTACACAGTAAAATTTGCAACAATAAAATAACACTTAATCTGATTATCTTTCCCTTTATAGATAATATTTCCTTGCATAATTTAGTCAGGTTTGTGTCAGAGTTGTTAATATCTGGTTTTACAATATTGTCCTGCAACAAAAAAAGAGTGCGTTTAAAGACCAGGTACTGTTTCAACTTTGAAAAACACCAATCACAGCTATGTTTGTTTTATGTTTGTAACTCATGAGGTTTTGCTTATGATCACTTGTAGATTGAATACCAAACTGAGGGAATTGATGCCACACTTGTTGAATATCAGGATAATCGGCCAATACTGGATATGTTTCTTCAGAAACCAATGGGCTTATTGTCTCTGCTTGATGAAGAAAGCCGTTTTCCTAAAGCATCTGACCAGACACTTGTCGGTAAGAATAACAATGGAACAACTTATATTTATACATAACCCTCCACACCACAAATGTTCCAATATATATCACAAACCTTATCATTGCTAAGGTGGTTGCCACATTGGGAAGGAAAAGATCAAGAGATGAACAAAAAAACCCTAAAGGAATAGTGTTCTATGAGGTTTCTAAAGATTGAAAATATTGTGCATATGCAAAAATGTTTAGGGAAGATGGTCAAAAGGATGTAATTTAGAAAGTTGAAGGCTCTGCCCCTGATATTTATGTCTTCATGGTTTACATAGAGTCATAGAGATATTCAGCACAGAAACAGACCCTTCAGTCCAACCCGTCCATGCCGACCAGATATCCTAAATTAATCTAGCCCCATTTGCCAGCTCTTGGTCCATATCCCTCTAATCCTTCTATTCATAAACCCACCCAGATGCCTTTTAAAGGTAGTGTACCAGCCTCTGCCAGCTCATTCCAGACATGCACCACCCTTTGCGTGAAAAAGTTATCTCTTAGGTCCCTTTTAAATTTTTCCCCTCTCACCTTAAACCCATGCCCTCTAGTTTTGATATCCCCCACCCCAGGGAAAAGACCTTGTCTATTTACCCTGCGCATTTCTCTCATGATTTTATAAATCTCTATAAGGTCACCCCTCAGCCTCCGATGCTCCAGGGAAAACAGCCCCAGCCTATTCAACATCTCCCTATAGCTCAGACTCTCTAACCCTGGTAATATCCTTGTAAGTCTTTTCTGAACACTTTCAAGTTTCACAACATCATTCCTGTTGGACAGAGACCAGAATTGCATGCAGTATTCCAAAAGTGGCCTAACCAATGTCCTGTACAGATGCAACATGACCTCCCAATCTAATGCTCAATGTTCTGACCAATAAAGGAATGCATACTAAATGCCTTCTTCACTGTCATATCTAACTGTGACTCTACTTTCAAGGAACTATGAACCCGCCCTTCAAGGTTTCTTTGTTCAGCAACACTCCCCAGGATCTTACTATTACATGTATAAATCCTGCTCTGATTTGCCCTTTCAAAATGCAGCACATCACATTTATCGAAATTAAACTCCACCTGTCACTCCTTGGCCCATTGGCTCATCTGATCAAGATTCCGTTATACTCTGAGGTAACCTGTCGAATCGGATTTTAATTAGCAGAGGTCTGTGAGAGCAACTTAACACTTAGAGAAAGATTCAAAAACAACTTTGGACTGAAAAACGTTCGGCCTTTATTAAAGAAATATTACATGTAGAGGGAGAAAGAGAGGGAGAAAACAAAGGATCTCAGCACTCTCCAAGTGCAAAGAAAAGGGTGGCATTATATACTTTAAAATATGCTGAGAAATTACAGATTATCATGAAAGGTACATCATCTGTAGCACTGAATCTTTGCCTTATTAATTTTTCAAAACACTAATCATTTGCGTCATTCCATAACTATTTTTCTGTTGTACGGATGTTTTGATTAGGCTAAAATCTGCAGTTCAAAATATACAAGGAGCCATGAAGAACATTGCTGAAGTTTTATCAAGCTTGTAGAATTTGTTTACATTCAGCCTGGACCTGAAAGCTGTCTTTGACCTTTTGTCACAGTCCTGTTTAAGAGTTGGCCATCTTTTTCCCATCATGCAATGTTAAATATTCCCCACAATACTACAAACCTTCTTCACTGTCCACTACACCTCCAATTTAGGTGTGATCTGCAAACTTAACTAACTATACCTCCTATGTTCACATCCAGATAATTTATATAAATGACAAAAATAACTCTGAAAAAGTGGCATTTAATGCCTGTGTTTAATTGGCTTTAGAATGGGGTGGCTGCCTTCTTCTCTATAGTAGGCCTTACGATGATGATAATGTTTCTTCCATGACAGCCTTAGGTAGGGAATTTTAGGACTTTGACCCAGTAATGGTGAAGCACAGGAGATATGTGTCGAAGTCAGAATCCCAAGATATTGCTGCTGTTGTCTTTGTTGGTAGAGGTCATGGGACTGGAGTAGGTTTGGTGTTTTGCAGCAGGGCAACATATTGAGTATATGAGAATCATAGTGCACTGTTGATAAAGGGGTCACATTCTGAGCTCAAGAGCCATACTGTGATCAAGTTGGCTAGTAGTTGAAATAGTCCAGACCTCATTTCCAAATGAATTTCTAGCACACAGTACTACTTACCATACAAAGCCTGCCCAAAGTTGAAATCAGGGTGTCCAGGTGAATCACCATGGTAAATAATTTTTCTTTTAACCAATAGCGTAGGTAGGACTATGAAAGTGATTATGCTCAGATCGTATGAGAAGCTAGGCATCTAATTGACGAGCAGATCCTTAAAGATAATAATGTCTGGATCACTAGCTGAGCCACGTCCATATTGACAAAGGACTAAAGATTAGTGAAATGCATATGTGACACAAGGAATGGTGTGGAGGAGTCTGTTTTGGTTTATGGAGCATTTGTGTCAATACTAGGACAAGTCAGAACTGTGCTATTGGGACGGCCTGCACTGAACTGTGCTGGGACCAGTGTTCGACTAATCCCATTAGTAGGGAAGTAGAATGAATTGAAAATGTGTTGCTGGAAAAGCGTAGCAGGTCAGGCAGCATCCAAGAAGCAGGAGAATCGACGTTTCGGGCATGAGCTCTTCTTCAGGAATGAGGAAAGTGTGTCCAACTGGCTAAGATAAAAGGTAGGGAGGAGGGACTTGGGGGAGGGACGTTGGAAATGTGATGGGTGGAAGGAGGTCAAGGTGAGGGTGTCTCATTGTCTCAGCCTGCTCCTGCCCCACAGAACTCATCTCTGCATACCTCGACATGGTCCTGTCCCCTTTAGTCCAAGAACTCCCCATCTACGTTCGGGACACCACACACGCCCTCCACCTCCTCCATGATTTTCGCTTTCCCGGTCCCCCACGCCTTATCTTCACCATGGACATCCAGTCCCTGTACACCTCCATCCCCCATCACGAAGGACTCAAAGCCCTCCGCTTCTTCCTTTCCCGCCATACCAACCAGTACCCTTCCACTGACACCCTCCTTTGACTGACTGAACTGTCCTCACCCTGAACAACTTCTCTTTCCAATCCTCCCACTTCCTCCAAACCAAAGGAGTAGCCATGGGCACCCGCATGGGCACCAGCTCAATGCCTGCCTCTTCGTAGGATATTTGGAACAGTCCATCTTCCGCAGCTACACTGGCACCACACCCCACCTTTTCCTCTGCTACGTCGATGACTGTATCGGCGCTACCTCGTGCTCCCACGAGGAGGTTGAACAGTTCATCCACTTTATTGACACCTTCCACCCCTCTCAAATTTACCTGGACCGTCTCAGACTCCTCCCTCCCCTTCCTAGACCTTTCCATTTCTATCTCGGGCGACCGAATCAACACGGACATTTCCTATAAGCCGACCAACTCCCAGAGCTACCTAGACTACACCTCCTCCCACCCTGCACCCTGTAAAAACGCCATCCCATACTCCCAATTCCTTCGTCTCCGCCGCATCTGTTCCCAGGAGAACCAGTTCCAATACCGAACCCAGATGGTCTCCTTCTTCAAAGACCGCAATTTCCCCCAGACGTGATCGATGATGCCCTCTACCGCATCTCCTCCACTTCCCACTCCTCTGCCCTTGAGCCCACCCCTCCAATCGCCACCAGGACAGAACTCCACTGGTCCTCACCTACCACCCCACCAACCTCCATATACATCGTATCATCCGTCGTCATTTCCGCCACCTCCAAACGGACCCCACTACCAGAGATATATTTCCCACCCCTCCCCTATCAGCGTTTCGAAAAGACCACTCCCTCCGTGACTCCCTCGTCAGGTCCACACCCCCCACCAACCCAACCTCCACACCCGGCACCTTCCCCTGCAACCGCAAGAAATGCAAAACTTGCGCCCACACCTCCCCCCTTACTTCCCTCCAAGGCCCCAAGGGATCCTTCCATATCTACCACAAATTCACCTGCACCTCCACACACATCACTTGCTGCACCCGATGTGGCCTCCTCTATATTGGGGAGACAGGCCGCCTACTTGCGGAACGTTTCAGAGAACGCCTCTGGGACACCCGGATCAACCAACCCAACCACCCGTGGCTCAACACTTCAATTCCCCCTCCCACTCCATCAAGGTCCTTGGACTCCTCCATCGCCAGACCATAGCAACACGACGGCTGGAGGAAGAGTGCCTCATCTTCCACCTAGGAAACCTCCAACCACAAGGGATGAACTCAGATTTCTCCAGTTTCCTCATTTCCCCTCCCCCCACCTTGTCTCAGTCAAATCCCTCGAACTCAGCACCGCCTTCCTAACCTGTAATCTTCTTCCTGACCTCTCCGCCCCCACCCACACTCTGGCCTATCACCCTCACCTTGACCTCCTTCCACCTAACGCATTTCCAACGCCCCTCCCCCCAAGTCCCTCCTCCCTACCTTTTATCTGCTGGACACACCTTCCTCAGTCCTGAAGAAGGGCTCATGCCCGAAATGTCAATTCTCCTGCTCCTTGGATGCTGGCTGACCTGCTGCGCTTTTCCAGCAACACATTTTCAGCTCTGATCTTCAGCATCTGCAGTCCTCACTTTCTCCAAGTAGAATGAGTTTTAAACTAAGTATGAGGGTCAGGTCAGGTGAAGTAGCCATGCTAAATTGCCCATAGTGTTAGGTGCAATAGTCAGAGTGAAATGGGATTGGATGGGTTACTCTTCGGAGGGACGGTGTGGACTTGTTGGGCCGAAGGGCCTTTTTTCGCATTGTTTCCATTAGAATTCAGAAGACTGAAGGGTGGCTTATTTGAAGTTTATAAGATCCTGAATGGTTTTGACAAAGTGGACATGGAAATGGTGTTTTCTCTTGTGGGTGAGTCCAGAACAAGGAGGTACTGTTTTTAAAATTGGGGATCTCCCTCTGCGGTCAGAGATGTGAAGAACTTCTTTCTTGGAGAGTGTTCGATCTTGGAACTCTTTGCCTTGGAAGATGGAATCACTGAATATTTTTAAGACAAAGGTAAATAGATTTGTATTAAACAAGAGAATCAAAGGTTAATGGTGGTATTGAGAATGAAATAACTACAGAGGCTGGTATCCCATCACCAAGTCACCCTTTATTCCTTGTGCACAGTACACTGGTTGTGGCCAGCCAGTTCGGAGTCAGTTCCCTGAGCTAAGGAGACTCTCCATTGCCTGGTTATATTGGTCAGCCAGGGCTTTGTGATCGGCCCAGGTTAAGAGCCCCAATCAAGGATCTCATGGCCAACAAAATCTAGCTGGTTGCAGTCACTACAGGGAATGTAGAACTTGAAACACAAAATGATCAACCATGATGTTATTGAAGGGCAGAACAGATTCAAGGATTTAATGACATATTTATGCTCCTAATTCATATTTTCATTTGTTTGTTTATTATTTATGAATTTGGTACACATCAAAGTTTACTAAATCAATACTAGACAGGTGGAACACTTTCCTCCTTTGTCATCTTTGCCCAGCCCTGGGTCAGGTGTAATCTGAGGATTGTTAGGCCATGAAGTTACCATCTCATCATGAGTAAAAATAGTTCAACCAACGAATATTCATGAAATAATAATCACAATTCATACTGTGAACAGAAAAGTTGTTCAGTATAAAATGTGTTCAAAATGATTTCCTTCAAGTAGTGAGATGCCTTGTGGCACAATTAGACATATTTCTGTTCATGTTTTATGTTAAAGATTCAGTGATGATCTTCATTTCCATTTCATGGATTGCAATGGATGCTGGTAATTGGGTGATTTAAAAAATGAAGGAATACAGACTGGAAGAAATCGCAGATTGCATATCAGTCAGGAATTTGTACAACTTTGGTAAAGTAGTTCAAGGGAAGCCTTGGTCACCCATGATCTCAAAAGGGTTGGAATATAAAAGCAGCATTGTGCTACTGAGACTTTATAAAGCTCTGGTTAGGCCCCATTTGGAGTACTGTGTCCAGTTTTGGTTCCCACACTTCAGGAAGGACATACTGGCACTGGAACGTGTCCAGCGGAGATTCACACTGATGATCCCTGGAATGGTTGGTCTAACATACGAGGAACGGCTGAGGATCCTGGGATTATATTCATTGGAGTTTAGAAGATTAAGGGGAAACTTAATAGAAACTTACAAGATAATACATGGTTTGGAAAGGGTGGACGCTAGGAAATTTTTTCTGTAAGGCGAGGAGACTAGGACCCGTGGACACAGCCTTAAAATTAGAGGGGGTCAATTCAGAACAGAAATGCGGAGACATTTCTTCAGCCAGAGAGTGGTGGGCCTGTGGAATTCATTGCCGCAGAGTGCAGTGGAGGCCGGGACGCGAAATGTCTTCAAGACAGAGATTGATAGATTCTTGATGTCTCGAGAAATTAAGGGCTACGGGGAGAATGCGGGTAAGTGGAGTTGAAATGCCCATCAGCCATGATTGAATGGCGGAGTGGACTTGATGGGCCGAATGGCCTTACTTCCACTCCTATGTCTTATGGTCTTATAAATGTGACTCAATTTTAATTGAAAGAATAAACCATAACAAGTCACCTTTAAGTCTGAGATCATTGCTTGGAAATTATTCATAAACGCTTGACTCATTTGTCCTGTGTTTCATGTTTTAATGTAGGTTGGAGTGGTTTTACCTGGCTATAAAGTTGATAATTCTTACTTTAGGAAAAAAAGATTGGATATGGTGGGCATTTGTTACATTAACAAGACTTAAATCTGACATTACTCAGGTAGAAATGATTAGTTAAAATTACTAGGAAGAAAGCATGCTTTTTATCTTGGGCTAAAGAAAATTTAAGATAAGGAAGTCCATTATGCTCCTGCATGATAGTCTTCAATCCCATTTCTGTGTTAGTTTACTTAATTGATTAAATATTTGTTGTTATTATCTTTCCTTTTCTCCATTAAGCAAGTCATAGGTTTCAAGTACTGCAGTTTTAATTTCATAGTAGCATAGAAAATAGGAACAGTAAGAGTTTATTTGGCCCTTTGAGCCTACTCCACCATTCATTATGATAATCACTGATCATCCAAATCAATAGCTTATTTCCACTTTTCCCTCATATTCTTTGATCATCCAGTTAGCCCCAAGTGCTATATTCAACTCCTTCTTGAAATCGTACAATGTTTGGCCTTGTCAGCTTTCTGTAACGGGAAATTCTACACTCTGAGTGAAGAAATTTCTTTTCATATCAGCCCTAAATGGACTTCACTGTATTGTTAGACTTTGACCCCTGGTTCTGGACTCTCTTATCATCAGGAACATGCATCCTGCATCTATTCTGTCCATTAGTGTTAAAATTTTATGGATCTGTGTGAGAACTCCGCTCATTCTCCTGAACTCCAGTGAATATAAACCTGACTGATTCAACCTCCGCTGCCAGCATCCATCCTGCCATCTGAGGCATCCGTCTGGTAAACCTTCACTGCACTCCCTCAGATAACGATCAGTTTTGCTCTGCCTATAATATTCCAGCTGAGATCTTACCAAAGCCCTGTAAAATTGCAGGAAGGCATCCCTGCTTGTTCAGGTCGTTCTGCTATAGCTTTTCATTAACACAAATTTGCTGTAATGCGATTGACGAATTGGGGACACTGCGTCTAAAGCATGAACTTTTAAAATAGTGTTGGTTGTAATGCGATTACGTCGCTAACACTTTAAGCACTGTTTCTAAAGCATGATTTTTCTATAATGTGGCATTGCACAAGAACGTAACCATCATGTTAAGGAAGAACTACCTGTACTTGAATTCTCTCACTGTGAAGGCCAATGTACTATTTGTTTTCTTTATTGCCTGCTGCACCTGCATGCTTACCTTCAGTGACTGTTGTACAATGATACCCAGATCTCATTGCCCATTCCCATCTCTTAATTTATAGTCATTCAAATAATAATCTTCTTTTCAGGTTTTGTTCCCAAAGTAGATAACCACAGATTATACTGCATCTGCCGCGCATTAGCCCAGTCACTCAGACTGATAAAATCACATTGCAACATCTCTGCATTCTCCTGACAGCTCACCCTTCCACCCAGCTTTGTGTTATCTGCAAATTTGGAGATATTGCATTTAGTTCCCTCATCTAAATCATTACTATATCTGAATAACTGGACTTCAGGCACTGATCCTTGTGGTACTCCACTAGTCACTGCCAACTGCTTGGAAAAAGACCTGTTTATTCCTGCTTTTTATTTCCTGTCTGCCAACCAGTTCTCGATCAGTAAATAATGATAAGATAAGGATAGAGATTAGACTTCTCTGTAAAACAGCATTATGATGTTCCTAGTTGAACTGAATGACTGAACAATATGTGTTAGATGTTTGAAATATACAGTAGTCTGGACTATTGAATTAGGAGAAAGTGAGGACTGCAGATGCTGGAGATCAGAGCTGAAAATGTGTTGCTAGAAAGGCGCAGCAGGTCAGGCAGCGTCCAAGGAGCAGGAGAATCCATGTTTCGGGCATGAGCCCTTCTTCAGGAATGAGAAAAGTGTGCCAAGCGGGCTAAGTTAAAGGTAGGGAGGAGGGACTTGGGGGAGGGGTGTTGGAAATGGGATAGGTGGAAGGAGGTTAAGGTGAGGGTGATAGGCCGGAGTGGTGGTGGGGGCGGAGAGGTCAGGAAGAAGATTGCAGGTTAGGAAGGTGGTGCTGAGTTTGAGGGTTGGGACTGAGACAAGGTGGGGGGAGGGGAAATGAGGAAACTGGAGAAATCTGAGTTCATCCCTTGTGGTTGGAGGGTTCATAGGCGGAAGATGTGGCGCTCTTCCTCCAGCCGTCGTGTTGCTATGGTCTGGCGATGGAGGAGTCCAAGGACCTGCATGTCCTTGGTGGAGTGGGAGGGGGCGTTGAAGTGTTGAGCCACGGGGTGGTTGGGTTGGTTGGTCTGTGTGTCCCAGAGGTGTTCTCTGAAACGTTCCACAAGTAGGCGGCCTGTCTCCCCAATATAGAGGAGTAAATGATGTGTGTGGAGGTGCAGGTGAATTTGTGGTGGATATGAAAGGATCCCTTGGGGCCTTGGAGGGAAGTTAGGGGGGAGGTGTGGGCGCAAGTTTTGCATTTCTTGCGGTTGCAGGGAAAAGTGCCAGGAGTGGAGGTTGGTTGGTGGGGGGTGTGGACCTGATGAGGGAGTCACAGAGAGTGGTCTTTTTGGAACGCTGATAGGGGAGGAGAGGGAAATATATCCCTGGTGGTGGATTCCGTTTGGATGTGGCGGAAATGACAATGGATGATACGATGTATATGGAGGTTGGTGGGGCGGTAGGTGAGGACCAGTGGGGCTCTGTCCTGGTGGTGATTGGAGGGGCGGGGCTCAAGGGCGGAGGAGCGGGAAGTGGAGGAGATGCGGTGGAGAGCATCGTGACCACGTCTGGGGGGAAATTGCGGTCTTAGAAGAAGGAGACCATCTGGGTTGTTCTGTATTGGAACTGGTTCTCCTGGGAACAGATGCGGTGGAGACGAAGGAATTGGGAATATGGGATGGCGTTTTTACAGGGGGCAGGGTAGGAGGAGGTGTAGTCTAGGTAGCTATTGAATTGCTACTAAAACATAGCAGGAAGAAAAATTTTGTGTCAAACACATATATACCAGAAGTGGTCATAGGTTGGGCAAGAACTATAAAATGTATCATGCTGGTTAATAGATTTGTTGAGTAGAGCTTAACCCTCAGTGATTTGGCCTCATGCCCTGGGCTTTATTGTCAAACCTGCTCAATTTTGAACTGTGTTTATGCAGAGATTATTTTAGTAATATGTAACTACACCATGGAAGCTATTATTTGTGGTTTAATTTTGATAAAATTGTGTGTTTGCATATTTGGCCGGGTCGGAATTGTCAGGATTCATCTTGGTCATTTGAAATTGAAGTGCAAATGTATTTTGTTGCTCTGATGCTTTGCTTTCCAAGATATAAATAATTTACTGCATTTGTGTTACCATGGATAGCAGTGACTTATAGTGTCACAGTAATGTACCCAAGACATCACTACACTTCACAGACACAGCCATTTCAGAGGTCGGGTAAGAAAGGTAGAGGCATCCAATCTTCCACCTGAAGCAGACTCAATTCTAGCTCTGTTGTTCGCCATGTAGATTATAAGTGGGCCTCATACTCAGTTTGAAGAAGGCAGATTTATGACAATTTAAAGGTGGCTGGAAGATTCACCTAGCTTGGGCGAGAGGGAAGAGATGTTTGATGTAACCTTCATGTTGAAAGTTGGTTCTAGGTTTAGAAATTCCCTGGTTAGGAAAATAACAGCATGGATGCCATTGGGAACAGAGAATAAATTTGGACTGTCCGCAAAGTATCCATTTAAGGTGCAACACAACATCCAGTCATAGCAGGAGATATTCAGTGTTCTCACCTAAACAGGATAATTTGTTTTGTGGTTTGAAGTACACATTGCCTACTCAACAGTGTTTATTAAATGGTGCTTTGATTTGTTTATTACAGTGAAAAAGCCTTCAAACAATAAATCTTCTTGTATGATCCTTTCAGTCAGTTGCTAATAATTCAAATCTTTCTTGTTTTAAAGTTATTGGCCTCCATGGAAATCAAAAAAAGTAAACTAAAAAGTAGATCACTGTAGTCCTACCAGACTATAAGGCTGCTCTCTCATTAGAGAGAGACAATGGTGGTGGTTTAACTGGAGGGTCACCATGCTTCAGATGAGGGAAGAGGTTGTGAAGGAGACTCGTTCTTGGCAAACTCATCAATTGCACGAAGTGAACCCAGGCTGTTGGCATTATCTATGTATTGTAAACCAACTATCCAGCTAACTGAGTTAACTGGCCTGGATGACTACCGTGACACCATTGGCAAAGAATTATATTCATCTTCTATACAGCATGGCTGTGTATTGTTTCTTATGCATCCACATTTATTTGAGCAAGATGCTTTTGTGTTATGAATGTGACCGTTCCAGCTACTATCAATTCCCAATGCTGGACACCTATGGACATGGGCAGCTATCTGTGTAGGGGCAGTCATGTGAGCAGCAATGAGACAGTTAATGTCTGCATGATCGATGATCACTGTAGTTAATGTGGCCAAAACAGAAATTATAGGTTGAATTCAAAATCTCTGGAGCCCAGTGACATGACCAGTGATGAAAGGTATCCCTTCATTTCAGATCTCTATCTGTGAGCAAGAAAATGGCTCTAGTGTGAAATGTGAAAGTCGTCTAGAGAGGAGTACGTGGCATTGTAGTCAAAAGGCAAATGTTGTTTGTATCTTTTATTATTCGTTTATGTAATGAGGACATCGCTAGCTCAGCCAGCGTATGTTGCCCATCCCTATTGCTGTTTTCTGGAGTCACATGTAGATCAGAACAGATAAGGAAGGTAGTATCCTTCCCTAAAGGAAAGGGAAACTGAAGGACATTTAGTGAACCAAATGTTTTTTCTTCCTGTGCATTGACAACGGTCACTGTTAGACTCCAAATTCCAGACTTTTATCAAATTCAATTTCCACCATCTGCCATAGCTGAATTCAAGCCCAGGTCCCCAGAATATTTCTTGAGCTCCTGGACTAATAGTCCAGCGGTAATACCATTAGGCCATTGCCTCCCCTGTGTGTTGAGGGGAGCTGTTGATGAGTATATTATATAAAAAGGAGACTTGGTGCAGTGTACTGTTGTTATTAGAAAAGATTCAATTGCAACAGAGGAAGGGAGATTTCTTGTACTGGAGAAGTATGTATTGAGTAGAGTGATGTTGTGTGCTTTGACAAAGCAACTTCCTAAGAACATGAAATGGAAAGGCATAAGTCTGTCCTTTCTTACCTCAGTAAAGCTATTGAACAGTTTTTTGCACTTGATCCATGACATGTGCATTATGTATGCCAGTAATAAGTAAGAAATGAAAGGATGTCTTTGCTTTAAGAGAGATTTTAATTTGAACTCAGACCTGTGGAATTCTCCTCCCTCTAACACCAGAAAAGCATAGGCAACTTGACAGCACAATTCAAATGAGGCTGGACCATCAAAATATTCTGGGTTTCCTGCTGGTGCCATCAGTGTATCAAGTTTTGGGGATGGAGTAGGGGGCTGTATGGTGGCAGGTGCCACCAGCTTGATGCACTCTAAGTAATAATCTATCCAACTCAGATGATACATACCATCTTGCATTAGTGTTAGGCCACTTCAAAGGAACCAAAATCTAGTGGTTTTTCTTAATCTCCAAAACTTAATCCTGAAAATTGAGTATAGCACCAAATATAGTACAGAAATTTCACAGAAACTGTTGGTATTTAATTGCCTTCAACTATTTCATTTACTTTGATGGGAGGAAATCACGTTTTTGAGGGTTGGTGGCCACCTATTTGCTGTGCAACAATCTTTGTCTCAGCAGTGTCAATGTGAGTGAGTCCACTGCAGATGGGACACCTTAATCAGGGACAAGGTGAAACCAAGACCTTGCCTGAATCATGCTGTCTGGATCGAGAAGGAGGGATGCAACTGAAAATGACTGGGTGAGGTAAAGGAAAATATGGGCTTGGGTAAAACTCCAGGGGAGGAAATGGCATCTCTGATGGGAACAGGGTGACCAAACATGAGGTATCCTACCCCTGACCTTACAGCATGCACCAGCCCTTACTGAGCAATGTATGCACTTGGTATGTACTCCTCTTCATTGTCTCATGGGGTTGTAAAATTGAGACCGTCATTATTGTCATGCCTGATACGCTTCGGACAAAGTAACTACTGAAGCTTATTGTTAACTATTTTGCTCTTTCTTGTGAGCATTGGGCTAGTTAAAATTCTCTTGAAAATTCCAGATTCATGAATTAAGGTTAAGGCTCAATAAGTACATTGTTTCTATTTTAATCTCATAACTAGAAATCTTTATTCAAGATTATTTGTGAAGTTTAACATGGAGAACTGCATGCAGTATTCTTTTTCTCTATTTATGAATGTACTCATCTTAATCCTCAAATGGACACACAAAATGAAATAAGCATTATATTAAAACATGCTGTCTATTTCATCTCATATTACAGATAAATTTGAGGACAACCTACGATCAAGTTACTTTTGGAGACCAAAGGGTGTGGAGCTGTGTTTTGGAATCAAACACTATGCTGGCAAGGTATAAACAATTTTTAAGAGAGAAAGAAGATTGATATTTAAAATGCAATTCTTTCATATTAGCTTCATTAAAATGTGCAATAGAATTTTAAAGTCAAACCACACTGAAACAGAACCTTCGGTCCAACCTATGCATGCCGATCAGTAGCCCCATCTGTCTGCAGTATGCCCTATCTCTCCAAAGCTTTCCTATTCATGTACCTGTCCAAATGTCTTCTAAATGTTGTAGTTGTGTCTGCCTCTAAGACTTGTTCTGGCAGCTTGTTCGATCTATGCACTACCATCTATGTAAAAAAGTTGCCCCTTAGGTCCCTTTTAAATCTTTCCCCTCTCACCTTAAACCTAAGTCGTTTAGTTTTGGACTTTTCTAACCTTGGAAAAAGACCTTGGCTACTGATCTTAGCCATGCCCTTCAGCCTCTGACGTTCCAGCTAAAAATGTCCCAATCTATCCAGTGGACAGGGTTGTTAAGAAAGCATATGGTGTTTTGGCTTTCATTAACAGGGGGATTGAGTTTAAGAGCTGAGAGATCTTGTTGCAGCTCTATAAAACTTTGGTTAGACCGCACTTGGAATACTGTGTCTAGTTCTGGTCGTCCTATTATAGGAAAGATGTGGATGCTTAGGAGAGGGTTCAGAGGAGGTTTATCAGGATGCTGCCTGGAATGGAGGGCTTATCTTATGAAGAGAGGTTGACTGAGCTCGAACGTTTTTCATTGGAAAAAAGAAGGAAGAAAGGGTACCTAATTGAGGTGTACAAGATAATGGGAGGCATAGATAGAGTTGATAGCCAGAGACTTTTTCCCAGGGCAGAAATTGTTAACACGAAGTGTCATAGTTTTAAGCTGTTTGGCAGAAAGTATAGAGGGGATGTCAGAGGTGGGTTCTTTATGCAGAGAGTTGTGAAAGCATGGAATGAGTTGCCAGCAGCAATTGTGGAAGCGAGGTCATTGGGGGTATTTAAGAGACTGCTGGACATGCATGTGGTCACAGAAACTTGAGGGTTCGTACATTAAGTTTACCTTACCTGAGGATCAATGGTCGTCACAACATCGTGGGCTGAAGGGCCTGTTCTGTGCTGTAGTGTTCTATGTTTTATGTTCTCCATATGACTCAAACCCTCCGAGCAAGGCAAAATCCTTGTAAATTTTTTTCTGTATGCTTTCTAGCATAAGAACAACTTTTCCATAGCAGGGTGATCAGAATTTTACACAGTATTCTAAAAGAAGCGTCAACAATGTCTTGTACAGCCTCAACATAACATCCCAACTCCTATATTCAATGCTCTGACAATGAAAGTGAACATGCCAAACACTTTCTTCACCTGCGATGTCACTTTCAAAGAATTATGAACCTGCACCCTGAGGTCCCTCTGTTCAACAATGTTCCTCAGGGCCCTACCATCAACTGTGTAAGCCCTGCCATGGTTTACCTTACCGAAATGCAACATCTCACATTTGTCTAAATTCTTGGTGCTTATTGGCCCATTGGCTCACCTGATTCAGAACTCATTTTACTATTAGATAACCTTCTTTACAGTCCACCTTGTCAAGAATTTTAATGTCATCTGCAAACTTTCCAACCATTCCTCCTATATTCTCATCCAAATCATTGATATAAATAATGAAGTAAGTATGACTTGATATAAACTATTGGGCACTTTTATTTTAAAATAAAATAGCTTCTATTTCCATCAGGGTATTTCTAATTTCTGACAGTAAAATATAATAACACAGGATATTGGATATTTCAGTAATGTTCTGTCGCTGTTCAATACTTAACAGGTTTTTTATGATCCATGCGGTTTCCTTGAGAAAAATAGAGACACACTTCCTGCCGATATAGTAGTTGTACTCAGGACATCAGAAAATAAATTGCTGCAGCAACTTTTTTCAAATCCACTCACTAAAACAGGTAGGATTGCTGTTGGATTGTCTGCATGACACCCTATAGCCTTTAATGCATCATATACTGGAACTGGATTGTCTGCATGGCACCCTATAGTCTTTAATATATCATATACTGGAACTGGATTGTCTGCATTACACTCTATAGTCTTTAAGGCATCATATACTGGAATTAATATAATTTGAATTTGGTTGCATGGTCATTGAGCAAGCTAGGTTGAGTATTAATGATATTTGTCCTTTTGTTCAAAGCCAAAAAAAATAAGAATTTTTAATGATAGGTGTCCCATGAAATAGTATGTGAAATTGGAGTATTGTACGCAGTTTTATGCCCCATACCTCAGGAAGGACGTACTGGCCCTGGAATGTGTTCAGAGGAGGTTCACGAGAATGGTCCCAGGAATGAAAAGCTTAACATTTGAGGAACTTTTGAGGAACTCTGCGTCTATACTTGATGGAGTTAGGAGGATGAGGTGGTTCTAATTGAAGCATACAGAATACTAAATGGCCTTGACAGAGTGAATGTTGGGAAGATATTACTATTGGTAGGAAACATTAGGACCCGAGGGCACAGCCTTAGAAAAAAAGGAAGATCTTTTAGAGCGGTGATAAGGAGAAACTTTTTCAGCCAGAGAGTAGTGAATATTTGAAATTCATTGCCACAGAAGGCTGTGGAGGGCAGGTTATTGAGTACATTTAAAACTGAGATAGGTTCTTGAGTATCAAGGCAATCAAGGGTTACAGGGAGAAAGCGGGAGAATAGGGTTGAGAAACTTATCAGCCATGATTGAATGGCAGAGCAGATTCGATGGACCGAATGGCCTAATTTCTGCTCCACTGTCTTATATATTCCTCCAATATGACATGGTATCTGTTGGCTACATGTAAAGATCTTTACAATGAGAGTAATCTGACATGTCGATAGGACAAAATCCCCAGCATTCTTAAGGTGGTTATGTGTACAAATACTGAGAATATGGGTATGTTGTACAGGACCTGAAAAAAACTTGTTAACTTTGACAATAATATTGGAAAATAAATTAAAAATCATGTGATAAAAATTAATTTTGCTCTTAAAAATATGTTCAGATGGCAATTGTGCTATTTAGAATCAAATGCTTTTTGGAGAGGTTGAATCAAAATATATTTAAATACATTGACATATTTTTAAAAAGAAATGTTTGATGTTTTAAAAAAAAACGGTAGTGATTTTGGCAAAATTCTAAAAACTCTTCCTTTAAATAAATTATAGCCAATGGCAAAATTAGTGTCAAACTTGAAATAACACAAATATTTTTTGTTAAAACTAACTCAAAATACAAATGTGTTGAAAAGTAGTTACTACTATTCAGTTTATAATTAAAGAAAAATGTTGGATTAAAAACTTGATTAGGAGCAATTGATTTCCTGTAAATAAACAGAATAAGGCTCCATGTAAGATAAACTAAGAGAAAGTGAGGACTGCAGATACTGGAGATTTGAGCTGAAAAATGTTTTGCTGGAAAAGCACAACCTGCTCCTTGGATGCTGTCTGACCTGCTGCGCTTTTCCAGCAACACATTTTTCAGCTCCATGTAAGATAAATCAAGTGAAATAGTTGACACTGCTACACAAATAGGGCAGCCTAAAATGGCAGAAATTTGATAGCAGCCAAAATGTACTTTAATACCAATTGTATCTTTAAAAGAAGAGCATGCAAACTAAGGTATGAACCTTGACTAAAAGTGAGCATAACCTTGACAAATGATGGATCTAGACTTGGAGAGCAGGAACCCAAAACAAAAGAGGAGCAGTAAATGCAATAAATTAAGCCACAGTAGATTAAGTTAAAAGGAAAATTTTCATGTCACATGTTTGAAGAATATTGGTCTGAATTTTATCCTCAGCCTTGGGATCTATTGTTAGGGCAAGAAGCAGGTCCAAACCTTGCAACTGCTGCTGGTGAATCTAACTTGACATGTTTATCTTAGGCAACCTCTTAATTATCTACTCATCGTTGGTGGGTGGGCTTGTGATGCTGCTGGCCCCATTAGTTGATGGCACACTTACTGGTCACATTGCTAGATAGCCTTGATTCCAAAACTGCAACCTTAGTTTTAGAACTTCAACATGCAGATGACACTTCTGTGTGCTCTCACTCAGAAACCAAACTATAGGTCACTGTGGACTTCACTCTCGAAGCATGTGAGAAGACGGGCACCTGATTAAAGACCTGGAAAACCAAGGTCCACTTCCAACTATCTCCAACAGCACAACGCCTCAGTACTAACCTCCTTCCCTTAACAAAAGCACCAGGCTACTTCTTGAAAATGTGGACCACTTTCTATGTCTTTAGGGTCCCTCTTATACAAAGGCAGACATAGACAATGAAATTCATAATTTATGCCTTTGGCTGACTGAGCGATATATTCATAAAATCCTCTAAAACTGGTGGCAAGAAAGTTGATCCAATAGCAGAGTACTCTCCCAAGTGAATTTGCCCAGTTTTAAATTGCTAAACATTCACAACTATCTACACTGGATGGATTAATGTGATTCATAGGCCTTTCACCATTCTGCTGAAGTAACTGCTCTACTCTGAAATTGATCATGGAGATTCCCAGGAGGACATTGAAAAAATCACTAACATGTCTCCAACGCATCCTTGATATGGTCGAACATCACTTCTAACTTATGGGAAACCCTGACTTGTAACTGGCAAAATGGGGAAAGCTCGTTTGGGTTGGCACCAAATACATCAAGAGATTTAGTAGGGAATACGCAGAGGCAAAGTTGAAGCATGACAGGGAGTACACAAACAATTCATTTACTCAACCCTTCAAGCACCACCTGTCCTGCAAATGGCAGAATCTGCAAATTGTGCATTGGACCAATCAGATAGGTAAAAAGAATGACTGCAGATGCTGGAAACCAGATTCTGGATCAGTGGTGCTGGAAGAGCACAGCAGTTCAGGCAGCATCCAACGAGCAGCAAAATCGACGGTTTGGGCAAAAGCCCTTCAGGAATAAAGGCAGTGAGCCTGAAGCGTGGAGAGATAAGCTAGGGGAGGGTGGGGGTGGGGAGAGAGTGGCATAGAATACAATGGGTGAGTGGGGGAGGAGATGAAGGTGATAGGTCAGGGAGGAGAGGGTGGAGTGGATAGATGGAAAAGGAGCTAGGCAGGTCGGACAAGTCTGGACAAGTCATGGGACAGTGCTGAGCTGGAAGTTTGAAACTAGGATGAAATGGGGGAAGGAAAAATGAGGAAGCTGTTGAAGTCCACATTGATGCCCTGGGGTTGAAGTGTTCCGAGGCTGAAGATGAGGCGTTCTTCCTCCAGGCGTCTGGTGGTGAGGGAGTGGCGGTGAAGGAGGCCCGGGACCTCCATGTCCTCGGCAGAGTGGGAAGGGGAGTTGAAATGTTGGGCCACGAGGGGTTTTGGTTGATTAGTGCGGGTGTCTTGGAGATGTTCCCTAAAGCGCTCTGCTAGGAGGCACCCAGTCTCCCCAATGTAGAGGAGATCGCATCGGGAGCAACGGATTCAATAAATGATATTAGTGGATGTGCAGGTAAAACTTTGATGGATGTGGAAGGCTCCTTTAGGGCCTTGGATAGAGGTGAGGGAGGAGGTGTGGGCACAGGTTTTACAGTTCCTGCAGTGGTAGGGGAAAGTCATTGGACCAATCAGCCATTTTAGAGCTCACTCAGCCAGACTGGTAGCAAGCCATTCTGAAGGATCTAGCTACTAATGTGCGTTGAATAATTCAAGTAAATGGTTACATGAGGAAGCTGATTTAATGTTATTAGTAGTACGGTTGATGGTTAGGTCCATGTTCATAACAAAAAAGGTAATGGATATTGTAAGGTTAAAGATTTGCTTGAAACATTTTCATCACTTGATTTTTTGAAATTCCCAGGGAAATTCCAAATGAAATGGTTATTGCTGAAATGTGCTCTATGTTGTAACATGATTAAGGTGAACAGACTCTGCAAAAATATTCGACAGTCACAGCAGAACTATATAATTTTTACAAAAAGCAGGCAAAGGAAATCTTTCCCTTTGGAATTTTCAAATTATGAAATGCAAGGTTGACTATTTCTCAAGAGTTTTCAAACTAATGGTAATTGCACTGCATTGCTCATTTTGTTGTTAGAAATTACCAGTCAATTATGCAGCTCAAGAGGAACAAGCAATATTCTTTTTGCCCTATTACACAAAAATTCCTAATTACAATTGCAATATTATAAGCACTAAAAAGTGTGTTGAATTTATTTATTTACACTATATTAAATCAGTATTAGAGGTGGTTACTCTTCCATCCAAGAATGTTTTGGCTGACAACCATCTCTTCCTTATATTAAATCACCTCCTGTATGCTTTTGTGGATGCAGAAAAAGTGCATTGCCTCAGTCTCTCAGCAGCTCTCTGAATCTTTAAAAAAAGGCAAATCTAGGATCCTCAGCAGTTTGGCTGAAGTTGATTTAACATTTGTGTTCAACTTACAGCTATGTTCGTGGCTTTTTGTAATGCATTAGTTTCAAGAATTAATTCAAAATTCTCATTAATTCAAAACTTCCTTAATGTTTTCTCTTGATTTGTGAACAAACAAAACCTGATTGATAATGAAAACAATTGTATGTATTTGCACGAAAACAGAAATTGCTGGAAAAGCTTTCTGTTTCGTTTCTGATTTACATCATCTGCAGTTCTTTCGGTTTTTAATTGTATATATTTGCATATCTACTCATGACTCTGAGTAATAAATGACACTTGCCGCTTGTGCTTTTTCCTGGTATAAGAGGGAGACAGCATTTTTAAATAACCTACATGCTAATTAATTGTCTTAATATCAGAGTAAGTAAACCTAAAATAATATATTTGACAATTATTTAATGCATAACAGAGTACAGGAAAGCAAAATCTTTGGCCATTCTTCATACATTGACACAGTTACAATGTCTAGAGTGGAGTGGTGCTGGAAAAGCACAACAGATCAGGCAGCATCCAAGGAGTAGGAAAATCGATGTTTTGGGAAAAAGCCCTTCATCAGGATTGATTCCTGATGAAGTGCTTTTGTCCGAAACGTTGATTTTCCTGCTCCTTGGATGCCGCCTGACCTGCTGTGCTTTTCTAGCACCACTCTAATTTTGACTCTAATCTCCAGCATCTGCACTCCTCACTTTCGCCTAGTTACAATGTCTATGCCAGTCAGTATTCCTAGTTAAGTCTTGCAGACCACAATCTATACCCTAGGTCTCACTCAGTTAAGTTGTTCCTATTATTCTAATGAAAGGGTGGATGTATGTAGACCTATCCTCAAACATTGTATAATACATAATAATCTGTTTTCTGTCTATTTACTGTAAAACCATGTAATTGTGCTAATAGCCTTCTGTTTCCCTTTTAGCCACCTATGCTACACCCTTTCTACTTAGAACATAATCAATATTGTTGCAGAGCTGCACCCTTAGGGAGCACATTTTTATCATACTGAGGACACTCCAGTGCACATGTATGAATCAAAGGGAAGAATTGACAGTGAACAAGTGCATTCGAGCATTCATGAAGATGTTTTATCTGGATGAATTAGTAATTTAAGCATTTCTATTTTTAAAAATAGCTGTCCATCATTTGTGGAATTAAAAGAAAATTAATTAACCCTTATGCTTCATTCTAACATTCCCACTTCATAGCTTTTTGATTAGATTAGATTAGATTACTTAGTGTGGAAACAGGCCCTTCGGCCCAACAAGTCCACACCGACCCGCCGAAGCGCAACCTACCCATACCCCTACATTTACCCCCTACCTAACATTGCGGGCAATTTAGCACGGCCAATTCATCTGACCCGCACATCTTTGGACTGTGGGAGGAAACCGGAGCACCCGGAGGAAACCCACACAGACACGGGGAGAATGTGCAAACTCCACACAGTCAGTCGCCTGAGTCGGGAATTGAACCCGGGTCTCAGGCGCTGTGAGGCAGCAATGCTAACCACTGTGCCACCGTCACATTAATTATGCTGCCCATTTGATTAGCTTGTTCTGAGGTTTACTTTAAAATAATTCTGTTCACATTTCTCATATATTTCGTTCTTAGTTCATCACCACTGACACCATTGAAACCTTATAGCTTGAACCTACTTCTGTGCCCAAGTATTCCTAGCTACTTCATCAATTACCATCTTACTTTATAAAGTCAAAAGTGGGATTATTGACAGTGTTAAATCTATTTGCAATTTCTCTGATGACGAAGCATCCTGTGCCTGTAGGCAGTAAGGCTGGATTACCTTCAGGCTTGGGCAAGTAAGTGACCAATATTTGCACTACATATTTGTAAGGTAACCATCAGGCAGCAGTTACTGAACTCTTCATGTGAACACCTTAAGGCCAGCATTGGTCAGGAACCAGCTATATAAATTCTATATCTACTAGAGAAGATCAAAGACTGAGTATTCTGTTGTGAGTGCCTCATGTTCTGATGCCTAAAAGTTTGCAATCTTCAAGGCAGAAGTCTTAAGTGGCAGAGTGGCTCAAGTCAGCAAATTACCCCTTGATCTATCTGCCTCAACATTTTTGTCATATTCTCCTTCCTTAAGTATGTCAATTTATTATCCCTTCAAATGTCAATTGAAATTCTCATTCTCTATTACACTACAAGAATATCTTTTCTGCTTAATACCTCAGCTACTGCACTGAACAACCATTATCTTAAGTGATTTCAATTTCCTTTTTAACTTACCATGCTATTTGTCCGCTGAGATCATTGCCTTCCTGTTCTCTCCCTTACCCTTCCTTAAATTAAACGTTCCAACCGTTTTCAGTCTTTCCTTAATCTTATTATCTTACATGGCCTCGCTGCTCCCAACATGTCAATCACAAGTAAGGCCAATAAATCCTTGCATCATTGTATAGCCACACATCTTTGTTCCCCTTTCCAACTTTGGTTCTTTTGACATCTGTGGCCTACTCTGCACTGGAGAAACCAAACTCAGATTGGGTGACTGCTTTGCGGAAAATCTCTGGTCCGTGTGCAAGCATGACCCTGACATTGCCATGGCTGGTTATTTTAACACAGCATCATGTTCGCATGCTCACTTGTCTATCCTTGGCATGTGGCAATGCTCCAGTGAATCAAAGCATAAACTGGAGGAACAACATCTCGTTTTCAGACTAGGCACTTTATAACCTTCTGGACCTTCAGATTGTGAACCCACTCCCATTCCTTCCCTTCCTTTGGGTTTTGTTTGTTGCATTGCAATCTCTGTCACTATGTTGTCTCTCCCCTTCCCCTACTCCACAGTCTGTTTTCTCCTGTTTGGCATTGAGACACACCATTATTCTGCTGCCCTCACATTCTAATCAGTTAATCAGCACTATCAGCAACCTCTTCCTCTCCAGGACCCCATGTCCATACCCCTCCTACACACACACACACACACACACTATAGCATAAATGCTGTGCCCTTCACACTACATGTCGACTCTGGTGAGTTATCTAGACTCGAAACATTAGCTTACTCGCTCACCATGGATGCTGCCTGACCGGCTGCGATTTCCAGCATTTTTTGTTTTCAGTCATTCTCCACCTGTCACTCTGTCAAAAAGATTTCTAAAATTCACTTCCAACTGCATTTTCCAGCCACAGCAATCACTCTTGATTCGCTGTTAATCTACTCGGTCATACCCTTACCTCTGTATTTGATACCCGAGTGGCTTTCAAAACTGCAAATGAAGTGCCTTGCTGTTTCTGCTGTTGAAACCATCTTCTTGAGGAAATTAGGAATGGGCAATAAATGCTGGTCAGGTCTGTTGCACCCACGTTTGTCACCTGCTTTCTTAAGTGCAAAAGATGCAGACTTGAATGTATATGACAGATAATTGGTTTAGCTATTGTTACTTATATGACTAGACCCCATGAAACAATGTTGGGTTCACCTCTCCTCCGCCAACATTTGAAAGATTCAACCGAGAATGCAGAGATTCCTGGCTTCTTTTCTCCATTCGGCCCCTCTCTCTCTTATTGGACCAAGTTTCCTCTAAGGTTTCCTCCTTCCCTGATACTGATCTTGCATCTTTCTCCAGTTTCTTTTAAATCGCATCTCGTGTCTTCCATTAACTCTTTTGTGTATGAAACCCAGTTCATGCTTCTCAACCCCACTCTTGGTATTCTGCTGACAACCAAACTTCCCTTTTTGGTCCCAATGTTAGCATATGCTATTAATGGTTCATCTTAAGTACTCTCCCCTGTCATGCTTATATCTGGGGTCACAATTTCTCTCCTCAATAAAGAACCTTTGGTCTTTTCTTGCAAACAATAGCCCTATATCCAACTTCTCATTCCTCTTCAAAGCTATCACATGTGCTTCCAAATCTACATCCACCTTTCCCAGGACTCCACAGGTCAATTCCTCAAAATAGGTTTCTTTCTCTGTCACAGTATTAAAATAACTCTGATCAAAGTCACAAATGATATAATCTCTAACTGTAATCATCGTAAACTATTCCTCCATGTCCTTCTCAAACTGCCAACAGCCTTTTGGAGTGGATCATTCTATCATCTCCCAGCACCTCACTGCCATTAGCCAGTTGGATGGGATTGTATTTGGCAGATTTAATTCTTAGCTATCGGTCTTAGCTAAATAATTACTTGTAGTAGCTTCTCTTCCTCTACCTCCTCTGAATTTCTGGTGTCACCCAGGTATCAATCCCTGGTTCCCTCCTATTTCTCTTCTGCACACTGCTCCTCAACAGCAATAGGTCTGAAGCAGATGGTGACAAAACCCAACTTCACCTTACCCTCGCTTCACTTGACATCTCCTCTGCCTACATATTGTCAAATTATCTTGCCTTAATATAAATGTCAATTTCAGTTTTGATACCTTTACTCTTGGTCGATTTTATTTTCATAACTATTCTACAGTTAATGCAATTATTATCATTACCATAAGATGCTCTTCTACTGATACTGCAGCCATCCGTCCAGATTCATTCCCTAAAACTTAATCCAGTCGTGCCTTTTCTGTTGTTAGTTGTGTTTCATGCTGATTAAAAAGAATATCATAAATACACTTTAAGAATTTTGTGCTCTCTGTATGTTTTATATTCATTCTTGTTATGTTAGGGCAATCCTACTCTCTCTGCCTTTCTGGCTCTTTCTGATTGTTTGAAGTTCTATGTATACTGACAGCAGTATGATTGCCCTCAGTATAACCTACATTTGTACTTCATTTGATGCTCCTTCTAGAACACCATCCCTCTTCACAGCTGAGATTGTTTTTCTTAACCACCACCACCCCTCCATTTTTATTTCCCTCAACAGTCTGCCTGAAAACCATGTAACCAGAAATAATTAGAAAAAAAAAACACCCAATGGCCTTTGTATGGAACATAAACAATATGAATAATTCTCATAATTTTAAGTTTACTGTCCTGAACAACTGTGTGTTGATAAAACATGTTTCTGAACAATTTGACTTGAAGTTCTTCAACCACCAGCAAATATATGGGTTAAAATGCTCATTTTGTAATAGACATGGCTTTATTGTCAATGCAGCCAAGGTGTATTCTGATGATAGTGCAGCTGATCTGATGAGGGATGTGATATTTTTGTTTTGTCACTTCAATGATTTAAGTACAAGTTATATTTTCAGTTACAATTTACATACTTTGCACATTTGCAAGATAAAACCTTTCTGGCTTAGGACTTAGACATACACCATTGTCTTGCCTATCTGACAAACTAACTCAGGAATATTGTGGTTCCTTGTCAACCCATGAGTAGGAAACAAGGTTGATGAAGTGACCAGACGTATTTGCATTTCTCTCTAAGCTTTCAGATCATAAAAAGTACTATAAAACTTTGGTCCTTCTCGTTGCAAAAAGTTTAGTCCTTTTTCTGGAATGTGTACATGGTTCCTGCCACAAAAAAAATTTCAGACCTATTTATCCTTGACCATTAATTTTCAGAACCTTTTGACTTCAGCCACTCTTGTCCCTGCAGTGTTCTGAGTCAAAATATTCTACAGCGGCTTTGTGACATCCTTGACCCTGATAGAAGGAAAGCAACATGCCATGATAAAGTTATATCCGTGACTACAGAAATATCTACCTGTTCTCCTAATTATTGAATAAAAGCTGACATTGTCAGTAACATCCACATCCTGAGAATTACTTCACAAAACACAATATCCTCTTTCCTTTTTCTGACTTTGTTAGTTAAGCACTTCAACCCATTTCTTTGATTCTGTGATACATGTGACTTGAGACCATAAGACCATAAGACAGGAGTGGAAGTAAGGCCATTCGGCCCATCGCGTCCACTCCACCATTCAATCATGGCTGATGGGCATTTCAACTCCACTTACCTGCATTCTCCCCGTAGCCCTTAATTTCTCGAGACATCAAGAATCTATCAATCTCTGTCTTGAAGACATTTCGCGTCCCGGCCTCCACTGCACTCTGCGGCAATGAATTCCACAGGTCCACCACTCTCTGGCTGAAGAAATGTCTCCGCATTTCTGTTCTGAATTGACCCCGTCTAATTTTAAGGCTGTGTCCACGGGTCCTAGTCTCCTCGCCTTACAGAAAACATTTCCTAGCGTCCACCCTTTCCAAACCATGTATTATCTTGTAAGTTTCTATTAAGTTTCCCCTTAATCTTCTAAACTCCAATGAATATAATCCCAGGATCCTCAGCCGTTCCTCGTATGTTAGACCAACCATTCCAGGGATCATCAGTGTGAATCTCCGCTGGACACGTTCCAGTGCCAGTATGTCCTTCCTGAGGTGTGGGGACCAAAACTGGACACAGTACTCCAAATGGGGCCTAGCCAGAGCTTTATAAAGTCTCAGTAGCACAACGCTGCTTTTATATTCCAACCCTCTTGAGATAAATGACAAGATTGCATTCACTTTCTTAATCGCGGACTCAACCTGCATGTTTACCTTTAGAGAATCCTCGGCTAGCACTCCCAGATCCCTTTGTACTTTGGCTTTATGAATTTTCTCACCGTTTAGAAAGTAGTCTATGCTTTTATTCTTTTTGCCAAAGTGCAAGACCTCGCATTTGCTCACATTGAATTCCATCAGCCATTTCCTGGACCACTCTCCCAAACTGTCTAGATTCTTCTGTAGCCTCCCCACTTCCTCAGTATTACCTGCCTGTCCACCTAACTTCGTATCATCGGCAAACTTCACTAGAATTCCCCCAGTTCCTTCATCCAGATCATTAATATATAATGTGAACAGCTGTGGCCCCAACACTGAACCCTGCGGGACACCGCTTGTCACCGGCTGCCATTTCGAAAAAGAACCTTTTATCCCAACTCTCTGCCTTCTGTCAGACAGCCAATCCTCAATCCATACCGGTAGCTCACCTTGAACTCCATGGGCCCTCACATTGCTCAGCAACCTCCCGTGTGGCACCTTATCAAAGGCCTTTTGGAAGTCTTGATGGACCACATCCACTGGGTTTCCGTGGTCTAATCTACTTGTCACCTCTTCAAGGAATTCCAACAGGTTTGTCAGGCACGACCTCCCCTTATTAAATCCATGTTGACTTGTTCTAATCAGACTCTGCTCTTCCAAGAATTTAGAAACCTCATCCTTAATGATGGATTCTAGAATTTTACCAACAACCGAGGTTAGGCTAATTGGCCTATAATTTTCCATCTTTTGCCTTGATCCTTTCTTGAACAAGGACTTCAATATCAACTGAATTTTTGTCAATGATGTTGAAAGACAATCATGCATGTTAACCTCATTATACAGAGTCAATACTTGCATTGTCCAGAAAATTAATCTTAATTAATGATTTTTTATGCATTTTTATTCTGTGCTGTAGTAGCTTGGTAAGCATGCAAATATTTTGAACTATACAGCAGTCATATCAAAAATTGAACTTGCAGTGAAAATTCAGCAGGTCTGGCAGCACCTGTAGAGAAGAGAAAACAATATTAACATTTGGGTCCAGTGAGCCTTCTTTCAATAACCCAAAACATTAACTCTGCTTTCTCTCCACAGATGCTGCCAGACCTACTGAGTTTTCACAGCAATTTCTGTTTTTGCTTCTGATTTCCAATATCCACAGTTTTTGAATTTATTTTGATTTTGCAGTCATATCCATCATTATACAGTTAGCATGGTTTTGTGCAAGGAAAGTCATGGTTCTCAAATTTATTACAAATATTTGAAGATAAAGAAAGGAAGGTGGATAAGGAGGATCCAGTAAAGGTAGTGTATTTGGATTTCCAAAGGGTGCTCAAAAGATGAAATTGTGATGAAGTGGTAATATCACTTGACTAGTAATCAACAGACCCAAGTAACCCAAATGCGGCACTATGGGTTAAAATTCAACCACGGCAGCTGGAGGAACTTCAGTTTAACTGAATAAGATATAGAATATATATTCTAGTCCCTGTAATGGTGAAACAAATATTGACTGTAAAACCCTTCTGGTTCACTAATCATCTTTAGGAGAGAATACCCATTTGGCTTACATATGACTCCAGACTTACACAATGTGATTGACTCTTAACTGTCCTCTAGAATGACCCATAATGGGCAATTAGGGATAGGCAACAAATGCTGACATTGCGAGCAATGCTCACATCCCGTGAAAGAAAAGGTGCCACATGGGCGTTTGCTACACAGGCTAAGAGTTTGTTGTGTTGGTGGTAACTATATTTGCATAGATCAAGGACTGATTAACAAGAAACAGAGAATCAGGATAATGAATGTTACATTCTGCTGTCACTGTCCCTCAGTGGTGGGGGGAGCAAATGTGATAGACTTAGACCTTTATTGTTTACAGAAGAAGTGCCAGAAGACTGGAGGATAGCGAATGTTGTTCCCTTGTTCAAGAATGGGAGTCGAGCCACTCTGGTAATTATATGCCTGTCCGCCTTACTTTGGTTGTGGGTAAGGTGTGAGAAAAGGTTATAAGAGATGGGATTTATAATCATCTAGAAAGGAATAATTTGATTAGGGATAGTCAACGCAGTTTTGCGATGGATAGGTCATGCTTCACAAATCTTACTAAGTTCTTTGAGAAGGGGACCAAACAGATAGATGAGGATAAATCATTTGATGTGGTGTACATCGATTTCAGTAAGGCATTTGATAAGATTCCCCACTGTAGGCTATTGCACAAAATACAGAGGCATGGGATTGAGGGTGGTTTAGTGGTTTGGATCAGAAATTGGCTAGCTGAAAGAACACGGTGTGGAGATGTTCATCCTGGAGTTCAATTACTAGTGATATCACAAGGATCTGTTTGGGTCCACTGCTGTTTGTCATTTTTGTAAACGACTTAGATGAGGGCGTAGGAGAAGGGGTTAGTAAATTTGCGGATGACACTAAAGTCGGTAGAGTTGTGGATAGTGCAGAAAGATGTTGTAGGTTACAGAGGGACGTAGATAAGCTGTAGAGTTGGGCTGAGAGGTGGTAAATGGAGTTTAATGCAGAAAAGTGTGAGGTGATTCACTTTGGAAGAAACTACAGGAATGCAGAGTACTGCATGAATGGTAAGATCCTTGGTAGTGTAGATGAGCAGGGGGAATCTCTGTATCTGTGTACATAGATCCCTGAAAGCTGCCTCCCAGGTTAATAGGTTTATTAAGAAGGTGTGTTAGCTTTTGTTGGTAGAGTGATTGAGTTTCAGAACCATGAGGTCATGCTGCAGCTGTGCAAAACTCTGGTGCGCAGCCGCACTTGGAGTATTGCATACAGTTCTGGTGACCGCATTATTGGAAGGATGTGGAAGCTTTGGAAAGGATTCAGAGGATATTTACTAGAATGTTGCCTGGTGTGGAGGGAAGGTCTTACAAGGAAAGGCTGAGTGACTTGAGGCTATTTTTGTTAGAAAGAAGAAAGTTGAGAGGTGACTTAATTGAGACATATAAGATAATCAGAGAGTTAGATAGGGTGGAGAGTGAGAGCCTTTTTCTTCAGATGGTGATGGCTCACATGAAGGGACATAGCCTTAAATTGAGGGGTGAAAGATATAGGAAAGATGTCAGACATAATTTCTTTACTCAGCGATAGGGGTATGGAATGCATTGCCTGCAACAATAGTACACTCGCCAACTTTAAGGGCATTTAAATGGTCATTGGATAAACATATGGATGAAAATGGAATAGTGTAGGTTAGGTGGGCTTTAGATTGGTTTCACTGGTCAGCACAACATTGAGGGCCAAAGGGTCTGTACGGCGCTGTAACGTTCTATGTTCTGTGTTCTAGTGTCAATCAAATGGGTTGTTTTGGATGCTGTCAAGGTTCTTGAGTGTTGTTGGAGCTGCATTCACCCAAGAAAGTGTTTTGTAGTTAATAGACAGGCTTTGGGAAATCAGAATATGAAGTACTCACCAGAGGATTCTGAGCCTGTGACCGACTTTTGTAGCCACAGCATTTACATGGCCAATCGAGTTCTGTTCTGGTCAATGGTAAACCCAAGGATGTTCATGGTGGTGGATTTAGTTCTGCTCATGCCATAAAGTATCAAGTAGAATTGGTTGGATTTGTGTTGTCAGAGATGGTTACTGCCTTACACTGTGAATGTTGCTTGCCACTTATTAGCCAGAATGCTGTCCAGGTCTTGCTGTATTGGGCATGGATTGCTTCAATATCTGAAGAATCGTGAACAGTGTTGAACATTGTGCAATTGTCAGTGAACACCCCACTTCTGACCTTTTGATTGAAGGAAGTAATTGATACAGTAACTGAAGAAGGTTGTGTGTAGGGCACCATGCTGAGGCACTCCTGCAGTGATCTTTTTGTGCCTGAGATGATTAATGTCCAACAACAACCACCATCTTCCTTTGTGCTAGATGTGACACAAAGAGAGGAGAGATTCCCACTGAGGTTTTGCTAGCCCTCTATGCCTATACTGTTCAATAAGACTTTAATATAAGGAGCAGCTACTCTTACCTCCCCTCTAGAGTTCATGTCCTTTGTCCATTTTTAGACCAAGGCTGTATTAATGTTGGGAGCTATGTGATCTACTGCGATAAAGAGATATAGAAAGTAAAGAGGCAGAAGTTAGACAGATGGAATATAATGTGGGGTCATCCACTTCAGGAGACAATTTAGGAAAGCAGAATCTTATTTAAATTGAGCCCATGTTCATCACCGTTTTCCTAGCTCAATTGAAATGAGTTTAAACTAACTTGACAGAGGATGAGGACCAGGAGGTAAACCAAGATACTCAAAGATGTTGGAGAGACAGCTGGCACGAGAGGAAAACAATAGTAAGGGTGGTGTCAGAGAATGAAAGAATGCAGCAGGGCTTAAATAATGTTTGTTGGACATACATGTGAACTTCTGGAATTTTGGTCTATAAGGTTGGAGAACTACAGCTGCAAGCAACTATGTGCGAATGTGATGTAGTGATGGGGATCTCCAACTGAAACATTGACGTCTCCAGCTGCTGCCTATCTTGCAGCGTTCTTCCAGCTTCCTGTTTGTCTACTTTGGATTCCAGCATCTGCAGTTTTTTTTGCCTACAACAAAGAGCATAGCTGGGTATTAAATATTCTGGTTACAAGGGACTCAAGGTGATTTCAAAGAAAAGAAAGGACGAAAGGTTGGCAATATGAAAATATTACAATGCTGAAGGGAGAGTATGTCTAGATGGATCAATGGCAGGTTAAAGCTAAGACAAAATAGAAGCATCACTGTATGTTTTATATAGACTGCCATCAAGTGAGAAAGAAATAGATGAAAAAAATTCAAAGGAAGTTATGGAACGAAGCCAAAATGTGCCTCACAGCGCCAGAGACCTGGGTTCAATTCCCGCCTCAGGGGACTGACTGTGTGGAGTTTACACATTCTCCCCGTGTCTGCGTGGGTTTCCTCCGGGTGCTCCGGTTTCCTCCCACAGTCCAAAAAATGTGCAGGTTAGGTCATTTGGCCATGCTAAATTGCCCATAGTGTTAGGTGAAGAGATAAATAAAGGGGAATGGTTCTGGGTGGGTTGCACTTTGGCGGGTCGGTGTGTACTTTTGGGCCGAAGGGCCTGTTTCCACACTGTAAGTAATCTAATCTAAAAAAACTATAGAATAGTGATAATGGAGGACTTTAGTGTTCTGAATATAGACTGGATCACAAATTAGAAGGCCTCAACACCTAACTATCCATTAAAGGATGCAATTATTAACTCTGATTCCTCTCTCAGTTCTGCAACACTGTTTTCAATCAAAATCAGCATCCAGATTGGCTTGCCTTTCTGATTTTTGAACCAGATAAAGTGACCAATATGTTTGTTTCTGAAGATATTTTGAAGCCCTATCAGAATAAAAGACATGAATTAATACACTGCATTGCTCATAATCAGGCAAACAATGCTTACAAAGGTACGTGGGATATTGGCCCTTACATTATATTACTTCTGGACTGCAATTATCAGCTGTTCAATAGTTTGGCATTATGTAATTCATGGCCTTTACTTGATACAATTCAAAACTCAAAGCATATTAATTAACTTCTGTCTAGTAAACTGAAAATTGTATTCTTGCATTTTGCCGAAGCAGCTAACAGAAACCAGATTCAGCCTGAGTATGCAGCATACATCAATATAGAATTAAAAAGACAGAAATGCTTCATTGCACAGTGCAATGTACAATCAATCAGATTTTCCTTTGGGTGTATGGCTGTATACTTCAGCATTTTAGTGTTTCTGTTGATCAACATTTTTGGTTAATCTGAAGTTAATCAGTAGTTTTGAATAAAGTTAATCAAATGCCAGATTCCTACCAAATTGTATCTGAATACTAACTGAAACAAGTTCACGTGGGATCATGAAAATCTACAGAGACAGGCTTTTTGACTGATTGTGTTTGTACGAATTGAAAATGAGTTATCCAGCCTCATGTCATTCCCCAGCTTTTGGTCTATAGCTCTATAAGTTGCCGCATTCTCAGCGTATTCATGCGCTTTATAAAATATGATGTAGGTTTCTGCCTCTACCATCCTTCAGAGTTCCATACCTAACCCCCTCTGGTTTACTCCTCACCTCATCTCCAATCCTTGTCCCATTTGAATGCATGGCCATGGCTATTGATGTCTTTGTTGAACATAAAATATACAGTCTGCCCACTCTACTTAGATTCCTCATGTTTTAATAACAAATTTGTACATAAGCTAATTTATTTTTGTATGTGGCACTCAGATGCCCTGTAATTCCATACTTGGAATACTGTGGATATTTTCCTACTTTCCTAACTTATAGTTATATCAGCTTTTTAATTAATGTGAGAAAATAGCGGAAAATGTATCAGACGTTAGTGTGTTTGGGTGAGTTTAAATAATGACAGTTTTTGAATTTAGGTTTCCAAGTCATGGTTTATAAAGCTCAGTTTGCTACAGGTATATATTGTTTCATAATCCTTAATCCCAAATGATTGAGATAAATAATGTCATTGTATTTTTAATCTTTTAGAAGCACTTTTCTCAACAATATTCCTTGTCTCAAGATATCTTTGTAAGAGTTCCTCAGGGTCGTGTCATTGGCCTAACAATCTTCAACAGCTTCATCAATGACCTTGCCTCTTTCATTAGGCCAGAAGTGGGATGTTCGCTGATAATTGCACAATATTCAGCACCATTTGTGACTTCTCAGATACTGATGTAGTCCGTGTTTATATGTGACAGGATTTGGACAATATCTAGGCCTTGGGCTGAAAAGTGGCAAGTAAGATTCATGCCACACAAATGCTGGGAAATGACCATCTCTAATTACAAACAGACCAACCACAGCCCTTGACATGACCATCACTGAATCCCCCACTATCAACATCCTTAGGGTTATCATTGACCAGCAACTCAACTGGATTCTTCACTTAAATACAGTGACTACAAGAACAGGTCAGAAGCTAGGAATACTCACACAATGAGTAACACATCTCCTGACTCCCCAAAGCCTGTCCATCATCTGCAAGGCACAAATCAAGATGGAATACGCCCACCTTGCCTGGATTGGTGCAGCTCCAAAAACACTCAAGAAGCTTGACACCATCCTGAACAAAACATCCTATTTGGTTGGCACCACATCCACAAACATCCATTCCCTCCATCACTGACACTCAGCACACATTGCTGCTCCTATCTTCAGGATGCATTGTAGAATTTCACTAAAGATCCTTAGATAGCATCTTCCAAAGCCGCAGCCACTTTCATCATGAAGGACAAGGAAAAAGATACATGGGAACACCACCAGATCCAAGTTTTCTCCGAGCCACTCATATTCGTGACTTGGAAATAAATCACCATTCCTTCTCTGTCCCGGATCAAAATCCTGGAATTTCTTCCAAACAGCACATGGACTGGAGTGGTTTAAGTAGGCAGCTCACTGCCACCATTTTTCCAAGGACAACTAAGGATGAGCAATAGATGCTGACCAGTTAGCAACGCCCACATCCCACAAATGACTTTTTAAAAAGGTCCTTGATTGTATCATCTCTGCTTTCTGCATTGAATAATTTTCACCACCTTTTATAAAGGCATCTCCCACCATATGGATATTCTCATGTCTTCTCAGGTGCATTGCGTAATGTCAAGATTTTAGTCCTTCACTTGTTTATCATATTTTATCAACTTAAATGAGTATATAGTGCCCACTACAATTATCAAACATAATTTAGTGCAATTATTGATAGATTCAGAATTGTGCATAATTTTTTATCAACTTTCTGTCCTTCAAAAACATTAATTTTCTTGAGATTTAGGTATTGATCTTTCACATCTTGTGTGGGTTGCTTTGAAGTTGTCAGAATAGACAGAACATATTGTTGCATAATTATTGAAGAAGACTGCTTGGCTTTGCAAATTGCCAAAGTGTTCAAAGATATAAGGATATAATTATATTTGTTTTGGTACTTCTATTGTGGGTTGATGGTATTCTTTGTAAGATGAAATGTAAGAGAATCTGGTGCTAAATGCATTCGTTATGGAGCATCAGTGTAAAGGAAAGCTAAAAAAGAAAATAGTTGAGTGCTTAGGAGGAATAAAAATATAGCTGAGAGAGAGTGAGAGAGAGAGAGACAAAAAAAAAATTGTTCTTGTACCAGGAATAGTGACTTTGGTATTATTGGAAAGTGATGCCTTAGTCATTCCAAAAGTCAATAATTTCCTCCTTTTTCTAAGATCGGACAGAAGAAATAAATAAAATTAGTGATAGAGATATGAGCAGTTTGAATGTCAGATGTCAAGAAAGTAATTTTATATTATATAAAGTATCTTGGTGTACTAGGTGTTGGTGTCGTTCAAAAAGCAGAAAACTATCTTATCGGACTGAATTAAGGAAAGGTTTTGATAAGTGCATACTGTAAATGTCTAAATAATGAGAGAAGTGGATATGACACTTTAAATGTAAGGCTGTATTGCTTATTCAGTCACTGAGTTGATAAAGGACAGAAGATTTATTGTGACTAGTATCTTAAAACTAATTGCCATCCATCCTCATTGACATATCAGCTTCAGGTTTCAGGTAGTGTGTCAAATAGCTGAGTGTTGTTGGAATCAATGAGAGCATAATCCAAACAATGGGCATTCAATGTACTTAGAAGCATTTGGGTGGTCAAATCATTCAACTCCTACTCAGGCAGCAATTTCTACGTATCAGGAACATAGTTCATAGCCAGTAGTTAAGATATAGGATCCGAGGTTGGTTACTAATATTCCACTCAGGTGCTCCAGCAAGGCACTTTATACATGATAATGTATGCTCCATCATTTTTCCTATTCATTCATTGGATGTGAGTGATGCTGGTATCACTAGTCCATCTTTGTTGCATTTCAGAACGTAATGGTGAGTTGCCTTCTTAAACTGATGCAGTCCATTTGTTTTAGGTATACCCACAATTCCATTAGGAATGGAGTTCCAGGAGTTTGACCAAATAACACTGAAGTAACAATGATATATTTCTAAGTTGGCATGATGAGTGGTTGGGAGGGGAACTTACAGTTGGTAGTGTTCCTATGCATTTGTAGCAATTGTGGGTTTAGAATGTTGGTTAAGAACTTTGGTGAATTCTGCACTGCATTTTGTACATGGTGTATATTGCAGCTACTGAATGTCAGTGGTGAAAGGAATGAATGTTTGTGGCTGTGTTACCAATCCAGAGGGTTGCTTTGTCATGGATGGCATCAAGCTTCTTGAATGTTGTTGGAGTTGCCCTCATCCAGGCAAGTTGGAAATATTCCATCATCCTCCTGACTTGTGTCTTGTAGATGGTGAACAGTCTTTGGGGAGAAGCAAATTATGCAGGATTTCTAGACCTGCTCTTCTGGCTACTGTATTTATATGACTAATCCTATCATTTTCTGGTCTACATTAACTCTCTGTATGTTGATAGTGGGGGGTAACTAGCATTACCCATAAATCCTCAGACAATGCCATCTGTCTAGCCAATTTTTTAAAATAAAATAAAGAAGGCTTCAACATCTTTCTCATCAAAATGTGGCAGCCTTTTGACATATTTGTATATATCATTACCTTCTCTTTTAATCTCCATCCTGTTAACTTGACCTTGCCTACGAAGTCACAACTTCTCAAGTTTAAATTCTCTCGCTTTTTGCTTAGCTAAGATCCTTCTCTCTCTTTCTTTGTCCTCTCTCTCTCTGCCTTCTTTATCTCTTTCTCGCTCCCTTTCTTCTCTCTCTCTTTCTTGATTTCTTCTCTCTCTTCTCTCTCTTTGCTCAGCCAAGAACCTTCTCTCTCTTCTTTTTTTCCTCTCTCTCTCCTCTCACCCTCTTTCTCTCTCTTTTTTTAATCTTCTAATTCCATTTTCCTCAATTGTAATTTAAGTTTTTATACCTCTGCTGCACATGTCTTTTTCTTTGACACACCAAAGTGTTTGAGTAACTCTCTTACAATTTCAATTTTACATTTGTCCTTGGTTAAACCCAAATCTAATTTATTTGCTAATTCTGAAAGTATGACATTTTTCTTTCCTGTTAAGCTTTCTTTGCAAATTTGAGAATCATCTTCAAATCCCAGAACCTCTTTAGCAATTTTAAGAACTACTTTAAGTTCATTTTGACTGCTAGGCTGTTTACGGAGGTTATGGATAGCTTGGGTATACAGCACTTTAAATTCAGTCCACATCAACCTGAATCCCAGGGAGCTTTAGAAAGATGGTATCAGACCTTGAAGACCATGTTGAGAGCATACAGTCAGGATTACCGGAATAATTGGGATAAAGGTATCCCATTCGTATTGTTTGCCATTGGAGAATCTCCAAATGAATCTACTTAGTTCATTCCCTTCAGGTTAACATTTAGACATGAAATGAGAGGCCCTTTGAAATTAATTAAAGAAAAATTGACAGGACCAAAGTCAGAGATCTCACACTTAGATTATGTATCTAAGTGATTTAGGTGAGGGTCCATGGTGTTCAAGATGAGCTACGGTATGGATTGAGGATTGGCTGTCTGACAGAAGACAGAGAGTTGGGATAAAAGGTTCTTTTTCAGAATGGCAGCCGGTGACAAGTGGTGTCCCGCGGGGTTCAGTGTTGGGGCCACAGCTGTTCACATTATATATTAATGATCTGGATGAAGGGACTGGGGGCATTCTAGCGAAGTTTGCCGATAATACAAAGTTAGGTGGACAGGCAGGTAGTACTGAGGAAGTGGGGAGACTGCAGAAGGATCTAGACAGTTGGGAGAGTGGTCCAGGAAATGGCTGATGGAATTCAACGTGAGCAAATGCGAGGTCTTGCACTTTGGCAAAAAGAATAAAAGCATAGACTACTTTCTAAACGGTGAGAAAATTCGTAAAGCCAAAGTACAAAGGGATCTGGGAGTGCTAGTCGAGGATTCTCTGAAGGTAAACATGCAGGTTGAGTCCGTGATTAAGAAAGCGAATGCAATCTTGTCATTTATCTCAAGAGGGTTGGAATATAAAAGCACTTTTGTGCTCCTGAGACTTTATAAAACTCTGGTTAGGCCCCATTTGGAGTACTGTGTCCAGTTTTGGTCCCTACACCTCAGGAAGGACATACTGGCACTGGAACGTGTCCAGCGGAGATTCACACTGATGATCCCTGGAATGGTTGATCTAACATACGAGGAACGGCTGAGGATTCTGGGATTGTATTCATTGGAGTTTAGAAGATTGAGGAGAGACTTAATAGAAACTTACAAGATAAAACATGGCTTGGAAAGGGTGGACACTAGGAAAATGTTTCCGTTAGGCGAGGAGACTAGGACCCGTGGACACAGCCTTACAATTAGAGGGAGTCAATTCAGAACAGAAATGCGGAGACATTTCTTCAGCCAGAGAGTGGTGGGCCTGTGGAATTCATTGCCGCAGAGTGCAGTGGAGGCCGGGACGCGAAATGTCTTCAAGGCAGAGATTGATAGATTCTTGATGTCACGAGGAATGAAGGGCCGCGGGGAGAATGCTGGTAAGTGGAGTTGAAATGCCCATCAGCCATGATTGAATGGCGGAGTGGACTCGATGGGCCGAATGGCCTTACTTCCACTCCTATGTCTTATGGTCTTATGGTCTTTTGGTTTCGGAGTTGAGGGAGAGATTAAATCGGGTAGGTGAGTTAGCTAAACAGCACCTAAAGTGGGCACAGTATAAAATGAGGTGCATGATGTGGGAGGTCAACGACTCTGGTGTATCTGGCTCGTATATCTGTGGAAAGTGTGTGCACGTTCAGCTACTGACAGAGCATATTGCAGCACTGAAGAAAGAACTTGAGGACCTTAGGCTCATCCAAGAGAACGAGATCTTTCTGGACAGGGCCTTCAGTGAGGTTATTACACCGACCATACCAGAAGAGAGCAGGAGATGATGAGGAAGGCAGAGAGGAGACAGGTGCAAGAGACCGTGGGAGAAGTACCTGTCAGGAACAAGTTGAATCTTTTGGAAACAGTAGCGGCAAATGACACTGCCAGTCCGTGAGGCGGTTGGGTCTGTCAATCAAAAGTTGGCGTGGAGGCAGAGCCGAGGAGTCGGGCATCGCACAGAGCCGTGGTGATAGGGGACTCCATAGTGAGAGGAACTGAACAGGGTTTCTGTGCAACAGGCAGGATTTAAGGATGGTGTGTTTATTCCTGGTGCCAGGATTAAGGACATCGCAGACAGAGTGCAGGAAATCCTCAAGGGCGAAGGTGAAGAGCCAGAGATGGTGGTACATGTCAGCACAAATGAAGTCGAGAAGAAGAGAAGAAACATACTACAGCGGGACTTCAGAGAACTAGGAAGAAGGCTGAAATGCAGGACGTCCAGGGTGCTTATCTCCGGTTTGCATCCAGTTCCTCGGGCTGGAGAGGCCAGAAACAGGGAGATAATGGACTTGAATTTGTGGCTGGGGAACTGGTGCAGGAAGCAAGGATTTAAATTCTTGGATCACTGGGGTATGTTTTGTGGTAGGCATAAATTATACAAGAGAGATGGTTTGCACCTTAATAGGTTGGGGACCAGCATTCTGGCAGGCAGGTTTGCTACTGCAACACAGCTACGTTTAAACTAAATAGCTGGGGTGGGGGTAGCAAACTGGAAGTTTAAGAAGGAAATTGAAGGGAAAGTTAGAACAAGGGAAGTCAAGAAAGACAGCGGTATCAATGAAGCAGAAAACTCAAAAAGGGATCATGCCGTAAGGTTGAGTGAAATAGGGGCTGATAGGAAGGGTGAGGGCAGTAACAAATTAAAAATACTATATATGAATGCACGAAGTATTAGAAATATGATGGATGAGCTTGAGGCTCTTTTGGAAATTGGCAGCTACGATATTGTGGGGATTACTGAGACGTGGCTTCAAGTAGACAGGGCCTGGGAAATGAATTTCCAAGGCTATACGTGCTATCGTAAGGACAGATTGATGGGCAGAGGGGGTGGAGTGGCCCTGCTGGTAAGGGATGATATTCAGTCCTTTGCGCAGGGGGGGATCTAGAATCAGGGGATGTAGAGTCAATATGGAGAGAGCTGAGAAATTCTAAGGGTAGAAAGACCCTAATGGGAGTTATCTACAGGCCCCCAAACAATAGTCTGGATGTAGGGTGTAAGTTGAATAAGGAGCTGAAATTGGCCTGTCGCAAAGATATTACTGCAGTTGTTTTGGGGGATTTCAACATGCAGGTAGACAGGAAGAATCAGGATGGTATTGGACCTCAAGAAAGAGACTTTGTGGAGTGCCTCAGAGATGGATTTTTAGAACAGCTGGTGCTGGAGCCTACCAGGGAGAGGGCAATTCTGGATCTGGTATTGTGCAACAAACCAGAATTGATCAGAGATCTCGAAGCGAAGGAGCCAAAAGGAGGTAGTGACCATAATACAATAAGCTTCATCTGCAATTTGAAAGGGAGAGGGTACAATTGGTAGTGAAAATATTTCAGTTGAATAAAGAGAACTATGGAGCTATGAGGGAGGAGCTGAACAAAGTTCAATGGTGCAATACCTTAGCAGAGGTGACAGTGGAGGAACAATGGCAGATATTTCTGGGTATAATGCAGAAGATGCTGGATCAGTTCATTCCAAAAAGGAAGAAAGATCCTATGAGGAGGCAGGGGTGGCCATGGCTGACGAGGGAAGTTAAGAAACATATAAAGTCAAAAGAGAAAAAGTATACCATAGCAAAGATGAATGGGAAAGAACAACAGAGGATTACTAATGGAGTCAGGTGTTACTAGGGGACATAGCTTTAAATTAAGGGGTGGTAGGTATAGGACAGATGTTAGGGGTAGATTCTTCACACAGCGGGTTGTGAGTTCATGGAATGCCCTGCCCGTATCAGTGGTGAACTCTCCTTCTTTATGGTCATTTAAGCGGGCATTGGATAGGCATTTGGAAGTTATTGGGCTAGTATAGGTTAGGTAGGATTCGGTCGGCGCAACATCGAGGGCCGAAGGGCCTGTACTGCGCTGTATCCTTCTATGTTCTATGTTCTATGAAATACACAGAGAAAAAATGAGGTACAAAGGTAAACTGGCCAAAAATATAAAGGAGGATAGTAAAAGCTTTTTTAGGTATGTGAAAGGGAAAAAAATAGTTATGGTTAAAATTGGGCCCTTGAAGACAGAAACAGGGGAATATATTACGGGGAACAAAGAAATGGCAGAAGAATTGAATTGGTACTTCAGATCTGTGTTCACTGGGGAAAACACAAGCAATCTCCCAGAGGTAACAGTGGCTGAAGGACCTGAACTGAAGGGAATTTATATTTGCCAGGAATTGGTGTTGGAGAGATTGTTAGGTCTGAAGGCTGATAAGTCCCCGGGGCCTGATGGTCTACATCCCAGGGTACTGAAGGAGGTGGCTCTAGAAATAGTGGATGCCTTGGTGATTATTTTCCAGAGTTCGATAGATTCAGGATCAAATCCTGCGGATTGGAGGGTGGCTCATGTTGTACCACTTTTTAAGAAAGAAGCGAGAGAAAGCAGGGGATTATAGACCAGTTAGTCTGACCTCAGTGGTGGTCAAGATGCTGGAGTCAATTATAAAGGATGAAATTACGACACATCTGGATAGTAGTAACAGGATAGGTCAGAGTCAGCATTGATTTATGAAGGGGAAATCATGCTTGACTAATCTTCTGGAATTTTTTGAGGATGTAACTCTGAAGATAGAAAAGGGAGATCCAGTGGATGTAGTGTACCTGGGCTTTCAGAAAGCATTTGATAAAGTCCCACATAGGAGGTTAGTGAGCAAAATTAGGATGCATGGTATTGGGGGCAAAGTACTAACTTGGATTGAAAATTGGTTGGCTGACAGGAAACAAAGAGTAGCGATAAACGGCTCCCTTTCAGAATGGCAGGCGGTGACCAGTGGAGTACTGCAGGGATCAGTGATGGGACCGCAGCTTTTTACAATATATATTAATGATATAGAAGATGGTATTAATAGTAACATTAGCAAATTTGCTGATGATATAAAGCTGGGTGGCAGGGTGAAATGTGAGGAAGATGTTAGCAGATTACAGGGTGACCTGGATAGGTTAGGTGAGTGGACAGATGCAGTTTAATGTGGATAAATGTATGGTTATCCACTTTGGTGGCAAGAACAGGAAGGCAGATTACTACCTAAATGGAGTCAAGTTAGGTAAAGGGGCTGTACAGAGAGATCTGGGCGTTCTTGTACACCAGCCAATGAAGGCAAGCATGAAGGTACAGCAGGTAGTGAAGAAAGCTAATAGCATGCTGGCCTTAATAACAAGAGGGATTGAGTATAGAAGCAAAGAGGTTCTTCTGCAGCTGTACAGGGCCCTGGTGAGACCACACCTGGAATATTGTGTGCAGTTCTGGTCTCCAAATTTGAGGAGTGACCTTCTGGCTATTGAGCGAGTGCAGCAGAGGTTCATGAGGTCAATTCCTGGAATGGCAAGACTATCTTATGTTGAAAAATTGGAACGACTGGGCTTGTATACCCTTGAGTTTAGAAGACTGAGAGGGGATCTGATTGGGACGTATAAGATTATTAAAGGATTGGACACTCTGGAGGCAGGAAACATGTTTCTGCTGATGGGTGAGTCCCGAACCAGAGGACACAGCTTAAAAATAAGGGGTCGGCCATTTCGGACAGAGAGAGGAGAAACTTCTTCACCCAGAGAGTGGTGGGTGTGTGGAATGCTCTGCCCCAGAAGGCAGTGGAGGCCCAGTCTCTGGATTCGTTTAAGAAAGAGTTGGACAGAGCTCTCAAGGATAGTAGAATCAAGGGTTATGGAGATATAGCAGGAACAGAATACTAATTGAGGATGATCAGCCATGATCATAATGAATGGTGGTGCAGGCTCAAAGGGCAGAATGGCCTACTCCTGCACCTGTTATCTATTGTCTATTGAAGCAGGTGGCAGATAAAAGCTCTGAAACTCTGACGTTTTCACGAGGGGGTGACATGTTGGTACTGTGACTAGTGATAGGAGATCCCTTCAAAGCTAGGTTTAGTGGTCCTTCTCAAATTGAGAAAATGTTGCATCAGGTGAACTATCTAGTAAAGATGCCAGATGGAAGAATAAGGTATCTGGTATGTCCTGTGAACATGTTGAGAACATACTATGTTAGAGAGAAAGAACTGGTGAAACAGGTGTTAGTTACTGGCCCACAGAGTGAGGAATCAAATCCAGATGATGTGGATTTTGATGTGCCTCAAAATAGATTAAAAAATGAACAAGTCCTTCAGAGTGGGATAGATTAGTAAGTTATCTGTCTCAGGAACATAGAATGCAATTGAAAGATTTGTTACTGCAGTATAAGGACATATGTCAGAATCAGATGGGGAGGACTAATGTTATGTACATGAAGTAGACGCAGGGAATACTGCTCCGATAAAACAACACTCCTATCGGCTTAATCCTTTCAATGCCAGATAGGTCCAAATGGAGGTGGAGGTCATGCTCAAAGAGGACACCATCGAACCAGGCCAGAACGAGTGGAGTTTGCTGATCTTCTTAGTACCCAAACCGGACAGGATTCAATGATTCAGTGTGGATTATCGGAAGGTCCATGCCGTTACAAAATCAGACACATATCCAATTCCTAGATTGGAGGACTGTATCGAGAAAGTTGGAGAAGCCAGTTACATCACCAAGTTGGACTTAATGTGTGGTTACTGGCAGGTACCTTTATCAGAGTCGGCAAAAGAAATTTGTGCATGGGTAACCACAAATGAGCTGTCTCATTTTAAAGTGATGCCCTTTGGAATGAAGAATGCACCCGCCACATTCTGAAAACTCATGAGCAGTATTGTTAACAAACTGCGCAGTCTATTTGGGTGATGTAGTGATCTTTAGTGAGTCTTGGAAAGATCACATGTTACAGTTGGTAGAGCTCTTTGAATGACTATGTGGAGCAAAACTAGTGATAAACATAAATAAAACAGAATTTGCAAAAACAGAGGTGACATTCTTGGGACATAACATCAGTCATGGAAGGTTGACCCCACGGAAACCAACGATGAGGGCCATCGAGGAATTTCCACGACCAACCTCAAAGAAAGAGGTACTTCAATTCTTAGGACTCAGCAGATTCTATCGGAAGTTTGTTACAAACTTCTGCAGGTAGTGGCACCGTTTACCGATTTGCTGAAGAAGTACACAAAATTTCGGTGGACAGAACCATGCCAGGAGGCATTTGACCATTTGCAATCAATATTAACCACCAAACCAGTTTTAGCTATACCAAACTTTTCAAAACCTTTTAAGGTTGCCATCAATGCCAGTGACATAGGAATTGGAGCTGTATTCTTCCAGAAGATGAGGGTCGGATTGAACTGCCAGTTAGTTACTTTTCTAAGAAGCTTAACATCCACCAGAGGAAATACTCCACGATCAAAAAAGAACTATTGAGTTGGTACTGGCCTTCCAACATTTTAATACATATATCACAAACAATATGTTGGAGGCAGTTGTGTACACTGATCACAATCCACTTACATTCTTAAAATGCTTTAAAGACAAAAATATGAGACTATTTCATTGGAGTCTTATGTTACAGACTTTTAACTTAAAAATCATACATGTTGCGGGTTGTAAGAATGTAATCACAGATGCATTATCACAGATTTAACTGATAAAGTTTAGATGGGACTTGTATTAATTTAATGTTTCATATACACTTATATGGATGAACTTAGATTAAAGTTATCAGTATGTTAGGGTAATGTGTTTAAAGATTAGGAAAAAAATGAAGCCATCTGTTCACTTTGATGGTTAATTCTTTTCTTAAGGGGGGAGGTGTTATGAAGATATGAGTGTACTGTACCTTTAAACCTAGCAAAACTACCTGACACGACCAAGTGTTCTGAATAAGAAACAATGTAGCACTTGATTGAAACAGCTAGATTAGCTGGGTTGCCAGGAGACAATTATTCTCTGTTATACCTTAAGAAATAAAGTTGTTAATGTTTACTTTAAATAGTTTTTGGCCTCTCAAATTTTTACAGGTTACTGCACAGGATAAATCTTTGTGTTACTTGTTTAAATTTAGCGGGGATGGGGGGAGCGGGGGGTTACCCCGTGTTGTAACAGTGTTCAGATGAAAGTTTGCAATTTCTAATATCCTTTGAATTTATAAGCATTTCCTATTTTCACTTCTTAAAGATAGTTTTTTTTTTAAGATTATGTCATCTTGCTCTAAATTGACAAACCAGTCGAAATAACTTCCCTCAATCAACTCAGTCTGTTTCTCTTCATATTTTGAAAGTTTCACTCAAATCATTCCTAATTCTTTTAAAATCTTTGGAATACAGTGTCAGTTTGTGTAATCATTTTGAGGATTTTAACCCCTGAGGTCCAAATATCATTCTTATAAATCTACACTACACTGCCACCTTTCTTCCTTGAGGAGTGATTTCCCCTGAATTGTTATCAGTATTCCAGGTGTGACTGAAACCAAGCTTTTTATAGTCGTGGCATGACCCTACCACTTCTTTTCTAGTTCTGTATAGTTAAAAGTCAACATCCAGTTTGCCTATTTGATAATCTTCTGCACTTGTTCTTGATGTTTTAAGGATTAATGTTACTGGATCCTAAAGTGTCTTTGAATCCATCGTAGTTTCTGATTGGAGAAAAGATAGAAATAATCTACTCGATCGAAGTTAGTTCCAAAGCCTTACACTTACCTACATATTATGATGGGACTTTTATTCTTTCTTGTTATGTGGTCATCACTGTTTAGACTTGCATTTAGCGTCCATCTCTGATTGCCCTTTGGAACGTGGTGTCGAAGGACTTTCTTTAACTCACAGAAGTCACACGACACCAGGTTATAGTCCAACAGGTTTATTTGAAATCACAAGCTTCAGGAGCGCTGCTCCTCCATCAAGTGATTACACCTGACGAAGGGGCTGCACTCCGAAATCTTGTGTGATTCCAAATAAATCTGTTGGACTATAACCTGGTGTCACATAACTTCTGGCTTTGTCCATCCCAGTCCAACAGTGGCACTTCTTTAACTGTTGCAGTCCATGGGGCATAGGTACAGTGTTGTTAGGAAGGGAGTTCTCGGATTTTGATCCAACAGCAGTGAAGAAATGTTGATAGGGCACCATGTCAGGATGGTGAGTGGTTTGGAGTGGAACTTGTAGGTGGTCGTGTTCACATGCATCTGTTGCCCTTGTCCTTGAAGGTGTCAGAGGTCATGGATTGATGTTGGCATAGCAACATTGGTGAGTTGCTGCTGTACATTTGGTGCGCACTGCTGCCACTGTATTATGGTGTGGTAATGAATGTTTTTTAGGCATAGAATTCAATATAATGAGAGTAAACTGAAGCAGAAATTCATGACTAACCTGCAGCTGTCATATGTCATTTGATTTGTGCAATGATCTGCAATGTACTAGCTCCAGATCGACAAATGACTGTTGCCAAGTGATGAACGTCTACTAATGTCTGGATATTGCAATCATTATGTTAGTTGAGGCAATGCAGAAAATGTCGACAGAGGAGGATAAATTTTTCCTCATAGAGATTCGCGAGGCTTTGAATCTCTTCCTTCAAAAACAATGGATATTTGAATTTTTGAAGGCTGACACAGTTAGATTCTTCATAAGCAAGATGCTAAAATGTTATCAGTGATAGGTGGGATTGTGGATCATAGGTTTACATGAATGATATTTAGCCTTTAGGGGTTAAATATGAATCAGATATGCCTTGATCTTAATGAATGATCGAACAGTTTAAGGGACCAAGAGCCCCACTCCTGCTCCTAATTCATATGTTCAATTGTGAAAGTGTCAGTCAGGGCTGTCTTGTGGTGCAATGGTAGTGTCCCTATGGCTTAACAGGGAGTCCTGGGTTCACATCCCATCTGCACCAGAGATGTGGGATAATGTCTTCGAACAGGTTGATTTTAAAAAATGGTGAGGATGTCAGTCCATTTTTGGTTGAGCCTCTGGGTGAAGAGTATCACTAATTATATTTTTTTCTCTCGGCTTTGGATTTCATTAAATTATTAAATCTAGGCTGTATGTGAAGTACAGCATCTTGAGTGTCCAAAACCTTTAGAACCATGGGGCTAGGTGTGGAATTGATTCTTCAATCCCAGATTATTTTCACTTTGAGATGATGAAAAGAGGTTGTGTGAAAGGGCAAAGAAGTAATGCTGTTTAATCTGGATCAAATAAACCTGATTTATCTGTAGATATACCTGTAAATGTCTACGTAAAGCAAAAGTAAATCTTCTGGCTATATAATTACACACCAAAAAAACACAATTGCTGTGAACATGAAACAAATATAGTTTATGATATTGGGAATACTTTTTCTGTTAGTGCACAGATGATGATGTTTAACAGATTGAACAATTTCTAGTTACATTTACGAGGTAAATGTTTAACGGACTGTAGAAGCAGAATTTGAAAAATAAATACTTAAAAAATAAAATGATTTTGCTGATATCTGCTCCACTGTCACTTGACAAGGAAGTATGAAGCATCTTCTCACCAAAATAACCTCAAGGTAAAGAACATGTGCAATGTGAAAGAATACAGAAGTCTAACTGTTGAAGTGCTGCTATGATATTGTTGCTGTTATCAGATTAATTTGCTCTTGCCTCAGTACGTAGGACAATAGCTCCTTTTGGCTGTCCACATTAACAAACTCTGTAATTAGTTTCCTTAATGGAGCATTTGGATTGTATAATGATTTTGCATAATAGGCCTCATTAAAACAAATATGCGTGATGCAAATGATATACATAGACATGGATTGACAGTTTGCATAATCTTAGTTGCAAAATGATTATTACAGTAGATGATTAGTCAGCTATGACTCATTCTTGAGTTACTTTAAATATTTAACAGTCTACAAATTTTATGTAACTCTGACTAGGCACATGGAAATGTAATGAAGCCAATGTGATGGAATGAAAACAAAAAAGAGCAAGTAAAATTTATGGATTTCTTTTATATATTTTCTCCTTGAACATCCATTTTGTTGTTTTCCTGGTACCGCAAGGACAGCTATTCTTCTTACATGATTAATCAATTTCAGAAAGTGCTTGACCTTTAGACATACGCCTTGAAAGCTGCTTCTGTTTTACCTATTCCACAAAATGTTACAGTTTGGAAAGTTTTTTGCATGATGTCACTTCATATATTTTTTAATTTCTCAGTCCTGTTCTTTCAAGAATCATCTAATTAGTATTATTTGCATAAGGTGAAAACTGGGAAGTGTAATTTATTCCCATTGATTTCTAGTACTTTTAAAATTTTCACTAGTAGTATTTCCTGGTACTCTGGAATTGCACTCAGCTTTCACAGACTATGTTTGCTTTGGTAATAATTTTTATAAAGGAGTGTACTTATTGGTAGGAAAACAATCAAAGAGGAGAATCATTTTCAGGAAGAACACCGGCCTGTCGTGACAAATTAGTGACAATATACTATTGCTTGTGTATTTAAAAATACAACAACTTTTATAAAACTCTGACCATGAACAATACAACTGCTTCTGTTTGTTACTTTTGGATGTAAATAAATAAACATTTTAAGAGTAGAAATAATAGATAATATTGCATCATTGTAATTTTATTGGTGTTGCTAAGTTTAAAGGAACACAACGTCGACAGAGCAAGTTTGAAGTTGCCCCATTTTAAGTCTTCATGGTCCTTCCTTCTTGGGATGCTGGCATAGCCAAGTATTTGTTACTCATCCCCAAGTGGCCATTGTCACTCTGAAACTTATCTTGCTGCCTCTTGTCCAGCCATTTAAAATGGGCAGCAATAAAGATTCAACTCCATTATTATGGGTCTGGAATCACATATGGGCTAGATACAGGGTAAAGACAGTGAATCAGATGGGTTTCGACAACAACTAATAACTTCATGGTCAACATTACTTTTAATTCCAGATTTATTAGATTAGATTACTTACAGTGTGGAAACAGGCCCTTCGGCCCAACAAGTCCACACCGACCCACCGAAGCGCAACCCACCCATACCCCTATCCCTACATTTACCCCTTACCTAACACTATGGGCAATTTAGCATGGCCAATTCACCTGACCCGCACATCTTTGGACTGTGGGAGGAAACCGGAGCACCCGGAGGAAACCCACGCAGACACGGGGAGAACGTGCAAACTCCACACAGTCAGTCGCTTGAGTCGGGAATTGAACCCGGGTCTCAGGCACTGTGAGGCAGCAGTGCTAACCACTGTGCCACCGTGCCGCCCACTGAATTTAAATTTCATCTGCTGCCATGGATTTGAACCCAAATCCTCAGAATATTAGTCTGTATCTCGGGATTACTAATCTAGTAAATTACCACAACGTTATCATCTTCCCCAACTTTAATGTTGGTCTGTTAATAGAGTCATGTTTCAGATTTGGTATTGTCAACTCCATTTTTGTGTCCTTTGCACACAGCCCCAACATAGGGTTGTATGATCCAATTGGCACTATTTTGGAGTGGCCTCTTCTATTCTCCAAACCTTCCAGTTGCTGCTGACTCTCCCATTTCCACAGTCTTCCCTTTTTCTAATGCTATTTCTCCCTGAATCTCCTGGTCTTGGCTGACCTGCCATCCTTGTCGATTCTGCTGTATGCGGCTTATTTCCATGACTTTGCAATTTGAAGCTGTTGTCATTCTGAAAGTTATCTTTCTGTCTCTTGTTGCTTCCTTTCTCATTCTCACTCATAGTGATGGTGCTCACTACTGCCACTGTGTGTTGGTGCTAGAGGGAGTGAATGTTTAAGGATGCAGTGTTAATCAAGTGGGCTGCTTTGTCCTAGATGGTGTCAAGTTTTTGGATTTGCACTCATCCAAGCAAGGGAGGTGTATTCCATCACACCCCTTAGTTGTACCTTATAGATGGTGGACAGGTTTTGGGGAGATGTGAGGAGAGTGTCTTACTGCAGTATTCCTACCCTTTGATATGCTCTTGTAACCACTGTAGATATACGGCTAGTCCAGTTCAGATTCTGGTAACCCCCAATTTGCTGACAGGGGGCAGTTCAGAAATTCAGTGGGTAATGCCTTGTCAAGGAGAGATGATTAGATTCTGTCTTTTTGGAAATGGTCATTGCCTAGTATTTGTGTTTTGTGAATGTCATTTGTTTGTTATCCAGGTCTTGTTGCATTTGGACCCATGCACCTTAGTTACTAGAGAAATCATGAATGATGCTGAACATTGTGCAATCACCAACAAGTATTTCTGCTTCTAATCTTATGATAGAAGAAAGATCATTAATGAAGTAGCTGAAGTTGCTTGGGCCTAAGATATTACCCTGAGGGATTCTTGCAGTGATGTCCTGAGTTTGACATGATTGACCTTCAACAACCACAGCCCTGTTCTCTTGTCTGACTATAGCTCCAAACAGCTGCCTTCTATTCACTCCAGTCTTGCTAGGACTTCTTGACATCATGTTTGGTCAAATGCATTGATGTCAAGAGCAGGTACTCTTGCCTCACTTCTCGGGTTCAGATTTTTTTGTCACATCCAGACAATGATTGTAACGAGAAACTGAAGGAACTGCAGATGCTGGAAATTAAAAACAAAAACAGAAATTGCTGGAAAACCTCAGCAGTTCTGGCAGCATCTTTGGAAAGAAATCTGATTTGACATTTCAGGCCTGGTGTCTCTTTTTAAGAACTGGAACTATAACTGTGATTATAACGAGGTCAGGAGCTGAGTGACCTTGGCAGAGTCCAAACGGAGTATCAGCAAGCAAGCTACTGCAAAGTAGGTAATGCTTGATAGTGCTGTAAATGACACACTCCCTCACTTTTCTGATCACAGATTAGTCTGATGGGACAGTGATTGTTCAAATTGGACTTGATCTCCTTTTTGTGCACAGGACTTAATTGGGTGAATTATTCCCCGCTGTTGGATAGATGCCACTGGTGTAACTGTTCTAAGAACATTAGAACTTCAGAAATAGGAGCAGGAGTAGATAATTCAGCCTTTCCACCATTCTATGAGATTGTGGCTGTTCCATAACACCACAATTTTCCTGCAGTGTCCCTGTACCTTTTCATGTTTTTAGTGGAAGTCTATCAATATCAGTCTTGAATATTCTGAATGCCTGAACCTCTGCAGCCCTCTGGAGCAGAGAATCCCAAAGATTTACTACCTTTTGAGTGAAGACATTCCTCCTCATTTCAGTCCTAAACTGCCAACTCTTTCTTCTGAGTCTCTGCTCCTGCTTCTAGACTGTCCAGCAAATGGACCATCTGCTCTGTCAAGATCTGTAAGAATTTTGTTTGTTTCAGTGCATTCCCCTCTTATTCCTCTAAACTCCTGAAAGTGAAGGCCCAAGGTATTCAGTTTTTCTTCATTATACTACATTGCAATAGATTAGCTCTGTGTGCAGCTGATTCTAGAGCACATGTCTTCAGTACAATTTCTAGCATTTTGTCACAGTCCAGAGCAAATGAATATCCAGGGGCTTCAGCCATTTCCTGATATTATATGGTGTAAACTTAACTGACGAGATGCTTAGCATCTGTAATGCTGAGGACTCAGTGTAGATTGAGTTGAATCATGCACTCAGCATTGCCAGCTGAAGGTAGTTGCAAATTTTAAATTTTTTATTTTTTCACTGAGATGTTAGCTTTTCCTCTCATTGCAAAATGGATATTGCGGAGCTTCCATCTCCTGTTAGTTGTTTTAAATGTTAAGCACCATTCATGTTTGGATTTGTTGGCCTCAGGTCTGATCCATTGATTGTGGAATCACTTTGCTTTATCGAAAGATGCTTTAATTGGGCACGCAAGTAGTCATTTTACCTTCACCAGTTTGACACCCTATCTTTAGACATGCCTTGTCCAGCTCCAAGCATGCCCCCTGCACACTTCATTGACCTAGGGTTGAGAGCTTGGTTTGATGGTAATGGTAAAGTGGGAAATATGCTGGCCATGGGGTTACCAATTATGGTTGAACACAATTTTGCTGTGATTGCCCATGATGCCCAGTTTTGAGATACTGAATCTGTTCAAGATCTATCCCATTTAGCACAGTGTTAACATCATACAACCTGATGGAGGGTGTCATTAGTGTGAAGATGGGACTTCATCTCCACCAGATTCTGGATCAGTGGTGCTGGAAGAGCACAGCAGTTCAGGCAGCATCCAAGGAGCAGCAAAATCGACGTTTCAGGCAAAAGCCCTTCATCTTTATTCCTGATGTGCTCTTCCAGCACCACTAATCCAGAATCTGGTTTCCAGCATCTGGAGTCATTGTTTTTACCTTTTTACTTAATCTCCACCAGGTCTGTGAATGGTCACTCCTACCGACATAGTCTTAGAAAAATGCATGCACAATAAGTAGGTTGGTAAGAATGAGTTCCCTCACTACCTGCTGTAAAGTTGGTCTAGCAGCTGTATCCTTTAGGGTTCAGTCCATTTGGTCAATTATCAAGCTACCAAGCTATCCTTGCTGATGGAATTGATTTTTTTTCCTGTGTAAAGTACATTTTGTGTGGTCTTTCCACTCTCAGTACTATTTGCAATTGGTGCTCAACGTGGAGGAGTATTGATTCATCATTTGAGAGAAGCAGACTCAGGGTTGGAGCGGGGAGGGAGCATTGCAGTAAATGCTAAGCCACTCTGTTATAGAGAAAACATGTGCATCAGTAGCCCTTGATCCATCCCAATAATTTTAAACCCCCAACATTACACTAACTATGCCTTCACCTTAACACTGTCACCTCTCCTTCCCATCAGCTCTTTGTTTCAGTCACTGTCTGTACTTTGTTTTATTAGAACTATTCATTCAGCTCCTATGTATTGCCTATACCTTGTTTCAATGTCATGCATCTCCACGTTCACTAAAATGATAAAGGAGCAAGAAAATATCTCATTTTCATAGAATAGAATCCTGACAGTGTGGAAACAGGCCCTTTGGCCCAACAAGTCCACACCAACCCTCCGAAAAGAGTTTCACCCACACCCATCCCCCTACCACTCTACATTTATCCCAGACTAATGCACATAACCTACACATCCCTGAACACTGTGGGAAATTTAACATGACTAATTCACCTAACCTGCACATCTTTGGATTGTGGGAAGAAACCGGAGCACCCAGAGGAAACCCACACAGACCCTGGAAGCATGTGTAAATCCACACAGATCCAAATCCCTGGCACTGTGAGATCACAGTTCTAACCACTGAGCCACCGTGCTGCCCCATCTTGTTTGCCTTTAACCCTCCTTGTCCATCCTTTTCTTTAAATGAAGATTTGTTTTGAAAAATCAAGTGCAAAATAAAATCAGTAAGGATAAGGAAAGATATTGTCTAATTTTTGTTCTCCTTGTAGTTTCATGCTAATCTCAATCTCATAGATGTTCATAATAATGGGCAATTTCCTATTATTACTGACAACAGTAACTCTTCCTCACTTCTCAGCCACCCACATAAACTACTTTTACCACTGAATACATAACATAAAATTATAAGCGAAGACAAAAGCGAAAAAATGTGATGAGAATATTGTCATTTCTTTTGTATTTTTTGAATAGCGACAATGTTTTTTTTACAAAAAGCTGCTCAATATAATGTTTGCAACAAAAATTTTTAAAAATTTGTCCTCTTGTTTTCAAAACCATTTGGAGGAAAACTATTCAGAAGAGGGTGCAAAAATTAAAAATACTTCATTTGTATACTTGAATATTAATGGTCTGTCCTGGGAAATTAGGTACACTGCACATGTACAGATTTTACAATCTGAACTCAGCTCTTGGAGTCACAGCTTTTGGTAATTACATAAATAATAACAGCTGTTTTATTTTGGAAGATGTTGAAGGTTCAATTAGTTTGAAGGCAACCCTTTCTATTATATTGCTGAAGACTGATAGGGCAGTAACTGTCTTCATACTTTAATTGGCCATACTATCCTCATCCAATGCTTCACCACCACTGTTCAGCTTTGTGGACCACGCTTGTCTGCTTCTATTCTTATCTATCCTGTCATAGCCAGTAAATCACCAGCAGTGACCCATCTGCTACCCCTGTGCTATTGTCTCTGGTGTTCTCCAAATATCTTTCCTTGGCTATGTCCTGTTTCTACCTATCTATTGCCTCTTGGTAACATCATCCAAAAGTACAGAGTTAGATTTCACATGTACATCGAAGGTGCACAGCTCTACTTTGTCACCATACACTCTGAAAAATGTAAAAATTCTTGTCTAAATTCACATTAATGCTTGTTTTTTGAGTGTTAATCAGCATAGTGTAGCCCAGCTACGTCTCCATAATAATTGAATGCACCTTGCAGACTGAGATATGAGTCATAAAAGTGCAATCCGTAGTAACACTATGTAATTCCAAACTGATCTCAGGCCAAGAAGCTGAACAAGAGGTCATTAGTGCCAAACGAATGAAGCAACCTGTAATTAATGGTGATGAAATTTCCTTAAGATTTTAAATGTATAAAGCAAGCAGCCTCTACTATTGCCTCGTTGCATATGTGGCTCACTGGAGGTGCCAGATGTAGGTGACAGCATCCATAATTGTGCACTCATTGCTGGCACTGCCTTTCACTTAACTGCAGGGTAGCTGCAAAATCTTTGGTAGACCTTCTCTCAATACACTGCTCAACAGCCCTGAACATCCTGGTTTTCTTCCTCAGCCGCAGTATGTACATCCACTGCTGTAGTCCCCTGAGGCTTGTGTCTGTGGTTCTGTTGGTGCTAGCTGTTTCTTCTTCTCCTCCTCCTCCATTATTTCCGCAGTGCAAGTATAGCTGCTGGATTAAGTTCAAATATTTTACAGATCTGTGAAGACATATATCAGAAATGAGATGTTTGTTTTCCCATTTACAATTTTGATATTGTCATGCTGCCCTTCGAGTTCCTGTCAGGCTGCTCATGTGATAAGTGAAAATCTGCCCTTCATCCACTTTTACATTGTAATGTACATACTCTTATGACTCATGCTTACCTTTCCTATTCCTCTTCTATTAGATGCAATATTTTTATCTCTTTAATCTTTAAATTACTTCCCATGCCCGCAGCTGTTAGCTCAATCAGAACCTTGTTGGCTTTAATTATATTGTGCACGATAATCCTACATCTACCCTTGAAACCAACAGTCTGAATAATGTTCCTTTCCCATCACGTTAATTTACCAGCCTGTAAATGCCTCTGCCTAACTGCATGTGTAATAACTAGTCACCAAACCTCAGCCCCACCCCATCACCACCAGTACTGTTGGTGAGTCTCAGCTGTTTTTAATCTCGGAGTCAAATGAATCATGAGGTATGGTTGGGATAATGATATTAGAAACTGATAAAGTTATTCACTTTTATTCTGCAGTAAATGCTTCCCTTTGATGCTAAGGCATTAACTGAGTTTCTGTTTCAATTCCTTCATCTGGATCTGTTTATACAGATTTTGGTGCCCCTCCTCTTATTTGTGCAAAGGGTTCTCAGTGAGGATCTCTTTGTGAAGTGGATAATGAGACCCATGCTGGCTGTAGATTTTTAATTTGACTTATTCGCCCTCTACCCTGCTTCTCCTTATGTTTTTCCCCCATCATTGTAGATGAACTTGTTTCCTCTGACTTTCTTCAATCTCCCTGTGTAACTATTGCCCTTTCATTGTCCCCTCTGAAATCCTGCTCTTCTCCCCATCCCACGTTATTCCATATCCCCACATCCATCCTTAGACTTTGACTGCCCCTTATATAATTCACCTGCACACTCTCTACCCCCCCCCCCAACCCAGTTTGCCTAATTTGGTCCATTGAGTTCCTTGTCATAAATATACAACTGCCACATTTCTTTGTTCCCTTTCTTATCATTGTAACTCTCTTATGCATGCTCGTTTGCTCCCTCCATTCCCCAGGAGCCTTCCAGTGCCCCCGATGACCATGCCCTTTAAGTTCCATTCCCAACTGTTCTTTTTTATTTAACCCCACCCCTTTTTCTGAACCTTTTGAGCTGCACTCTGTCTTGACTTGAACCCTCTTTTGAGTTGAGTAACCCCTTGAGTTGAGGCCTGATTGCCTGCCATAATCAGCCTTCCTGACACCAGTTGGCATGGCTGCCACATTTGGACAGGCATGTTGACCTGGGAGACTTCAGCCCTGAAACTTTAAGTGTTGAAGAACTACAAACAAGACTACATTTGACTAAAACCTCTTATAAGCTAGTTGACCCACTCAGACTTCATCCATTATGTTAAATTAGGGTGTAGGTGAGTATTCATGCCAGGCCAGTAAGTGGAAATGAGACTCAGACCACCTGCCTGAAGAGTTCTGAGAACTTACTAAGTCCTTAAGCTGCCATCTGGAAACTGAATTTTTGCCTCCCACTCTGTTGCATTTTCTCACCCTCCCTGCTTAAAAACTATCAGTGGTTTCAAAAGATTCGGCTTGGTACATAAGTTATTTTTACTGTTGTCTTGGTAACTGGTAAGTGTAATTTCATGCCAGAATTTCCATTAGAGTGCCATTTAATGATGTTACAAGTAAAGTGTTGGCATTTTGACAGAGGTTTGCACAATTATTTTAAGCAATTAATGTGCTGCAGAAATGTTTTCCAACTATTCGTAATTCAACAAGTGAACAAATATCTCAAATGACCTGCTTCAAACAGAACATGAGGGGAAAGTGTTTCATACTGATCAATTTTAAAACAGGCTATAAACTCCTCAGATGTAAACTAGGGGCCATTATCTGTTACTGTTTCCTTTAATAAGCCATTTGAAGCAAATAAAGGTTTTCCACATGTCTGTCAATTTTGTAAATTGAGGACATGCCAAATGTTTCTGACCATTTGGTGCAAGAATCAATAGCAATAAAAAATGACTGCCTTTTTTCAGCAGAATCAATGTAAGGTCTCTGCTGTGGTTTGTGCCAGATTTCTAAAGATGCAGTCAGAATAACTGCAAGGATAATTCTGTGAACAAGCTACTGTTAACAAGCTACAATAAATCCAAGTTACCAAGATAACAACTTGACCACGCAATATTGAAGTGCAAGGGACAATTTGAAGAAGAGTACATATCTCTGAGGGTTTTAAAACAGGAGAAAATTACAGAGGTGGAGAATGGTGTGGCCATGAGTGTCATAGACTCAGAGTCATAAAGATGTACAACATGGAAACAGACCTTTCACTCCAACTCATCCATGCCGACCAGATATCTTAACCTAATCTAGTCTTATTTGCCAGCACTTGACCCATATCCATCTAAACCCTTCCTATTAATATACGCATCCAGATGCCTTTTAAATGCTATAATTGTAGCAGCCTCCACCACTTCCTCTGACAGCTCATTCCATACATGCACCACCCTCTGCGTGAAAAATTTGTCCCTTTATAACTTTCCCCTCTCACCCTAAACTTGTGCCCTCTAGTTCTAGACTCCCCCACCCCAGGGAAAAGACCTTGTCTATTTATCCTATCAAGGTGAGGCAATGGCCCGATGGTATTATTGCTGGGCTGTTAATCCAGAGACCCAGATAATGTACGAGGGACTGGGGTTCGAATCCCGCCATGGCTGATGGTGGAAATTGAATTCAGTGAAAAAGGAATTTGGAATTAAGAGTTTAATGATGATCATGAATCCACTGTTGATTGTTGGAAAAACCAAGCTGGTTCACTATTGTCCTTTAGGGAAGGAAACTGCCATCCTTACCTGGTCTGGTCTACATGTGACTCCAGACCTACAACAATGTGGTTGACTCTTAACTGCCATGATCTTATTGAATGGTTTGAGGGTGGATTGAGGGCCTACTTCTGTGTGTTTTTTAGTGTGTTAATAAAAAACATAGATTATTCTCAGCTTTAAAGTTTTTGAGTGGTCTACTCTCAGCATTTTCCTTTGGGCAAGAATTCCAGATTTTCTGTTTGCAGAAGTGCCATTTACACCTAGTGGAGCACAGTAGTGAGGGAGGCCAGGAGAAATGTATTTGAAAACCTGCATTGATTGCTGGCATCAGGCCAGCTGGCTCTAAAATAGTGAGGGCGGAAGGTCTATATATGGGAATCCTGCCCTATGCCTTATGAGATGGCATTGAGGCTTATAAAGGAGATATCTAAAGTCTATTGTCCTTCAGTCAACTGAGATTTACTGGTGGTTTAGGAACTTAACAGAACCTGCCTGCTGAGGAAGAGGAGTTGCTCATTGACAGGCACTCGTTGCTTAATGAAAAAGTCAGCACTGGAACAGGAATCTCACTGAAGGACACTTCCCTGTCTTGGATCCAACCATCTTGCTCTGCTTGCCAGTGACTTGCTTTTTGTGAACCCCATCGCAACCCATTCACCTGTCTCCCAGGATCTCAGAATCATCTATGGCAAAAGCTTCAGAATGTTACACATGGCAGTCACTGTTCTTGGTTTCTTTGCAAGAAACAGAGAGCTGCTTGGGCCTGGATGGTTAGATGTGAGATTACTTCAACAAATTGGTCCTTCTAGTGGCAAAAACTCAGGTTATAAAATCAGAACATTTTTATAGTGTGGAAAGAGACCCTTGGGTCCATCCTGCAAATGTGTTGCTGGTCAAAGCACAGCAGGTTAGGCAGCATCTCAGGAATAGAGAATTCGACGTTTCGAGCATAAGCCCTCCATCCTGTCATCATTGGTCAAACGTCCATGTATTCTCATGGGAGTTAATAGATCCTAGAAGACTCAGTTAAATCAGGAGTAGAGGTCATTAGGACCTATTACCCCTTGTGGAATGAAGGTGCTGATTCTTGCGTCCTTGATTTTTGGATTGGATAGTTATTCCATTAGGAAATGCACCGCAGGTCTGTCAACACCTGTTGAAAAGAATACACAAGTTAAGAGTTTGAAAATAACCTTTTTTTCAAACCTGTATTCAGATTTGGTTACAACAAAATTATTAGCCTATTGTGTTTCTTTCCAAGTGCTGAGTTCCTGTTCTTTTACAGCATTATCTTTTTTTTCATATTTTCAGTTTTAATGGTTTTATTCTTTTTTCTTTGTTGGAATAGAAATATCTTGAATGAGTGCAACTTAACAATAGAGTTCCAGAATTGATTGCTTTAGGGAGGTCAATGGAGGAAGGAAAAGGGGTAGTTATTTGCTTTTGCCTAAACATTTTCAGCCTCCAGCCTCTGCTCTGCTGCAGAAACCTGTGAACAATTTTGGTTCTCCTATCTAAGAAAAGATATTCTGGCATTGGAGGTAGTCCAGAGAAATTTCACTAGATTGATTCTAGGCATGGAGGGATTTTCGTAGAGTCATAGAGATGTACAGCATGGAAACAGACCTTTCGGTCCAACTCGTCCATGCCGACCAGATATCCCAACCCAATCTAGTCACACCTGCTAGCACCTGGCCCGTATTCCTCCAAACCCTTCCTATTCATATACCCATCCAGATGCCTTTTAAATGTTGCAATTGTACTAGCCTCCACCACTTCCTCTGGCAGCTCAATCCATACACGTACCACCCTCTGCGTGCAAAAATGCCACCCCCACCCCCTCCTCTCCTGCATCTCTTTCTGTCCGTCCTGTAGCATTTGTATCCTGGAACGTTAAGCTACCAGTCCTGTCCAATCCTGAGCCACGTTTCTGTAATTGCTATGCAATTGCTAGTCTCATGTTCCTAACCATGCCTTGAGCTATCTGCCTTCCCTACTAGGCCTCTTGCATTCAAATAAATGCAGTTTAATTTATCAGTTCTTCCTTGTTCTCTGCTTTGTCCCTGCCTGCCCTGACTGTTTGACTCACTTCTTTTCTCAACAGTACCAGTCTCAGATTGATATGGTAGCACTGAGAGTAATCCAGGTATTATTACCCTCGAGGATCTCCTTTTTAAATTCTCTCTCTCTCTCACTCTCACTCTCACTCTCACTCTCACTCTCACTCTCACTCTCACTCTCACTCTCACTCTCTCTCTCTCACTCTGTCAACTAGTTTGGACTTGCCCTCATTGGAGTTTAGAAGAATGACAGCAGATGTTATTGAAACATAAAGGATTCTTAGGGATCTTGACAGGGTAGATGCTGAAAGTTGTTTCCCCTAGAGTCTAGGACTAGACAGTGTAATCTCAGTAGTCACCCGTTTAAGACAAAGATTGGGAAGAATTTGTTCTTTGAGGTAATGAACCTGTGGAATTCATTACTGCAGAGGACTGTTGATGCTGTGTTTAAGCATGTTCAAAACTGACAGACTCCTGTTCAGCAAGGGAATTAATGATATAAATATAAATCAGGAAAGTGGAGCTGAGGATTATCAGATCTCATTGAATGACAGAGCAGACCCAATCGACCAAATGGCCTTCTGCTTCAGTGTTGTATTTTCATGAATGATAGATTCTGCATTGCTGATTAATTCTTGTGTTTTCAAAGGATGTCAAGATTTGAAACTTAGGGGGAAATATAATTGTGCTCTAAATTGATAGATCATTGCTAAAGTTTTCTGAGTGCACATATCAAAGGTATTGTGTGCATTGAAAATAATTTCTGATATTTGCTCAAAGTTGATGAGACTTCTCATCAAATAAAGGCTCATAACTATACATTGCAGAGAGCTTGCTTCACTCTATGCAAACAACCAAATGAAATGATTGTTCATGGATAAAACATGCTGTATTATTTTTGAATGACAGCTGATTTTTTCAGTCAGATTAAACAGTTGCTAAGAGACCTTTACATAAAACAAACTATGAAATGTGGTGTCTATTCAGTTAAGCTGTTTTTAATCTTCATTTCCACTGAGGGTCAAACAATGACATACGCAGATGCCCGTGCAAACCTCAATTAAACAATGTACCTGCCAATAACAGAAATCAAATAGCCACCACCTAAGCTGTTCAATTTCCTGTTAAATTCATTACTTCACATTACCATCCAATTTAATTTTTTGTTAGTTGTCCCCACCCTATCATAAAGTATTAGATTGTTAATTTCTTAGAACATGACAGATTTCCCTAACTTTGGGAGTCAACACTATTCCTGTGACTTTATCAATAGATTAGCTTCAGTATTAGCACTTTATTTTTATTTAGTTGGAAATTACCCTTGCTAACATTAATAGCAGTACAGTGTGCTAAATTTTGAGTTTGGAATAAGGTGAAAAGAAATTGTATTGTCAGTATCTAATTGCTAGAAATACCTGTGATTTACAGCCAACATAAGCTGATAGAGGTTATCAGGGTTATAGTTAAGATTGACTCTGTATAAAATAAAATTACTTCTATCTTTATCTCCACCTTTCCTGTAAGTGCTGAGTTTTGCTAAGGATCTTTTCAATCAGCTACCACCTTTCTAATATGGTCATTCTTAACATGTGAGCTTAGATGGTGAGAATTAATAAGAACGTTAATGACTGAGCCTAATTCTGTTCATAACATTTACAGCAGGGGTCACTAGTTACTGCTGATGGACAGAGATCTCACCCGAGTTTATTTATCCACTCCCAAACTTGGAAACAATAATGGTATCCTTTCTACTGCTATATGTAATACCGTATTAAAATTGGGACATCAAAACTGCAACCTGAGGATCTGCCTGTTTTCAAAAGAATGTGTTGGACCTGTCACTGGCCTCTGGAAGATATTTCTGTACTACCTTTAAAGTGTTATTCAGTTTGCACTATAATAGACATCAGCAGCTCTAATATTGATCCCCAGCAAAAATGGCAGACATTTAAGAAAATATTTCATAGCTCGCAGCAAAAATATATTCCAGTGAGAAGAAGGATTTAGGAAGGGGATAAGCCAATAATGGTTAACCAGCAAAATTAAGGTTATCATATTGAAAGAAAAAAAAACAAACTGTGTGGCAAAGACTCATGTAAGGAGAAAGTGAGGACTGCAGATGCTGGAGATCAGAGCTGAAAATATGTTGCTGGAAAAGCGCAGCAGGTCAGGCAGCATCCAAGGAGCAGATGGGCTCATGCCTGAAACGTCGATTCTCCTGCTCCTTGGATGCTGCCTGACCTGCTGCGCTTTTCCAGCAACACATTTTCAGCAAAGACTCATGTAAGCCAGACAACTGGGAAAGTTTTAAAAACCAATTACTGGTAGTAATCTTTTAAGAATCCTTAGATTCTGGAAAATTCCCAGAGGTTTGGAAAATTGCCAATGTGATATCTTCCTTTAAGAAGGGAAGGAGACAAAAACTGTTAATTATGGGCCAGTTAGCTCAATTTTTCTTACTGGTCAAGCAGTATGATCAAGCAGAGTCAGCGTAGCTTCATTGCAGGGAACATCATGCCCAACAAATTTATTAGAATTCTTTCAGGAAGTAATGAGAATGATAAATAAAGAGGAAGCAGTGAATTTAGTATATTTGGTTTTGCAAAACATATTTGATAAGGTACTGATTAGGCTACTGAATAAAATAAGAGCCCATGATGTTGGAACTGAAATATTAGCATTGATAGAGAGTTGGCTAACTAATAGAAGACAACCAGTTGGGATGAGGAGGCCATTTTCAGGATGGCAACCTATAAATCATGAAATCTTACAGGGGTCAATGCTGAAGCCACAGTTATTTACAATATATATTAATGACTTGGATGATGAAAGTCACTCTTGGGAATGACTCAAAAATAGATGGGAAGGTAAGTAATGAGGATGGCGCAAGGAGTCTACAGAGGGATATATACAGATTAAGTGGGCAAATACTTAGCAGCTGGCATATTATACGGAGAAATGTGAGGTTATAATTTTTCCCACCAAAGCGTATATGAGCTGAATATTATTTAAATAATGAAAGACTGCAGAAAGCTGCAGCTTGGCCAGATTTGGGAGTGGTCATGCATGAATCACAAAAAGCTAACACCCAAGTTCATATATAGGATAGAAGGAAATTTGTATAGTGTCTTATTAGTCAATAAAAGTAAAGTCATCATAGTCTTACCACACTATAGGGCTGCTTTGACATTAGACAGTATGAACACCTTCTTCTGCACCTATTACCTGCCCCCAAACCATCGGTCCTGTTATGACATGGGTTCTTTCAACACAGTGAAGGCATTTTCACCCGCTGTTAATCCCCATGATCATCAAATTCAGCTTCTCTTCTTCCCTAGCTTATCATCAACAATCCTCTTGTCTGCCTATGCCCCATTTTCTTTTTCAGTCTCTCTAGGCTTCCTTTCCTCCAATCTGCTCATTCATTTTCCATCCCACTGCCTTTCATCAGCATAAATACCACCCTTTCCTCGCTGTTGCCAGTTCTGAAGAAGGGTCATTGCACTTGAAACATTTACTCTTTTTTCTGTTGGTAGATATTGCCAGATTAGCTGAGTTTCACTAGCAATTTCTGCTTTTGTTTGTTTCTGATCTCCAGTATCTGCAGTTCTTTGTTTTATTGCAGCAACTATTGATTGTTCTGCTGGACCTAGCTCTGCATAGCCACTGCCACCCAATCCATTGACACAACCATGTACTTTCATGTTGGAGTCGTGACATCAGACAGAACTTGGACAGACTCCTCTGCCTTTAAGGTGAAAGTGAGGACTGCAGATGCTGGAGATCAGAGTCAAGATTAGAGGGTGTTGGAAAAATACAGCAGGTCAGGCAGCATCTGAGGAGCAGGAAAATCGATGTTTCGGGCAAAAGCCCTTCATCAGGAATGAGAGTGGGAGCCTCTGGGGTGGAGAGATAAATGGGAGGGTGGTGGGACTGGGGAGAAGGTAGCTAAGCGTGCAATAGGTGGATGGGGGTAGGGATGAGAGTGATAAGTCAAAAAGGAGGGTAGAGCGGATAGGTGGAAGGAGGATTGGCAGGTAGGACAGGTCATGAGGAAGGTACTAAGCTGGCAGGTTGAAACTGGGGTAAAGTGGGGAAGGGGAAATTAGAAAACTGGTGAAGTCCACATTGATGCCCTAGGGTAGAAGTGTTCTGAGGTGGAAGATGAGGCGTTCTTCCTCCAGGGGTTGGGCAGTGAGAGATTTGTGGTGGAGGAGGTCCAGGACCTGCATGTTCTCAGCGGAGTGGGAGTGGAGTTGAAATGTTCGGCCACAGGGCGGTGGGTTGATTGGTGCGGGTGTCTCGGAGATGTTCCCTAAAGCACTCTGCGAGAAGGCGTCTAGTCTCCCCAATGTAAAGGAGACTGCATTGGGAGCAACTGATACATTCGTGGATATGCAAGTGAAACTTTGGTGGATGTGGAAGGCTCCTTTGGTGCCTTGGACGGAGGTAAGGGGGGAGGTGTGGGCGCAGGTTTTGCAATTCCTGTGGTGGCAAGGTAAGGTGCCAGGAGGGGAGGGTGGGTTGTTGGTGGTGGGGGAGGGGCCTGGACCTGACCAGGTAGTCACAGAGGGAACAGTCTTTGCGGAACGTGTATAGGAGAGGGGAGGGAAATATACCCCTGGTGGTGGGGTGTGTTTGTAGTAGAAATGTCGGCGGATGATGCGGAGGTTGGTGGGGTGGAAGGTGAGGACTGGGGGGGGGCGTTCTATCCTTGTTACGGTTGGAGGGGTGGGGGTTGAGGGCGGAGGTGCTGAATGGCATGGTGGCTCAGTGGTTAGCACTGCTGCCTCGCAGCAGCAGAATCCCAGGTTCAATTCCAGCTTCGGGTGACTGTGGAGTTTGCACATTCTCCCCGTGTCTGCGTGGGTTTCCTCTGGGTGCTCTGGTTTCCTCCCACAGTCCAAAGATGTGCAGGTCAGGTGAATTGGCCATGCTAAATTGCCCATAATGTTAGGTGCATTAGTCAGAGGGAAATGGTTCTGGGTGGGATACTCTTCGGAGGATCGGTGTGGACTGGTTGGACCGATGGGCCTGTTTCCACACTGTAGTGAATCTAATCTAAAACATAATGTGGATGAGATGTATTGGAGGCCTCTGTGTTTAACTCTGGTTTGTGCATGATCTTTGATGTCTTTGCCAGACATTCGCATGCTAACCTCTTCCTCATGAAGGGCATGGATAGGGTGAATAGCCAAGATTTGTTTTCCTTGGGTGAGGGTTCCAAAACATGGGTTTAAGGTGAGAGGGGAAAGATTTACAAGGACCGGAGGAGTAACCTTTTCATGCACAGGGTGGTGCCTGTCTGGAATGATCTGCCGGAGGAAGTGGTGAAAGTGAGTAAAATTACAACATTGAAAAGGTACCTGGATGGGTACATAGAAGGAGGGGTTTAGAGGGATATGGGCCAAATGCTGGCAAATGGGACTAAGTCAGATTGGGATGTCTGGTCAGTGCAGATGAGTTGGACCAAAGAGTCTGTTTCTGTGCTGTATGAATCTAAGACTCTATGACTCTCAGTTTCTTAGTAGCTGAGATCAGAGGTTTGTGATCTGTACTCTGCTCGGCACAGGTATATTCTTTGGTACTGCTCAGAATGTCAGAGACTTTGGCTGTTTCTTTCTCCTTTAGCTGTGGGCCTTGTTAGTGCTGTGCGAACAGAATATGACCCTGAGCACACATGAGATAGGTTTCCCACTGAGGTGAATGTGTCTGTGCTGGTAGAGGTTGGGGAAGAAGGCATGGATGGTCCACCCTGTGAAGTTTTTGACTGCTCCTCCTCAGTGATGTGCTGATTGTTGTTGATTGTGATGATTCTGGGGGCTTAGGCTCTTATTTTGACATCTTGGCTTGGGAATGGGATTTGGAATTGCATAGAAACCCATAAATATTTGTAAGTGTAATATGTCACTACTGTTACCCATGGTTTTACATTGCTGCTGGGAGATGTTGTCATTAGATGCTGGTAGATAACCAATGTATCCTTCAGCATAGCTTGACAGCCTGCACCTCAGGATGAGTCAGGAGCCATGTGTTGGCATACCCCCTTCCCTGGAAGGACAGAAACATTAAAAGATATTAACATGGCTACATGAGTACTCTCCTTCCATGATAGATATAGCCAGAAATACTAACTCCAGAGCTGTGATTATCTGTGCACATTACAGGAAGAAGAATGTGGCATGAAGGAAATGAGGTGATAAAGGGCTTTGATTGGAAGATATTTCTAAGTCGTCAAAGAGCTAACACTGACACGAATCAATAAAACATTATATGAGGTGTGTGTCCGAGATATATATAAGCCAAAGGCATGTTTTGGAGTGATGTCCTTGTCTAATGCAAGCCAGATTGAAAAGCTATCAGATGTGCATGTTCTCCTCATTATGATGAAAGATCGGTGAGGTGCTGAGTGAAGTAGTTCCCTTTAATTTTTAAATATAAGTGTTGGTCGATGTGTAAAAGACAGTAGCACTATGGTGAAAGTTGTGCTGCATTAGTGGCTGCAGTGAAATGATAGATATTGATTACATGTGACACATCTGGTGATGCCTGGTGCTCAGTCTCTGTGTGACAATCCTGTGCAGTGGCAAATTTACAATGCTAGCTTTCACTCATAGGGGCATGAAGCATTGAATAGTAGACATTGATACATACCTGAGGCAGAGTGCAGCAGATTATTCATATTTTTGCGACAGTAGAGCTAGGTTCTGTTAAAGTCCCCAGGAGGCACTAACCTCTGCAACCATCTCTTTCCAAGCTGTCTTCCTTATTGGGAATAATGTCTTGTTGCTGTCTCTAGGGAAAAAGTTATTCACTTCTCTTTTTGGACAGATTTCAGGACAACCTCTAGGATAGTATCACTGAACCACAGCATTGCTCATTACCAGGTCTTTGACATTTCCAGAGATGGGTAGAGGTGATGAGCAGAGATTGGTTGATACCGCTGAATTTCTAAGTGAAGGGCTGTCTGTGTGTCATTTAAATCGGATGTCTGGAATTTAAATATAGAGCCCAGAACATCTTAATAGGGGCAGAGTTTCCTGTCCACCTGACTATATAATTTGATGTTTTTCCTGCGCATGGATACAAAACGAGTTGAGAAGAATGTAATCCTGCAAGAAAACCCTTGAGCAGACGTATCTCCTGCTTCTGAGTCTGCTTCCACACTTAGTCTCAAAGAAACAAATTTCTGTCTATTATCTCAGCTACATGCATGGAAAATATCTTCACTGTCCATGTATGAGAAGTATGTAACTTCAGAATTACTCTTCAAAAAGTGATCATAGAGATTTGGGTGCAGATCTCCTTAAATTTTTCCACTGTCTATAGGGAAATGATGCCAGGTTTTAATCAAACAGGTTTATTTGGAAGTACAAGCTTTCAGAGCGCTGCTTCTTGGTCAGTAGCTAATGGGACAGGATCATAGGACACACTGCTCTGAAAGCTTGTGCATCCAAATAAATCCGTTGAACTGTAACCTGGTATTGTGTGCTTTTCAACTTTGTCCACCCAATCCAACACTGGCACCTCCACATTATAGGGGAATAGTCATACTGTTCATCTATTGTCATGTGTCCATTTTAGTATTTCTCAAGTGCTTTTCTAAATAGCCTTTGACACAATAACAATGTCCTCTCATGTGACTAGTTTTGGCATTTGTGAAATATCATTATGGAATTTCTGAGCAAGTGGCTGATTCTGGAGCTATTTTATTTAAAATGTCTCAAGTCAAATGCCAAAATGATTTTTTTTAAGCAACTGACAGTGGTTAGCATTGTAGTTCTAGCAGCTACTTCCCCATTTGAAGTGACTGAATTGCCATTATCAAGGCATCCCCTATCATATGCATACACAGAAGAACTGTTTAGTGCCATTCCTCCTTGAAGAAATAATTGCTGAGTGTTGGGAATAAAGACATTGAAAAAAGGTTAGATACATGTTGTGAACTGGAGAAACACCAAATGTTGAGTTGTGCATGAGGCGTAATAGGTAGTCCTGGAGTGGCTCAGCCAGTTTCAGCAATATATATTGGAAAAAAAATCAATAATCTGAAAGAAATATTTGACATTAAGAATGTACAGGTTTCACCTATCTGGAGGTGAGATGAGGTGATACATAATATGGGGGTTATATTGAGAAAAGCAATGAGAGTCAGAAACTCAGCTATGGTGAGGAATAGGTGGTTTTCTGTGGAATTTAGTAGCTTTAACTTAAAGTGCAGAGACCTTGCTTAGATAAGGAGGTGGAGAATTCAACAAATATATCATGATGATAGTATATAAATATAAGAAGAAATGGAGGAAGTTGTATAGTTTGATTGTAGAAGGACAGCCAAGAGGAGTCAAAAAGAGACACAAAGTAAGATTTGGTAATGGTGGTACATTGCCACTATAGTGGGCGGGACAGGGAATATGGTGAATAATGAAGGTGTGATGATGGTGATGGGTGAAGTTGGGGCATTTGTCATCTGTGTAATATATGTTGATTATGCTCAAAATGAGATTGTGGTTAAGTGGAGAATTTGTGGACATTTATTGGTCAACATAAAAAGGGAGGATGGCGTAGATCAATGAGGATTGGAGGAATCTTCTTGATGGTCTGTGGTAAGTAGGAGTTAAAGAAGGGAACAGTTATGAATAAAGGGGGAAGAGGAGTAGTTTGTGGAGAAATGAATTAGGTTTGAGAGCTACATTCTTGGGCAGAGTGACAGCAATTGGAGGGGGAGGCAAGTCTGTACAGGAGCAAAGACACTGAATGTGGAATGAGAATAGCAAGTGTTCAGCTAGGCCAGGAGTTAGGGAAGATGGAAGTAGTAATTCAGGATAACATGAACATTAGTTTCTGATGTGAGTAGGGTAAGGAGCACAGATTGAGCAATGAAGACAAAGTTAAATGTCAAGTCTGGAATATGTACTGAATATGAGATGAAACAAGACTAAAACATTCACCAAAGGTCTGAAGTTTGTACACTGCTTCAGGGTCTGCATAAGAATAAGAATCTAGATGCTTATTGTGTTTGAGATGTGTGAGGATTCAGCAGAGGTTGAGGAAGAATGAAAATTGGTACAACACAGGGTAAACCCCTCTGCTAATCTAAACCCAACACACAGAGAAGCTCACCTCACACCATAATATGTTAAATTTCAAGAGGCAAAGAACTATCCCAAATGTCACTATTTAAAGTAAAAATTAACAATTTTAGTCTTTAAGTCCAACAGAGAACATTAAAACACCAGCTATGTACAACTCCTTTCTCTTAAACCTATCTTTTACCTCCCACTCTACAATACTGGTCCAATAAAAAAAGCTAATTAAGATTTTCACAAAAGTAATCACCTTTCAAAACCCGTCAGCTTTGTCGATTCTCCTCTGTAGATTTTCCTCTGCACTTTCCTGGGTCATCTCTTCGGTCTTCTGCGGCACAGCTTTTCTTATGGACAGGTACTTTTCAGAGAGCTATTCAGCTAGCAGTCTGTTTTGTTGGTGCTCTTGGTAATTCTCCCCCTACCTGTTCAAAATATTTGGTTTTATACCCCAAAACATTGGATCATTTCATTAGTTTGATGTCATCCCAAACAGTAAAATTCAGTTTTGATTGGATTTTGGTGTCTGGGGCATAATTTGAACTGATTGGCCAAATTTGAATTTGTTTTGGTACCATGACAACACATAACCAGCTAGCTGTGTCAACCAAATGTAACATTTTTTAAGTAGTTCAGCACACAATGTGGTATAGTACTCACCTACATAAAATTCATAACAAGATTCATTACTATGGTTGACAAGTAGAATGGATCAGTCAGACATTAGTATGTAATTTAAAACAGAAAGTGATAAAGAAACATGCAGGTCTGGCAACATCTGTAGAGAGAGAAACACAGTTAACATTTCAAGCACAATGTATTTTCCTTCTTTTTTCTCAGAATGTAGTCCTGAATATCCACAATGTGTCTGAGAGTAAAACATTAATGCTGCCTTTTCTTATTTCTAAACAAGTCATCAGCTTTATACTTTTGGATTTGAACTTATTTAGCATATCATTAAAATAGTGCCAACAACTGCAGGAGCTAAAGACTGAAATGAATTTCAATGATTAAGCAACAGTTTTTTTAAAAAGTTAGATTAGATTCCCTATAGTATGGAAACAGGCCCTTTGGCCCAACAAGCCCACACTGACCCTCCAAAGAGTAACCCATCCAGACCCACTCCCCTACATTTACTGCTGACTAATGCACCTAACACTATAGGCAATTTAGTATGGCCAATTCACCTGACCTGCACATCTTTGGATTGTGGGAGGAAACCAGATCACCCGGAGGAAACACACGTAGACACAGGGAGAATGTGCAAACTCCACACAGACTGTCACCCGGAGGCAGGAATCGAACCCGGGTCACTGGCACTGTGAGGCGGCAATGCTAACCACTGAGCCACCATGCTGTCCCCATGTTCATCCATTCTAAGCAGAAATCATAATATAATCATTAATATAGGATAATAAAAAAGTTTATTTTGGTTACATCAGTTCCTACTTAGCTGAACTGCAGTGTCAGACTGACTTTTGGCTTATATATGTGTGGTAGAGTCATAGTCGTAGAGTCATGGATGTCTACAGAACAGAAAAAAGGCCCTTTGGCCCATCAAGTCTGTGCTGGTCAAAAACCACCATCTAACTATTCCAAACCCATTTTCCAGCAATATGTTTGAATATTTAAAAATTTTAGTATTTATCTATTTCAGTATTTAAAATTACTGTTGAACGATTTATTTAATTAAATTTCAGAAAAGGACTGAAGTACATGAATACAGATGTGAAGACCATTTTAAATGTTGATGTTTAAATAATTTCCATATTTTCCAATCCTTGCAAACTTGTTTTAAACTCAGCAGTGGTACTGCAATGCGATTATTACTTGCAGCATATGTGTACTCACTTTTACCTTCTAAAATGCAAAGTAAGAAATAACCTGTCTCAGATATATATCAAGAAATTAAAAAGATTAAAAAATAAACACAATATTGTTATATGGGCAGGCCAGCTCATTGCGCTATATAAGCTATTATTCTTGCTTAAGGCCAGTGCATTAGTGTTTACTAGAACTTAGAACATTCTAAGTGTCGAAAGCTAGAGGGCCTGCTTGGCCTTATGTTGTGGAGGAACAGAAGCATCTCTGTAGCTAAAAAGACATTGTTTATTGCATGTAGCAATCTGTTACAGGTTCTACTAATACAGTATACATTAACTCAGAGATTCCAGTGGCCAGATAGTTGTTGCAGCAGCGTAGGCTAGTGTTCTACTTTGGGATCATGTGGAATCTGAGGTAACATCGAGAGAATTGCAAGGGATAATTCCAATGAGTAAAAAAAGTAAAGCCCATAAAGTTGTAGATTTCAGAGGGATCCGACTCATTTAGATTGATTGGTTTTGCAGGTAGAATTAGAGGGTTACAGATCTGCTCTAAAGTAGCTATTGAATTGAATTCTTGACTCACCGCTGACTCCTAAACCCCTGACACCCCCAACCTGACCCACACACCCCATCCTGACAGTACTCACCCCTCCCTGACATGAACCCACCTGACTCTGCTGGCATCTCTGACTTGACAAGCTGGCATCTCTGTGTGAACCAACCCTACTGGTCCCAGGGGCCCCCATGCTCCTTTCACAGTTCCCCTTTCCAACCTCTGCGGCAGAAACCTGACCCTTTCACCCCACTCAATATTTACGCACATATCTGGCACCCTGAATCCCTCACCTACCTGCCAACCTAACTCGCTAGTTTACATATCCATCCTTTCGCAGTAACTGTCGAAGTGGTTGGCTGTGTTACTGGACCTTTAAATCACAGAACACGGCCATTGCTGCAAAATGGAACATGGTTTGATTTTCACAATGATCTTCTCGCCTGCTGGCTATGAACATTCCTGTCAACCCTTTTCATAAGAAGAGGTTCTTGTCCAGGAAGTTCCAGAGTATAAGTTTTCTAAATATAACAGTATTTTTTTGGTCTGATCGGTGTTAGTTATAGGGTTTCTGACACTGATTGGAATTTTTGCACCATTGTTAAGGAGACTATGAGGAGGACCACATGTTAAGTCTTACTCCTTTGAGATCCTAGCTATTCTGCCCACAATTCTATGTGACATAACGATAATATATGATGCTTATGGCGGTCCTCAGTACTAACCCTTTCATACCCATTTATCACAGTTAAAACAGATTGGAAAATTGCTGTTAGCATGCCTTGAAATTTGGCCTTGAGTTTTGCTTTATTGCATTAAAATTATTATGGTGGAAGTTACATTTTGAAATCATCATATGAATGCTTCACTGCCATTAATATGCAATTTTTCTTCGTCCTTATTTTCCCTGCGATATTAAACTGTTCATGCCTCACAATAAATGCATCAATAAGTCTATCATTTTCAATTAAATAAACAGGAACTACTTTTAACTAACATAGCTTTGTATTACCTATTTTAATAACTTCATGATAATAACATCTTTCTTATTGTTTCAGTTGTTTGATATTCTGAAAATGTTCTATCTTCTGTGTTATTGTTCATATTGGATATTTAAAATGTAACATAACTTAGATTGTGTTTTCTTTGTAGCATAAGTATTAGGCCCATTATAAGGTGAGCGCATATTTATTCGTTTTACTAAAGTAAACATCACTACATGATTATTTAATTACTATTATTTCAGCAATTCTACAAGGAAGCTAACTTTATGGCATGAGAAAATAGGTATTACCTACTTGTTGTGCAATTATTTAAGAATCCAGGTCCCTTCTGGAGAACAAAGGCTGACTGTAACTCATGATTTCGAGATGCTGGTGTTGGACAGGGGTGTACAAAGTTAAAAATCACACACCAGGTTATAGTCCAACAGGTTTAATTGGAAGCACACTAGCTTTCGGAGCGACGCTCCTTCATCAGGTGATCGTGGAGGGCTTGATCGTAACACAGAATTTATAGCAAAAATTTACAGTGTGATGTAACTGAAATTATACATTAAAAAATTGATTGTCTGTTAAGCCTTTCAACTGTTAGAATACAGTGATAGTTTCACTTCTTTCATGTGTAAATCACAAAAACTTTTTTTAAAAGTTGCATTCTCGGGTTAGCTGTTAACAATGGTGATAGCTAGACAATATGTTGAAGGAGTTGGCCCCCTGTGTTCTCTGTCTATGCCATGATGTTTAGATTGATTCTAATCTAAAAAGTGAGATTACAGAGTTTTTGAGCTCAGAGTTCTACATGAATGCATGCAGTTTTTGAGCAAAGTACAATGTAACTCTGCAAATACAAATTAACCCCACAAAATATATGTGTGCATGTGGGTCTTTGTCTGTCTGTGTGTGTGTGTCTGTCTAGGGTGCGGGGTGTGTGTGTGTGTGTGTGTGTGTGTGTGTGTGTGTGTGTGTGTGTGTGTGTGTGTGTGTGTGTGGTGAGTGCAGAGTGTCTTAAGTCTGTGAGGGAGTGCATGTGTGAGTGTGGGAGTGTGTGTGAGTCTATAAGGATGTGTGTGGGTGTCTGTGTGCACGTCAGTGTGTACCTGTGTCTGTGTGTATGTGAGAGTGCGTGTGTGTAGGAATATCTGTGTGTGTGTGTAGTGCAATGGTGATCACCTGTAATGTGACATGAACCCAAGGTCCCGGTTGAGGCCCTCCCTATGGGTACCGAACTTAGCTATTAGCCTCTGCTCGGCCACATTTCTTTCCTTCCAAAGGTACACAAAGCCAACACACAGGGACGTCCCATCATGTCGGGCAATGGGACCCTATGTGAGAATCTCTCCGGCTATGTGGAAGGCATCTTGAAACCTATTGTGCAGGGGATCTCCAGCTTCTGTCGTGACACTACAGATTTCTTACAGAAACTCAGCACCCACGGACCAGTCGAACTGGGAACATTCCTCGTCACAATGGACGTTTCTGCACTCTACACCAGCACCTCCCACAATGATGGCATTGCGGCAACAGCCTCAGTACTCAACACCAACAACTGCCAGTCTCCAAACACCATCCTACAACTCATCCGCTTTATCCTCGATCACAACGTCTTCACCTTTGACAACCAGTTCTTCATCCAGACACACAGAACAGCCATGGGGACCAAATTTGCACCCCAATATGCCAACATTTTTATGCACAGGTTCGAACAAGACTTCTTCTCTATGCAGGATATCCAATCAACATTGTACACCAGGTACATTGACGACATTTTCTTCCTCTGGACCCATGGCGAGGAATCACTGATAAAATTACACAGTGATATCAACAAGTTTCATCCCACCATCAAACTCACCATGGACTATTCTCGGCTATCTGTCTCATTCTTGGACACATGCGTCTCCATCAAGGATGGACACCTCAGCACCATACTCTACCGCAAACCCACAGACAACCTCACAATGCTACACTTCTCCAGCTTCCACCCAAAACACATTAAAACAGCCATTCCCTATGGCCAAGCCCTATGCATACATCGGATCTGCTCAGATGAGGAGGAACGTGACGGAGACCTGCAAGTACTCAAGGATGCCCTCACAAGAACGGGGTACGATGCTCACCTCATCGACCGCCAGTTCTGACATGCCAAAGCAAGGAACCGTAATGACCTCCTCAGGAGACAGACATGTGCTGCAACTGACAGGGTACCTTTCATTGTTCAGTACTTCCCAGGAGCTGAAAAAGTATGCCATGTTCTTCGTGACCTGCAACACATTATCAATGAGGATGAGCACCTCACCAAGACCTTCCCCAAACCTCCACAACTTGCCTTTAAACAACCGCCAAACCTCATATAGATCATTGTTCGTAGCAAACTGCCCGGCTCTCAGGACAACTCCATACAACCCTGTCACGGAGGACGCTGCAAGACGTGTCAGATTGTGGACATAGATACCACTATTACGCGTGGGAACATCTCCCACCTTGTACATAGCAGGTAATCATGTGACTCAGGCAACTTTGTCTATCTTATACGTTGCAGGCAAGGATGCCCGGAGGCAGGTATATTGGGGAAACCGAGCAAAGGCTTCGACAATGGATGAGTGGGCACCGCACAACAATCAACAGACAGGAGGGTTCCCTCCCAGTTGGGTAACACTTCAGTGGTCCAGGACATTCAGCCTCGGACCTTCGGGTGACCATCCTCCAAGGTGGACTTTGGGACAGACAGCAGAGAAAAGTGGCCGAGCAGAGGCTGATAGCTAAGTTCGGTACCCATAGGGAGGGCCTCAACCAGGACCTTGGGTTCCTGTCACATTACCAGTGATCACCATAGCACTACACACATACACAGATATTCCTACACACGCACACATTCTCATATACACACAGAGGTACACACAGACGCACACACAGACACCCCCACACACCCTTATAGACACACACACCCCCACACTCACACATGCACCCCCTCACAGATTTAAGACACTCTGCACTCACTACACACACACACACACACTTTCTCACACTCACAACCCCCACCCAACAGACACACACAGACAATGACCCATGTGCACACGTATGTACTTTGCTCAAAAGCTGCATGCATTCATGTAGAACTCTGAGCTCAAAAACTGCATGAATTTATGTAAAACTCTGTTTTCTCACTTTTTAGATTAGAATCAATCTAAACATCAGGTCATAGACAGAGAACACATGGGGCTAACACCTTCAACATTTGTCTAGCTATCACCATTGTTAACAGCTAACCCAAGAATGCAACTTTTAAAAAATGGTTTTGTGATTTACCCATGAAAGAAGTGAAACTATCACGGTATTCTAACAGATGAAAGGCTTAACAATCAATTTTTCAATGTATAATTTAAGTTACATCACATTGTAAATTTTTGCTATAAATTCTGTGTTACGATCGAGCCCTCCACAATCACCTGATGAAGGAGCGTCGTTCCGAAAGCTAGTGTGCTTCCAATTAAACCTGTTGGATTACAACCTGGTGCTGTGTGATTTTTGACTGTAACTCATCAGCCTGTGGTTCAGCAGGACAACCAGCAGGGGTCCTTCAGCAATTGTAGTACAACAATGCAGCATGTTGCTTCAGTTTCGGAAAATTATTTAGTCCCAAATAGTTTTTGCTGAAGCGAAGACTAGAGTTCTGCATTGAGACCATTTAGAATTCATGATGCAGCAGACCCCACGATAATTACCTGAAAGTTGATACTTCCAATGGGCAATTACACAGCATATGGAACATTCTTAGGAAGTCCTCACATCTGAGTTCGAGTCGGAGACTTCAGAAGCTTATGATGTACTTAACTGAATAGTTAGACAGGAAATGTTAGAAGAATTAAACCTGACATTCCCCAACCACCAAAGTGCTGATACTAATCATCCGTCCTTAATCCTCAAGACTCAGCCACCTTCTGGTGTTTGCCAACACAAAAAGCCCCATGCCCTCCCCCATTTACATGTGACCCTCCTCTCCACACAACTTGCATCTGTACCTCCCATTCACGAGGCACCTTTACATCTCACTATGTACCATCTTACCCTCTCATCTACATGTCCAGCACTCTACTGCTACCTCTCAAGTACCTGCAACTTTATGCCCTCATCCACCACTCACCTGGACCCAACATGCTCAACCGGCTGGCACCCCATCCCCTCACTTACCCTACACAGTAACTGCCAATGTAGCCTAATGACTTTTAATCTATGAAATACAGCAGCTACTGCAATAAAAAGGAGGCACGATCTCAATGTCATTCCACTCTGCTGATTCCTGTGTGAATTCATGTATTCAACGGCACTGCTTTGACTGGGATTGTTCCTGTCTTGGAAATAGGGAATCTGACCCAGATTGGAAGGTTTTAGCCATTGGATAGAATGAATGGCCCAGGAGTATGGATTCTGCTCAACCATATACTCAAGTAAAACAGGAACTATTTTTAATTAACATAACTTTGTATTCTCCTATTCTAATAACTTCATGATAATACCATTTTCCTTATTGTTTCAGTTGCTTGTTGGGAGTGCAGAAAAGACCCTTCAATCCATCAAGTCTGCACCAACATAATTACCAGTAAAAATGCATTAATCCCAATTTCTTGAACTTGCCCCATAACATTCAACATCATAAAGTTTATGATACAATCAGTAATTTCAGTAATTTAATATATTACAGATAACTTAATTGCCAAGAATGTGTACAGAGGAAATATAACTTATTACTAATTTGTACTTTTCATGAATAAATAATTATATATTTGTTCTGCCACACTTATTGATAACCTCATGGGGCTAATCATTGCTCTGTCACAAAGTTTTAGGTTTAAATTCAAGTTCCATTTCAGCACAGAAATCAAAGTGCAATATTGAACTAGTGGTGCACAGTTCAAAGACTATTTCTACACTTCCCAGAGGAATATAATGATGAAAAAGCCGTATAATCTTTAATAAAAGTCCAGCACTGAACCAACTTCTTTCAACGAACTGAAACACTAATGTAAATGTTTTGATAAAAAAACTGTGAATGCTGGAAATCAGAAACAAAATCAGAAATTGCTGGTAAAACTCAGCAGCATCTATGCAGAGAAAGCAGAGTTAACATTTCAAGTGTATTGACTCTTCTTCAGAACTGATCTTAGCTGGGAAATGTTGCTATATAAAGTGAAGATGGGGTGGGGAGGAATAAACAATAAGTGACTATGGAGCCCAGGGAGAGGAAAAATGAAGTTGGGTAGACAAAGGAATGGGTAAAGATCAGCATGGGGGAACTAATGCTGCTAATTGGGACCATCAGTGGTAGGCAATGGGTTGTTCGTAGTAGCAAATTGTAAATGTGTGGTACTTGAGGTAAGTACATGGGAGAAGGTGCTCAGGCCCTAAACTCCCACTCCTCAGATCTTTGTGAACCCCCTACTCACCATATGGCTTTATGAACACTTCTGTATGCAAACTGCTGTGGACATGAGTTGAGCATCTACAACTCCATACCATTGGAATCTGGAGAAAAAACTTGGACAGAAAATACCCTTGTAGGAAATTTTGAGTAAAATGTTGTCTTCTTGAGAAACATCAGGAAGTTGGTAGGAAGGGAAGATAATTGGCAGGTGATCTTGGGGAGATACCAATAGCCTTTCCGCTATCACAGGAATTAAGGTCTGAGTTGGTTGGCCTTCCCATCCACCACCAAGTGAGACCTTTAAGCAGTTAATAAATATCCACTTAATGACCTTGAAACACCACTGCCATGGTTATGCAATTCCCAGCTGGGGAGAACACTGGCACCCTTCCTGATTGGTAAAGCAGAATTGTCTGCTTGGTTTAAGGAGGGAATGATATCCAAATCTTCCCCAATCTGGGGATGATCATGAACAAGGTTTGGGGCCAGGGTGTGGCCACTGAAAGCCATCTCACTGCTCCGGATTCTGAGAACACCTGACTTCCCTTCACCCCATGAGCCTTGAGTCTGCAAACCACACCCCTCCCCTTGAGACGTTGATGACTGTGCCAACACCTCCTGGATTTCAGTTTGCCATGGCATCAGCGTTCTTGGTCTCCAATGGTGTTACAACTCACAGGGGCTGCTGGGCTCATTGTTGATAATGATAATCTGATGAGTAGCCACTGAGTAACTACTAAGCTATCAGATAAACAAGAAGTGAGATGTGCCTTCCTGCTTGCGATAATGGCGGTTGAGGCATCCGTATCTTTCTCCGTCCATCAAAAAGTAGAAGATTTCGTTGCTTGGGTGGAATTTTGTGGGCCTACTTAGAGCTTTCAGAAAGGCAGGTGGTAGAACGTAGCTGGTTGGGAGTTAAAAGTTCAGTTTTTTTCATTATTCAAGAAGGAAAAACAAATACAACCTGTGACTATCACATACTGGTCTCATTCATCTTGTTTACTTCAAAGTGGATCTCCAGTATGAGCAGCTCCAAATATTAGTTTGAATTAACTGTTTATACCTGTGGGAAGTTCTAAGAACTTGTTCAGATGGGTCAAAGTTCCTGACTTGATGGTTGGGAGCTTCTTTTATATTATTTAACAATGTCTTGACTACTCATTAATACCTCAGCCCCCTGGAATTATTGCATTATAGTGGTCATGATTTGGACATGCCGGTGTTGGACTGGGGTGTATAAAGTTAAAAATCACACAACACCAGGTTATAGTCCAACAGGTTTATTTGTAAGTACTAGCTTTCAAAACGCTGGTCCTTCACCAGGTGGTTCCATAACCATCTGATGAAGGAGCCATGTTCGGAAAGCTAGTGCTACCAAATAAATGTGTTGGACTCTAACCTGGTGTTGTGTGATTTTTTTTAACTTCATTACAGTAATGCCTTAAGCCTGAAATGGAAAATGTGTGTGTCCACAACCTGAATAATTATGTGAGGTATGTATCAGGAAGAGTATACTTCTTCCTTCAAACTCCAATCAATAGAGTCTTCTTATTTTACTTGGTTCCTGCATAACCAAGCCGTACCTTTTCCCAAATGCTTATAGCATAAGGTTGAGTGTTAAACAGGCTCAGTAGCTTAGCTGTCTCGGCTCCAGGAGAAAATGAAGACTGCAGATTCTGGAGATCAGAGTTGAGAGTGTGGTGCTGGAAAAGCACAGCAGGTCAGGCAGCATCTGAGGAGCAGGGGAATTCCTGATGAAGAGCTTATGCCCGAAACATCGATTCTCCTGCTCCTCGGATGCTGCCTGACTTGCTGTGCTCTTCCAGTACCATACTCTCTATCTCAGCTCCAGGACAACTCTGCAGGAGTTCCTCAGTGCATTATGCTAGGCCAAATCATTTTTAGCTCTTTATCAATGACCTTTCTTCCATCATATGGTCAGAAGTAAGAACGTTTACTGATGGTTGCACAGTTAGAGACAATAAAAACTGCAGAGGATGGAATCCAAGGCAGACAAGCAGGAGGCTGGAAGATCACAGCAAACCAGGTAGCATCAGGGAGTGGAGAAGTTGACATTTTGGGTGTAACACTTTTTCTAGACCCTGAAGAAGGATTACACCTGAAATGTCGACTTCTCCACATCCCGATGCTGCCTGGTTTGATGGTTGCACAATGTTTGGTATCATTCACAATGCCTCAGGCACGGAAACAGTCTATGTCCAGATGCAGCAAGACCTGGACAAGGTCCTGCTGTGGCTATCACTTAGATGTAGAGGAGCTACGCTATGTTGACTGACTCTTGAAACCCACATGTTTAGATTAATTTATTGTTTTGGAGAGGTTATGTAGCTCCATGAGGATAGCAGTGAATGACAGTTTCATTGTGCTTTATGCTACTACACGTGATATGCAAATGGGCATCTCAGACAATCATCACCACTCAAGATGGTCTATAAAGAAAACCTAAGTAGACAGAAGTCTTAACAGATTGAAAAAAAACATACGGTTGTCAAAGAATGTGCTTCATTTGTTTCAAGTGTAATGCTGCGTGGGTTGACATCAGTGGACCCAAACTAACCTTAGTGCTCTTTAATATTTATTTTTCAACCACATCTTGATACCACCTTCTGCAGTCAGTGCCGAGCTTAAGGAAGCCTGCTGAGTGCCCTGCTCCCTTGCATCAGATGAGATTAGCAAGTGTAAATTGTTGAGCCTAGTTAAAAATCACACAACACCAGGTTATAGTCCAACAGGTTTAATTGGAAGAACACTAGCTTTCGGAGCGACGCTCCTTCATCAGGTGATTGTGGAGGGCTCGATCGTAACACAGAATTTATAGCAAAAATTTGCAGTGTGATGTAACTGAAATTATACATTGAAAAATTGATTGCCTGTTAAGCCTTTCATCTGTTAGAATACAGTGATAGTTTCACTTCTTTCATGTGTAAGTCACAAAACCCTTTTTTTTAAAGTTGCATTCTCGGGTTAGCTGTTAACAATGGTGATAGCTAGACAATATGTTGAAGGTGTTGGCCCCCTGTGTTCTCTGTCTATGACCTGATGTTTAGATTGATTCTAATCTAAAAAATGAGATTACAGAGTTTTACATAAATTCATGCAGTTTTTGAGCTCAGAGTTCTACATGAATGCATGCAGTTTTTGAGCAAAGTGCAATGTAACTCTGCAAGTACAAATTCACCCCACAAAATATATGTGTGCATGTGGGTCTTTGTCTATGTGTGTGTGCCTGTCTGGGGTGGGGTGTGTGTGTGTGTGTGTGTGTGTGTGTGTGTGTGTGTGTGTGTGTAGTGAGTGCAGAGTGTCTTAAGTCTGTGAGGGAGTGCATGTGTGAGTGTGGGAGTGTGTGTGTCTATAAGGGTGTGTGTGGGTGTCTGTGTGCGCGTCTGTGTGTACCTGTGTCCGTGTGTATGTGAGTGTGTATGTGTGTAGGAATATCTGTGTGTCTGTGTAGTGCAATGGTGAGCCTAGTTCGCTCCAATCTGACAGGACATTCTCTGCATGCTGTCTGTCATTTATCCTTCATATCAGGCACACCTCTCTCACCCTTTGGGGAAACTGGGGGCAAGATAAGGTCTGTCAGTGTCCTCATTTTTGTCATTGAATTACTGCATCCATTGTTCATGGAGACATCCATACCTTGCATGCTGAAACCACAACGTCCAACAGATTTTGGGCAGACTGCTCTGAGCTTTGCGCCAGAGTGCGCATGATCTCTGGAATCTCTACTAGATATTCCACTGCTTGCCCCTGTATTTCTGTCAGCTCATTAATATTTGTGTTCAGAGGTTCATCACCTATACTGGAATCAGCAGGGACCTCTCCAGCAATACTCAAACTGTCAGAGATCTTGGCTATTTTTTCCACCTCTAGCTCTGTGCCTATTTTAATGCTGTGCTCAACAAAATGTGATTCCCCAAGTCTGCTTTAGAGCAGCATACACATTGAGGTGAATATCTTTAAGGTAATAGAGGTTTGCGAGGAAAGGCTTGATAGTATATTCTTGGAGGTTCTGCTTAGAAGTGTGGCTCAAGGTATTGGTACAAATGGGCCTGCCTTAGGAGAAGATCCAGAGGCTGGGCAGGAACACAATAGCCCATTGGCCAATGTGCTTTTTTTTTAAGAATGCCAATCTCTGTAGTGAAATACGTTTATTTTCTCCTTTGCTGAAAAGTGAGTGTGTATGGTTTTTCTGTGTGTTTTGTGATACTTAAGTGGATGAACATTTTTACTTCTCTATTACAGACTGTGTATGTTAACCAGTAATTGGGTTTAGAGGGAAACCTGCTTAATAGAATGTTGGTTAAAGCATGATATAGATAAGGCATTCATTGATTTCTTGGTAACAGGATAAGTCTTTTTGTTTAATGTTGTGACCTATGAAATAACAGGAGGAGAGTAATGGTGCACTCCTTCAGCCTCAGTTATAGCACTTTCAGAGATAGGCAGCTGAAATACATATTTTCATATTGTGAGAATCAAGCTTAAAAGTTGGGAAGTATTGTGACAATTGTATAGGGCATTACTGACACTGCACCTGGAATATTGGGTATGTAGTGACTGTAATAAGATCAGCCAGGTGGACCTCATTGGATATGAGTTCCCTGATTGGGGCTGTTAATCTGGTCCAATCAGAGAGCCCTGGCTGACATGAGTGTCAGAGGTTCTGTTTATTCTGAGAGCTGGCTCTGAGGGAGCCGAACCAGTGTCAAGTACTGTGCATGAAAAAATAAAGGGTGACTTGGTAATGGGATAGTGGCCTCTGTGGAGTTATTTCAGTGAACGGTTTTGGTTTCTTGCTGAAGAAAGATGTCAGGTCAACAAGACCTGAAAAACATCATAAAATAGTTTTAAACTATACATTCTAAAATAACTAAAATGAATCCGACATTTCACAAGATTTGGAAGTTGGATGCAGCTTGAGAAATTTCAGCAGTAATTAAAGGAACAAAGGTAAACAGGTTAAATCCAAGTGGAACTTTTCACCTTGTAATTGCAAGGACACTGCAAACACAGTGTGACGGAGTGCAGCAAATCACCTATCTCTGAACCTGGCCTGATAACAAAGAAAGAGCCATCAGCATTGCTATACCTGCAGCAGACATATTAGTCCTATCCATCTCTGAATATGACAATGATCAAGGGTATACAATTGCGAAATTGAAACTGATTCCTTAATGGGTCTATCACATGACTGCAGTTCTTCTGGTCTTTGAAGAAGTTTTAATTATGATAAAAATCACATAACACCAGGTTAGAGTCCAACAGGTTTATTTGGAAGCACCAGCTTTCAGAGTGCTGTTCCTTCATTAGGTAGCTGTGGAGAAGGACCATAAGACACAGAATCTGTAGCAAAAGCTTACAGTGTCATGCAAATGAAACAATATATTAAGCAAACCTAGATTGCTGTTGAGTCTTCAGTCTTTTAGAGTGGGTTGCAGATTTCGGTTAATATGTAAATCCCAGAATTTCTTTTAAGTCACATTCTCAAGATAACTTAAAGTTATATAAAAAAAAAGTGACATCTCAGTTCAGACAATGCATTAAAAGTGTGAGGTTAAAGTCTGTCTGTAACCCAACCTTGTGTCAGACTGGTTCGATTTCCAGAGTGGAATTTGTAAAATATTACGTGGATTGACTGCCTGCAGATTGTGCATTTTTGAGTGAAATAGAATGTATCTGCAAATATAATTCTGCAAATGCAAATTGATCCCATAGCTCCGAAAGCTGGTGCTTCCAAATAAAACTGTTGGACTCTAACCTGGTGTTGTGTGATTTTTATCATAATTAAAACTTCTTCAAAAGCCAGAAGAACTGCAGTCATGTGATAGACCCATTAAGGAATCAATTTAATGTGTGCATACATGAGAGAGAGTGAGAGAGCCTGAGCGTCTGCGTTTGAGTGTGTGCATGTGCGTGTGAGAGAATGTGTTTGCATATGTGCTCGACACCAACAATTGCCAATCTCTGAGCACCATCCTACAACTCATCCGCTTCATCCTCGACCATAATGTTTTCGCCTTTGACAACCAGTTCTTCATCCAGATGCATGGAACAGCCATGGAGACAAAATTTGCACCCCAATGTGCCAATATTTTTGTGCACAAGTTCAAGCAAGACTTCTTTACTGCACTGGACCTCCAACCAGCTCTATACACCAGATATATTGACAAATTTTCTTCCTCGGACCCATGGAGAAGAGTCACTGAACAACATCACAATGATATTAACGAGTTTCATCCCACCATCAGACTTGCCAAGGACTACTCTTTACTATCTGTTTCATTCTTGGACACATGCATGTCCATCGAGAACAGGCACCTCAGTACCTCACTAATTGATAACTTCATGATGCTACACTTCTCTAGCTTCTGCCCTAAACATATATCAAAACAGCCATCCCCTATGGACAAGCCCAGTGCAAACACAGGATCTGTTCAGATGAGAAGGAACATGACGGACACCTCAAAGTGTTCAAGGATGCCCTCATAAGAACAGGTATGATGCTCAACTCATTGGTCACCAGTTCTGATGTGCCACAGTGAGGAACAGTAATGACCTCCTCAGGAAGCAGACATGGGATGCAAACGATAGCATACCCTTCGTTTACCAGTACTTCCTGGTAGTGGAGAAACCAGGAGTTCGCAACCGTCGACACATTATCGATGAGGATGAGCACCTCGCCAAGACCATCTCTACGTCGTAACTTCTCACCTTTAAACAACTGCCAAACCTTAACCATACCTTTGTTCGCAGTAAACTGCCCAGCCTTCAAGCCAACATCAATCACAACACCATGCAACCCTGTCATGGCAACCACTGCAAGACTGTCAGACTGTTCACATGGATACCACCATTACACGTGGGGGCACCACCCACCATGTGCATGGTAGGAATTCATGAGACTTGGCCAACGTTGTCTCACTCGTATGCTGCAGGCAAGGATGCCCCAATACATGGTACATTGGCGAGACCAAGCAGACGCTATGACAATGGATGAATAGACACTGCCCAACAATCACCAGACAGGAATGTCCCCTCCCAGTCAGGAACACTTCAGCGGTCAGGACTTTCGGCCTCAGATCTTCCTGTGACCATCCTCCAAGGCGGACTTTTGGATACGCAACAATGCAGAGTGGCCGAGCAGAAACTGATAGCCAAGTTCAATACCCATGAGGATGGCATATATATAAATAAAATATCTCATTCTCACACTCACGCTGACTGTCTCACACTCTCACATACTCACGCAGACCCTCTCTGATGTACGCATTCTCTCTCACACATACACCCCATCACACACACTTTATCAAGTATGCAGACATGCAAACACACATTCTCTCATGTGCAGTCACACTCACATGCACACACTCTCTCTCATGCACTCACATAAACACACTCACTCTCTCTCTCTCTCTCTCTCTCTCTCATGCACGCACAGTCTCTCTCTCTCTCTTTCTCTCTCTCTTTCTCTATCTCTCATGCATGCCCACACGCATGTAAGTCTATGGGTTGAATTTGCATTTGCAGAATTATATTTGCAGATACATTCTATTTTGCTCAAACAATGCAATAGAATGCAGGCAGTCAATCCATGTAATATTTTATAAATTCCAATTTGGAAATAGATCCAGTCTGACTCAAATTTGGGATATAGCCAGAATCTAACTTCACACCTTTCATGCATTGTCTGAGCTGAGATGTCATTTTTTTTATATAAAACCTTGTTATCTTGAGAATGTGACTTAAAAGAAATTCTGGGATTTACATATTAATGAACCGAAACTTGCAACCCATTCTAAAAGATGAAAGACTAAACAGCAATCTAGATTTGTTCATTATATCATTTCAGTTGCATGACACTGTAACCTTTTGCTTTAAGTTCAATGTCTTGTGGTGCTGCTCCACAGCTACCTAATGACGGAGCAGTGCTCCAAAGCCTAGCGCTTCCAAAGAAACCTGTTGGACTATAACCTGATGTTGTGTGATTTTTAGCTTTGTCCACACCAATCTAACACTGGCACCTCCACATTTTAATTATGCACTACAGAACCCTTGTCTCTGTTTGCTCTTTGCCATTTAAGTGAGTTGAGTCTACAAGACCATCAATAGATAGCTTGATCACATGTTAATAGCTGGGTTTGCCTCATGTCCAAGCAAGCCTTATCAAAACCTAGTTCCAAAGGAAATCTTATAATTAACTGCAAAATGGACCAATTTGCCAATTTCATATTGCTACGCCTTTGTCATATTAAAGGGAATTTCACAACTTCTGTCATGGTTTGCTGAGTCTGCCTAAATCTGAGCTTCTCTTGAAAAGAATGTTTCTGCACTTTGAGAATTACAAGGAATAATATGTGTATTTTCGGTTATTTTTATTCCTAATTGTGAACATTTTCCTATTTCTTCCTTTGTAGATATTTTATAATTAACCTGTTCAGTGATGTTATGATACACCTTTGGAGTTAGTGGGGCTTGATCCCAAGCCTCTGACTCAGAAGTCGGGACATGACTATTGTGCCACAGTTTGTTTGTATACCCAACATAGCATCCCAACATAGAGTGTGGAAACAGGCCATCTGGCCCAACGGGTCCACACCGAACAGCATCCCACCCAGATCCATTCCTCTATCCTTGTATTTCCCATGGCTGACCCTCGTAGCCTGCACATCCCTGAACACTAAGGGTAATTTAGCATGGCAAATCTGCCTCACTTGCACATCTTTGGACTGCGAGGAAACCAGAGCACCTGGCAGAAACCCGTGCAGACACGGAGAGAATATGCAAACTCCATACAGGTAGTTTCCTAAGGGTGGAATTGAAGCCGGGTCCCAAGCACTGTGAGGCAGCACTGCTAGCCACTGAGCCACCATGCTGCCCAAATAATCATTCTCTGGGTTTGAAAGCGTAAATAAATCATAATTCTGATTTAACCCTCAATATAGTTTGTGATAGGTAACTTAAAAACTTAGACTTCACAAACAGAGGGTTTAAAGGAAAAATGGCAAGACTGTTGAAACAAAAATTAAAATCAACCTGCTTACAGAATTAAGGTAACAAAGGTAGAAGAGTTGATTTGCTTCCCACCTATCCCCAACAAAGGATGTAATTGTATTAGAAACAACGTAGAAAAGGTTCACTCTGCTGATTCCTGGATGAAGGGTTAATGAGAAAATGCATGTTAGAAAATGCAGAGAAAGTTTGGCTAATACCCATGAGGGGTTAGAAAAATGAGGTTGTTTTCTCTTGTGGATAAATCATGAACTCAGGGACCATGGTTAAAAACTAGAAGTCTCCAATGTAAGAGGTAAATATTGAAGAAAGTTCTGTTTTCTTTCAGAGGATTATCAAACTGTGGGTTTATCTTTCCTAGGAGCAATGGAGACAGTCATTGAATACATTTGTGGCTGATTTGGATAGATTTTTGATTGACAGGAGAGTCAAGGATTCGGGAGGGCAGACTGAAAAATTTAAGTTGAGGCAATAATCAGATCTTCCATTATCTTATCAAATGGAGAGTGGGCACAAGAGTTTGAATGGTCTACTTCTCCTAATTTTTCTTGAATGAAATCTGTGTCAATCTGCTTTGTTACCTGTACTCAATAATATTGAAGCCATTTATGTTTGGAAAACTTATAACACTAAGTAGGTTATTAGGTTAAGGGAAGTAGTCTCAGCAGAATTAAAATGGGTCGAGAGTGTGGTGCTGGAAAAGCACAGCAGGTCAGGCAGCAACCAAGGAGCAGGAGATTCGACATTTTTGGCCTGAATCGTCGACTCTCCTGCTCCTCGGATTCTGCCTGACCTACTGTGTTTTTCTAGCACCACACTCTTGATTATAATTTCCAAAATCTACAGTCCTCACTTTCGCAGAGTTAAAATGGGACCAATGTTCCTATACACGTAACATGAGAATCATAGAATCCCTTTGAAAGCAAGCCGTTTTGTCCATCGACACCACACCAACCCTCCAAAAAGCAGCCCACCCGACCTACCATATAACCCTGCATTTCACATGGCTAATCCACCTGGTCTGTGTGTATTCCCATGTTTCACAAAATAACTATCCTTTCCAAAGTTATATTTCCCATTCTCTCCCACTCATCCATTTCTCATTCCCCCTCAGAACTCCCATTCTCTGCCACTCCTATTTCTAATTCCCTCTCAGAATTTCCATTGATTTCCACCACCATATTTTGTATATCCACTCAGATTTCCCATTTCCCCCCCACACCTGTATTTTCCATTCCTTCTCAGAATTCCCATCTCCTCAGAACTTCCCACCCCTTCCCATTCTCTCCTACTCACATTTTCCATTCATCTCAGAATTCCAATTCTCAACAATGCTCAATTTTCCCATTCTCTTTCAGTCCCTTTTCCCATTCACTCCTAGAATGCCTATTTTATCTTACCCACATTTTGTATTCCCTCTCAGAATTCCATTCCCTGCCAAGCCCATGTATCCTGTACCCTCTTGAAACTTCTGTTCCATCCCAACACCCCCCGCATCGCGGTCTTTATTTATTGGCTTAAGTCTGGCAATGCACTGATAATAGATTTAGTGCGTTGTTTGGATATTCACAGTTTTGTTAGTATATTCTTGAAAAGGAATGGAAAATATTATCCAAAACTGAGCATGCCTTATTTTCTTTATGGAGAAATTATGCTTACTATAACTTGCACTTATATCATGCTTTTAATTTTAAGAGTCGTCAAAGGAAACAATAAATGGTTGCCATTTATGTTAGGACTGCTTAATTTAAATCTGTAACTACTTTCATTGAATAAAACGCAAATAAATTGACTTTTTAAGGTGCCGCTGAAGTGACTTAGCATTATTTCCATAACATTGATAAAATATTATTCACAAAATTATTGTTCCAAAGCCTGTTAAGTACATACTTAGAAATTTTTTGCCACCTGTAGTGTGATTCTCCAAAAGTTTTTTTTTAACACTTACATATGCAGCTATTACAGTCTCCATATTTAAATTATGAGTTATATCTCAGAATGGCCATAGCATTTGCTAAAAGATGCAAGGAATATCTTCAGCGACCTATTGTTTATTTATGCTGTAAATCCGTTGAAATGTGTTAAAATGCTCCACTCATTAAAAAGTCCTGCCACCTATGGATTAAGACTTTGATGTTACCAATCCTGCTTCAAAGCCTTCTTTCAATGCTATTAATCACAGTTTAGCCTCTGAAGATGTAGCCAGAGAAAACATTTGGACATCTTGTGCGAGATGTACTAAAACTTTGACATATCCTGAGTATATCGCACTTTTATTTACAATCTCCTCTTTAACATCCCCAACATAAAACTGGATTCTCTCTTTTCAGGTAACTTAGCACAATCAAGAGCAAGAGTAAATGCAGCATCAAGGTCATTACCTCCACAGCTTAATGCAGGCCGTAAAAAGGTTTGTATGTTTTATAACTGGTTCATTCAAACAGAGAAACATCCAGTTTTCATTGTGAGATTTACATTAAGCTACAGTTTACTTTATACAGTCATTAAATATATTTTGATAATAATCCTGGGACCCCTTTCCTTTTTTTATTACTTCAGTACAACTTATCTGTTCTGCTGACTTTGTGAACTACAAAAGTGTATTTGAATTCAGTTCTTCATAGGATCGAGTGAAACAAATTCACACAAACTGTTTCAGGAGAATACAATTTATTAATAGATTAATTGAAACTTTATTTTGAAGTTTTTCGAATACTCATGCAGTTTAAACTAATAAAGCAACAGTTGTGAAATGAAAATATTTACCTTTAAGTATTTAAATTTTATGCTTAGATTCGGTTAATTTTAATTGCTCTGTATTAATTGCATAATCTCAAACTGCATTTCACGTGCACTTTACACTTACATTTACATCAAAGCACTTAGTTCTTGGGTTCTTCATTTGCATCCTATGGCGTGAGTCACCAAGACTTATACCTATCCCTCTGGCTACTATATCTTCAAAGAAAAGAACTGAAGTCAAGCCAATCAATGAATACAGCCAGCACAAATCCAATACATACATATTACTACATTTCAACAGCAAACATTTAGCTGTAACCTTTTCATCAAGCAGGGACTTGATGTTTAAAAACAAATTGCAGCTTGTGGTAAAATAATGATGTTTACAAAAAATCTAAAATTATTTCAGAGTTTTCCTAAAAGCAAAAAATACAAGCTTTCTGATCCAAAAAGCTTCGTTGGTGATTGCATTCATACTATGATGTGAGAGACTAAATAATGACTCTTGCTACAGATCTAATCAAAATTCCCAATATTTATTTAGCCTTGTGATGATTTTGAGTGCTTTGAAGTTATGCCTTTTAATGCAACTTGTGAGAGGGACATTGAGTTTGTCAATATGTTATAAGTACTACCTGCAAAACAACACGCTGTGAAAACTTGAGAGGGTTTAAAACAGAATTCTGTCATTATTGCCAAAATGTTCACTTTTACAGCACTTAAATCTTACTTACAGTGCTGATCTTCTATTGCTTTATTTCTTGAATAAAAATTATCTATCTTGTTATATGTTGATCATCTTTTATTCTATTTACTTTTCAAATACAGTCTCCTAAATACTTGCTGAAGGTAAGAGTGACAACAAGATAACATTTAATGACATAAATGTGAGAGCAGTACACATTGGCAATTGTTCAGTTTATCTGTGCACAAAATAAGTATTTTTTTGTATTGTTTTACATTTGTAATGTCTGTTTCAGTGTTGATTTCCTGATTTAATTTGTATAATTATGACTCCTCATTACATAAGCCATGAAATTGGCCATGTAGCCCCTTTTTCTCATAAGCTATGCGGTGTATTAAGGCCTCAAAATGGCAGCTGGAAGTTACTCACTTACTTCCAGCCAGATCTACACAGGCCATTTTCTTTGGTAAAAACAAATAATAGGTGCCCTTTAATCACCTCTGGACATGATAATACACCCTGGAGTACACTTAAGGGGCTTCATGCTTGACTGATGTCCCTGGCAACTCTAGCACTATGGCAAGCAAGCACTACTGGAAATGAACCCTAGGAAGTTCATTATCTAAATCAGGAATCAGCTGGAGCAGGAACACTCCTCCTGATCCTGTCTTAAAATACTCAGTTGTTTCTGATTTTTCCCAGCGCCATTGCTTCAGGAGTCCTGAAACCTAATTGCAGACTTGAGGTCTTAAGCCAAAAATCAATTGAGAACACTGACTCGGTAGCCACCACCTTCAACCACAACACTTCAGGCCTTAAACCAACTCTGAGTCACGAAGACCAGTCCTCACCCATCCACAGCCTCACTTCACTGCATCATGCCCCGCAAGCTTTTCAGCACCCCCCTCCCCCACCCACAAATCCCACTCCCCTCAGCCCCTCTCTGCTTATCTAAGACTCTATGCCTAGACCTGACCAACCCTGATCTGACATCTAATTGTGGACTTTGGACCCTGCCTGTCAACACTCTTAACAAATTCCTGCCACGATTCTCATAGAGGCCTGATTTTTCTAAACTCAAACTGCTTTTTTTATTTCAGAAAGGTTACAGTACGATGTCAATAAGGGTTGAGGCACAATGCCAAGCGTGCTTCAAATCTCATTACTTTGTCACAGAGTGGTAAACCTCCATTTCCATGGGCCGTGCTCCCAAATTCCTAGGTCCCTTCAATTTTGCATTCCCAGATGCTACATGCAAGTGTTCCCTTGCAGTGCTCTTGAGCTGGCTGCCACGGGTGTATCTGAATGGTTTCAATGGATTATTGCTTAATTTTAAGATTCAGTCCATTTTCTGTTGGCAGATCAATACTGTGTCAGGAAAACTTGCATCACAATGTGAGTTATCAAATTATAACAAATATAGAACAAAAAGGAAATCAATGAAGAGTTGAATCAAGGAATGGGATCAAGTTTGAAGTTCTTATATTTTCTTTACAGATGAAAATTAATTGAATATCTTAAAAATTACAAATTATAAAGAACTTCATATTCATCCTTATGCATTAGACATTTCTGGACTCTTTACACAAAATTTAATGACTCATTTTAATGGCAGGCTGAATGACATTCATGCCCACTGGATTTATTGTACTTTGCAGCACCAAGCACTTTGGCTGCAAACCAATAGTAAATTAAATATGTAAAAATTCTATTTTACCTATCACGTCTGCCATAACAAAAAAATTCTTGCTAAATTTAATAATTAAAAACAATCTGGTGAATTAAATCTATTGTAGATCACAGAATGTCTATTCCATATTTTTAAGCATTACTTTAGGATAGATTCTAATCACCTTCCGATTTCCCTGTTTCCCTATGGGGAAATGTTACTATCTTGACATCTATTTCCGGGTTAGTTCAGTTTATTGTAGGAATTTGCCATGCTGAGAGTTGCAAGCATCATTGATGTGAAATTCCTCAAATCTAAAAAGCATTTTTATGTTGCTACATGTTTGCAATGAATTTATCTTTCATTGCACATTTACAGCCCATTCACTAATGTGTCATTTTTTTGCATGTTCTGTTGTTCTCTGGAGATTATGCAATAAAACCAATTCTTAGTTCACAAATTTGTAACTTCAGTTTTGTTAGATTAGGTGGCAACATGCAACAACAATTATAGGCTAAACATAATGTCTACCTACATCCTAAATATATTTACGTAACAAACAAAAACGCATACCAGTGCTTATGATGGTAATGTAAACATACCTCTGAAGCCATTCATTTTAGTGGTTCATTAGATTTGATGAAATATGTTGTTTATAAAGTACAACATCATCAAAATGTTAATATTGTTGGGTTAATAGGGCTTTTTTAAAGACAGAATTTATATGTTGGATACATTTTATGTTGGTTTAATGGCAAAAACTTGAATTGTGTTCTATTTTAATATCCACAGTATGCCTTTAAGCTAGCACTCTTTGATTTCTTTGATTCTTTTTATTGACTTTCAGTTGCTGAATCTCTGCATTTTTTTTGCATTTGTAATTTTATCACTCTATCCACAGCTTATTTGTAGAAGGCAAACTTGTTTTTTGTAATCCATAAATTGCTGACAAATATTGCATTTCCACTGTACCATATTCAGGTTGATACACTGGAAGTTATGCGACATCCCGAGGAAACAACAAACATGAAAAGACAAACTGTGGCTTCTTACTTCAGGGTAATGTGTTAATTTAGTTGCAAATATTTTAAAAGAAAGGCTTTTGAAGATCATAAAATGTCATTAACACTGTAAAATGTTAAAGGGCGTGCATTTATACATATGGGGACTATGAGACAAAATTGTAAGCTTCCTGTGCAGATGTCTTTCTTTGATGTTCTTTTCCAAAGTTATTCTCTCTGATTTTACCAGATAATATATTTTAGTAAAAAAAATAGAATTACAGATCCCAAATAATTTTATTAAACTGTAAAGTAAACAGAGAATGATTGGTTAAAAAAAGTTGAAAATATGTTGAGGAATTTTGCAATAATATCCAGGCCAAAAACTTGGGCAGAAGGTCATTTAAAAGGCACATACTCAATGAGACTTTGAAAAGATGTAATTGTAATTTTAGTACTTTTATTTCTAGCTGGAACTTTTGTGATTTTGAATACCAGCTGCAGTGTTTCTTATTTATTTTGCTTGAAATTTTCTTTACAGGCAGCAAACAATTAGCATTAAATAATTTGAATAGAAATGATTTAAATTGTCCTAATTCTCATGAATGTAAATAGTTAGGAATGTACCACAGAGTCATACAGCATAGAAACAGGCCCTTCTGCCCAGCTTGTCCATGCCACAAAACTACACTAATCCATTTACCGACACTTCATCCATATCCTACTATGCCCTGGTATTGTAAGACCTCATTTTGGATTAGTGGTGCTGGAAGAGCACAGCAGTTCAGGCAGCATCTGAGCTGCTGTGCTTTTCCAGCACCACTAATGCAAAATCTGCAGTCATTGTTTTTACCCATTGTAAGTACTCATCCAGATGTTTCTTAAATGAACATTTTAACTCTCCCTCCCACTCCACGAAGGACATGCAAGTCCTGGGCCTCCTCCACCACCAAACCTTAACCATCTGACGCCTGGAGGAAGAACGCCTCATCTTCTACCTTCATCCCTCCATCCACATGGGATTAATGTAGATTTCACCAGTTTCCTCATTTCCCCTCCTCCCACTTTATCCCAGGTCCTACATTCCAACTCGTCACTGCCCTCTTGAACTGCCCTAGCTATCCATCTTTCTTCCCATCTAAACACTCCACCCTTCTCTCCGACCTATCACCTTCACCCCCACCTTCATCTACTTATCGCATTCCCAGCTACCTCCCCCCACCCACCCTCCCCTCCAGCCCCAACCCCTTCCCATTTATCTCTCAGCCCCCTTGGGGCTTTTGCTCGAAATGAAGGGCTTTTGCTCGAAATGTTGATTTTCCTGCTCCTCAGATGCTGCCTGACTGGCTGTGCTTTTCTCACACCACACTCTTCGACTCTGAACACCAGATTATAATCCAACAGGTTTATTTAGAAGTGCTTGCTTTCAGAGTGCTGGTCTTTCATCAGGTAGCTAGTGGGGCAGGAATCATTCATGGACCTATGAGATTGTACAACAAGGTTCCTTTGTTTCTCAGTACTCCCTGAGGATCTGCCATCAATTGTATGTATCCTTTCCTTATTAGACATCCTTAAAAGGAATCACCTCACACTTTAGATTAGATTAGATTCCCAGCAGTGTGGAAACAGATCCTTTGGCCCAACCAGTCCACACCGACCCTCCGAAGAGCAACCCATCCAGGTCCATTCCCCTACATTTACCCCTGCACCAAACACTACGGGCAACTTAGCATGGCCAATCCACCTGACCTGCACATCTTTGGATTGTTGGAGTAAACCAGAGCACCCAGAGGAAACCCATGCAGACGGGGAGAATGTGCAAACTCCACACAGACAGTTGCTTGAGGCAAGAATTGAACCTGGAACCCTAGTGCTGTGAGGCAGCAGTGCTAACCACTGAGCCATCATGTCGCCCCCCCCCCCCAACAAAGAAAGTTACTGAGGAATGAAGTGCCGGGCAGCGCCCGTAGTTAACTGGATGCGAACATGCGACCAGACGGATTTTGAGGAAATCCAAGTAACTACTGAGCTAAAGCCAGCGACTTATTAGGTTTAAATTCCATTGGCCGTTACTCTACCCAGTTTACCAGCTAATCAATGTAAGCCTGGAACCATCCTCCTCACTTTCAACAATAGCACCAATTTCTGTGTCATCTGCAAACTTTCTAATGTCTTCTGCATTCACATCCAAGTTGTTAATATACACAGCAAGCAACATGGTTCCCAGCATCGATCCTTGTGGTATTCTGCTGGTCTTAGGCTTCCAATTACAAACAGAATCCTCCAGGATTAGTCTTTACCTTCTATTTGTAAGCTGATTTTGGATCTGGTTTGCTAACTTGCCTTGGATCCCATGGCCTCTTATCTTTTGGACCAGCATTCCATATGGGACATCAAAGGCCTTACTGAAGTCCATGAAACCAGATCAACTGCATGATATTCATCACTTTATTTAGTCACGTTTTTGAAAACCTCGAATTAGTCAAACAGGATTTCCCTCTAACAAGTTAGTGCTGACTAACTCTGATCAATCCCTGCATTTCCAAGTATTGATTAATCGTGTCCTTCAAAGTTTTTTCCATTAATCGCCCTACCACTGATGTCAAGCTAATCAGTCTGTAATTATCTGGCTTATTCCTGCTGCCCTTCTTGAATAAAGAAACTACATTTGCTGTACTGTATTCATCTGGCACTTTAGCTGTGGCCAATAAAGTATTGGCCGCCAGGAACCCAGTAATCTCTTCTGACTCGCATTGCAGTCAGGGATACACCTCAGCACCCGCTGGAGATTTGTGCACCTTTTGGCCTACTAAAACATCTAGTACCTCCTTCTTGTTAATAATAATATGTTCTAGAACCTCATCATGCCCTCTGATACCCCAACTCCAACCTCTTTCCCTTCTGTGAAAGCAGATGAGAAAAATTCATTTCCAACCTTGTCCATGTCCACTGGTTCCATGCACACATTGATCTTCTGATCTCTCATATATTTTTATGGTAGCACTCTGAGTCTAAATATATGTATGAAACGCCTTGAGTTTTTCTTGATTCCATCTACCAAGGTTATCTCGTGGCCCCTCTTTGCTCTCCTGATTTCCTTTTTAAGCAATGTCCAACACTCTTTATGCCTTTGAAGGGCTTCCCCTGTTTTTAATGTACTATGCCTGACATATGCTGCCTTCTTTTTTCTTTATCAAACTCTTGATATCCTTAGGCATTCAGGATTCCCTGGACTTAAGAGGAATTTACTAGGTCTGAATTCTTGCTATACTACTTTTAAAAGACTCCCACTTTCCAAATGTCTACTTACCTGCTAAGTCTGTTTGCCAGACCCTGTCTAATGATACTGAAATCAACCTTTCCCCAGTTTAGTCAGCTAATTTCTACACTATCCTTATCCCTTTCCATAATGACTTTGAAACTTGGTCACTATCCCCAAAAATACTCAACCACTAAAACTTCAACCACTTGACCAATTTCATTTCCTAGAATTAGGTCCAGCACTGCCCCATCTATCAACTGGTACAAATCGCTTTCCTAGATGCACTTTAAAAACTCTACTTTGTCTAATCTTAATTGAAGTACTCTCCAACTTTAACTCTATTCCTCTCAGACCTTTCTGTGGTTTGCCTACATATCTGGTCCTCTATCTCCCTCTGACTGTTGGGAGGCTAGTAGTGTAATTCCAGCAAGGTAATCACCCCTTTTTTATTTCTGAGCTGCACTCAGGTGACCACATTTGAAGACTCTTTTAGGATGTCTTCCATTACTGCTTTGATGGTTTCCTTAATCAATAAAGCAATGTTCCCACCTTTTTTACTTCTACCTATCTCAACTGAAACTTCTGTACCCTGGAATGATGACCTGCCAGTTCTGTCCTTCCTTCCACCATGACTCAATGATTGCAACAGTATCATGTTCCCATATATGACCAAAGTTATCAGTTCATCCATCTTGCTAGTTAAGCTCCTTGTACTAAAACAAAGTTAACAATCGCACAACACCAGGTAATCGTCAAACAGGTTTATTTGGAAGCAGTAGCTTTCAGAGCGCTGCTCCTTCTTCAGGTGGTTCTGAAGCAGGGCCATAAGACTCTGCATTTCAGTGTCATGCAACTGAAATGATATGTTTAACAAACTTAGATTGTTGTTAAGTCTCTCATCTCTTAGAATGGGTTAATAGGTTTCGGTTCATTAATATGTTAATCCCAGAACTTCTTTTAAGTCACATTCTCAAGATAACTTAAAGTTTTATATTTTAAAAAAATGGTGACATCGCACCTCAGACAATGCATTAAAGGTGTGAGGTCAGAGCCTGTCTGTATTCTAATCATGAGTCAGAATGGTTCTATTTCCAAAGTGGAATTTACAAAATATTATATGGATTGACTGCCTGCATTAATTGCCTACAGGTTTGCATTTTTTGAGCAGAATAGAATGTATCTGCAAATATACTTCTGCAAATACAAATTCACACCCTAGACTTACATGTGTGTGCATATGCCGGAGAGAGACAGAGAGAGAATGAGTGTGTGCTTGTGAGTGTGTGCATGTGAGTGTGAGTGCACGTGAGACATTGTATTTTAGTGTGTGTGCAAGTTTGGTAAAGTGTGTGTTTGAGTGTGATGGGCTATAAGCCTGTGAGAGGGTGCGTTCGTGGGTGTGAGTATGAGGGATGCATATGTGTGTGTATGAGAAAGAACGTGTGTATGAGAGAAGGTCTGCATGAGTGTGTGAATATGTGAATGTGATGGCATCCTTGAGTACTTTCAGGTGTCTGTTATGTTCCTCCTCATCATGAAGAACATGATGGATACCTGAAAGTGCTCGAGGATGCCCTGAAAAGAACAGGGTACGATGTTCAACTCATCCATCGCCAGTTCCAAAGTGCCACAGCGAGAAACCGTAATGACCTCCTCAGGAGACAGACATGGGTTGCAACCAATAAGGTACCCTTTGTTGCCCTGTACTTCCCAGGAACCAAAAAACTATGCCACGTTCTTTGCAGCCTGCAACGCATTATCGATGAAGATGATAATCTCACCAAGACCTTTCTCACTTCTCCACTTCTCGCCTTTGAACAACTGGAAACCTCAAACAGATCATTGTTCACAGCAAATTGCCCAGCCTTCAGGACAACATAGACCACAACACCATACAATTTTGTCATGGCAACCACTGCAAGTCATGTCAGAGTGTCGACATGGATGCCACCATTACACGTAGGGATACCACCCACCGTGTATGCGGCAGGTACTCATGTGACTCGGTCAATGTTGTCTACCTCATATGTTGCAGCAAGGTTTCCCCGAGGCATTGTACATTGGTGAGACCAAGCTGACAGTACAACAACAGATGAATGGACACTGCACAATCACCAGACAGGGGTGTTTCTATAGAGTCAAGGAACACTTCAGAGGTCCGGAACATTAGGCCTCGGATCATTGGGTAACCATCATCCAAGGTGAACTTCGGGACAGGCAACAACAGAGACTGACCAAGTAGAGGCTGATAGCCAAGTTCGGTACCCATGAGGCTGGCCTCAACCAGGACCTTGGGTTCATGTCATACTACACTTGATCCCACTACACCATAGACTCTCTCTCTTTCTCTCACACACACACACACGTATACACACACGTACACACACACTTACATGCTCAAATACTCATGCAAACATCTCTCATACACACACTGTCTCTCATATGCACATACATACACCCCCTCCACACTCACATCCATGCACGCAGCCTTTCACAGGCCCATACCACACCTGCAAGCACACACTCTGTCACGTGCACTCACACGCACACAGTCACCTCGCTCTCTCTCTCTTTCTCTCTGTTTCTTTCCTATACATGTATGTTGATGGGGTGAATTTGTGTTTGCAGAATTATATTTACAGATACATTCTACTCTGCTCAACAAGTACACAACCTGTAGGCAGTCAATGTAGACAGTCAATCCATATAATATTTTGTAAATTCCACTTTGGAAATGGAACCAGTCTGACTCAAGATTGGAATATAGACAGACACTGACTGTACACCTTTAATGCATTATCTGAGCTGAGATGTAACTTCTTTTATATAAAACTTTAAGTTATCTTGAGAATGTGACTTAAAAGAAGTTCTGGGATTTACATATTAATGAATTGAAACCTGTAACCCATTCTAAAAGATGAGAGACTTAACAACAATCTAGGTTGTTAAATATAGAATTTTACTTGCATGACAATGTAATCTCTTGCTACAAATAGTGTCTTATGGCCCTGCTTCACAACCACCTGAAGAAGGAGCAGCGTTCTGAAAGCTAGTGCTTCCAAATAGACTATAACCTGGTGTTGTGTAATTTTTAACTTTGTCCACTGCAGTCAAATACCGGCTCCTCCATGTCATGCACTAAATAGATACAACTTAGTTTTCTAGGCATCCCATGTGACTTATCCTGCCCCTGTCTTCTCCATCTACTGGACCGCCCTAGCATTCCTTCTGTGTCTGATTGGACCATGCTCCCAACTTTACATCTACTCTGTGCCCCCTCCCCTTGCCAGGTCAAGCAAAGCACAAGCAAATCTCACAGCAAGGATATTGGACCCATTCCAGTTCAGGTGCAACCTGTCCAACTTGTACAGGCCCCACCTATTCCAGAAACTATCCCAAGGATCCAAAAATCTGAAACCCTCCCTCCTACAACATCGCTTTAGCCCATTATTCATCTGATCTATCTTCCTATTCCTGTACCCAGTAGTGTGTCACATTCAAAGTAATCAGAAGATTACAACTTTAGTAGTCTTCCTCCTTAATCCACTGCCTAACTCTCTAAATTCCTGCTTGTGGATCTCTTTTGTTAAACCCATGTCATCGGTACTGACATATGTCACAACTGCTGGCTGTTCACCCTCCTCCCCTAACACCACCCCCCTCCCCTCCGCTCCCCCCCCCCCCCCCACCCCAAACGTAGAATGCCCTCTGAGATAATCCTGACACTGGCACCAGGGGGACAACATACTATTCCAGAGTCTCGTCTACTGCCACAGAACTGTTTGTCATTTCCCATAACGATCGAGTCCTCTATCACTAAAACTCTTCCTGTCTTATCGAGTGAATAGAAACAGTTGATTGATTCCCAGCCAATAAAGAAAGTTTACAGATGGATTTTCTTTCTTACCCGTAGTATTCCTTAATGGATCTACTGTCTAAAATGGTGGTCGGACAACCTCATTTTGTCCGTTGCATCAAACCCAATGACGATCGAGAAGCAGAAAAGTTTTTTGAAGAAAGAGTACTGGTTCAGTTGCGGTACACTGGCATTTTGGAAACTATTCGCATTCGGGCTCAAGGATATTCTCATCGCATCCTCTTTGAAGAGTTTGTTAAAAGGTATAAGTACCATAGACAATAAGGGATATAATGTGTAAAATGTGTTTTATCAACCAAAATACTTCGGGTAGAATCTTATAGGGACCTTAACAATATGCGTGAGATCTGTGGCATGAGAAATTTGACAAGGTTTGCATTGACATTAGAAAAACTCACTCCCTCTGTCATGCATTGGCTGAGCAGCAAGGCAAATATCTCACTAGGTTGCTTGCTTGCTCTCTCGTAGCAACAACCTACGTCATCTTACTGTACATCACACAAAGACTTCAGTCTAACACCTGCAGCATATGCCATCTGTTGATGCAGTAAACACACTATATATGTATTCAACTCCATGGCCATGTTGGAAAGTGATGGGGACTTGTAGTCAGTTCAGTCAAAGCCGGGGACTGTCATCTTTCAGGGATACCAGTACCGTCAGACATTGGCACAAGCCTTCACACAGTCCAGGGGTTGGCCATGGTCAGTCACCCACTTGGTCCACTCACAGTCAGGGAATCTGTCTAAATACAGTCCAGGGAGTGGACAACAATCTGTTCAATAGAAGCAGTGCTCAGGAGCAATGAGGGGAATTGTGTATTATCCATTGGGAAGCTGCTTAGACAGTGATCAGTGTTCTGGTCAGGTATGTTTCGAGATTGCTCATCGAAGGTCAGCAGAAATGGGGCCAATACATTTATGGGGATATTATTGATTTTCAGGAGTTTGTGATCACAGTTATCTAATCTCAGCAGTGATAGAATCATAGAGTCATTGAGATATTCAGCATAGAAACAGACCCTTTGGTCCAACTCGTCCTTGCTGATCAGATATCTCAATCCAATCTGGTCTCACCTACCAGCACCTGGCCTATATCCCTCCAAACCTTTCCTATTCATATACCCATCCAGATGCCTTTTAAATGTTGCAATTGTACTGGCCTCCACCACTTCCTCTGGCAGCCCATTCCACACACGCACCACTCTCTGCGTGAAGAAGTTGTCCCTTAGGTATCTTTTATATCATTTGCCTCTCGCCCTAAACCTATGCCTCTAGTTCTGGACTCCCCCAACCCAAGGAAAAGATCTTTCCTATTTACCCTATCCATGCCCCTCATGATTTTATAAACCCCTATAAGGTCACCCCTCAGCCCAACAATTTGTAGCAATTTTCTGATATTTTGTTGAGTTTAAGAACCAAAAGCTTAGTATGTTACATCAGTTAATTAGACAAAGTCTATGACCCTGACAGATCAGAATGCTTTATTGATGCTAATGCCTTACTGTAGAATGGAGAACCTGGGGTGCAGGATTGAAGTAATGGAGTGTTTATCTTTGATATCATGCAGTCTTTGCTGGTAACAGTCTTTGTTCCTCTATTGGCCTGACATAGGGGAACTTCTGGTCTTCTCCCAAATAGTTGGTGACTCATTCCCCTGAATTCTCACTTTTTTGCCCTCTTTCTCTTCCTCCCTCCCTTCTCTCTTGATGATCCCCATCTCCCTCACTCTGTTTCCCTCTCTCCCTCCCCCACCCATGTTGATGTACCTTACTTTGAGAGTTGGTTATTTATGCTGAGTAAATCACCATTTTAAATCCTCTCGACCAATGACCATGGGCAGCTACTCATGATGCCAGGATGACAGTTTACCCTTTATCCACCTTCATTTGAAAATTAGATTTTTTCATTGCTTCTAAGAACAAATATTTCTCATTTTCCAAAACACTGCATTCACAATAGGGTACTGTGTGCTCAATAAATCATTTGTTAAAGTTTGCTTCTTACTACTGCAACGCAGTTAAATGAGGTCTCACTACACAGGAAGTACTGACTATGGAATACTTAAAGGACAGAGTTTGAAAGGCAACTCCAATTTCCAACAATATGCCCATTGATCATTGAGGGGAGTGCAAGGGACACTGTAATGGCGCCAGGGGATCACTGCCACAAGGGGGTGGGAGAAAGGAAAGGTATGTGGAAAGGTGGGGACAAGGATGATGATGGTGAGAAACTCAAGATGTGTGGGGTGTAGACTAAGCAGCATCAGAGGTTATGGTAGCCTACTGAAAATTGTGGATAGTGTGGGGAAGGTGATAATGTTATTAGCAGTGATCACCATTGTGATCTCCAGAGGGGGTGCTTAGAGTACCAGAGTGGGCATCATTACATTGTAATGTTGAGGCTCTTGGTGAAGGGACGGTACTTGGAGGAAAAGTTCATTATCGTGCATCTCCACTTGCTGGGATGGATGGAAATGGGCAGTCAGGTTACAAGAAAGTTCAAGGAGCCATGGAGACACCTAAGGGGTGGGGTAGCAGGTATCAATGGGAAGTTGCGTTATATGCCAATACTTGCCATTCTCTGGATACAAGATGAAATTGGAATGTGGTACAGGGCAAGCAGTGCCAGTTTTATGGGTGAAAGAAAAAATCTGCATCTGCTGGACATCACATTGAAAAAGCAAAAACATGAAATATGTGTTTGCAAACTCCACCTAAGTTTCATTTGCAATAATTTCTCCACCCATTTGTGATGTATGTTCAATGAATGTGCTTAGGCTTCAATTGTTGATCAAAGACAAATTGCACCATGCCATTGATGCTTGCCAGTGGATACTATAGAAAGCTGCTCAATGCCTTAATTTCCTATGTATACCTTTGATGATTCAGACACCCAAAGAAACAGCAAAGAGAGGATATACTATAACCAAACATAACCAAAAAAAACCTATATATATATATATTGTTTGAGTGGATTTGTCTGATGTATAAGCTATGAACACAGACTCAGTGGGCTGTATGATTCTATGATTCTATGGCAATTAGCTTGAAATATGGTATGTCTAATCAAGACTACCAACAGTAAACTGTTATATTTCAATAATTATTTTAATTGATCTCTTTACAACATTGGCTCCTACTTAATGAGTACTTTGATTTTAGAATTTTCAACTCAGCTTTCAGGTATTTCTCTGGCCTTGTTCCTGCTTTGTCTCTGTAATCTTCTCTAACTCTACAATTTGAGATCCTGTGAGCTAGTCCATGCTGTCAAATCCAGGCCTCTTAAGGACCTATGATTTCAATCATTCCACCAATAGTGGCCATGCCTTCAGCTGCCATATCTTTACTTCTGCACTCAAATCCTACATTCTGGAAGTTCCTCCTTAAATCTCTTTACCATTTCACTGCTTTGCTTCCTTTAAGACAGTCCTTAAAAACTTGCTTCCGTAAGCTGCATTCTGTCAGTTCTGATATTCTCCACATTGGGAATTGCAACAACATCATTACCCACCAAGTGGAAATGGGCAGCCAATTAAATTATCAATTAATAATTAAATTGGCAAATTTACAGCTGCTTCTCATCCTTGATGGCATTTTATCAACTCCAGGGTGATCCCACAATGTGTGCCAAGGCTGCCATGAAAACTATGGTAGCTTCCCAGTGGGGTTCCCCATAGTTATAAGGGACCTTTTTTAATGGATTGTCTGTGGCCCATGGTGGGACTTCCTTACCTTTGATTAATGGGGCATGCCTTTCCTGACCCCGTGCAATAAGTTGAAATTCTCACCTGGCCTCATTATCATTGCTGCTGTTGGACCTCTGACTAGGTCAGCAGCTCTGAGAAGCAAGGATTGTGGCCCTGGTAGTAACTACTTCATTATCTGCTACCTGTTATATCCTACCCAGACTCTCATTGTCCATTTATGCAGGCACATGACCCACTTTTATCCTGGCAGTGGTTCAATTTAGCATATGGGATCATTCTGTCTTATGTCCTAAAGTTACATTTACTTAAATAACTCTATTAAAAAGGATTTTTAAACATTTTTAAAATGATTTTTTTTTAACATTTACTTTGTATGTTAACTTTGAAGGGATAGAATATTCTTCAATTGATTTAATAAAGTTTTTTTGTGTCTGATTTAACAATTATCTGATTGTTAAATACCCATAATTATAAAGTGTGACATGGGTTTTGGGGTTCTAATGAACTGAAATTGTGAATCTTTTCTGTTATTGTACCTCTGAAATTGACAACAATTTTGAAGTTTATTTACCATGACAGACTGTGATTAATTAGAAGTTATTCATCTAATGAAAGTTTCCACTTCTAATTTATTAAATTTTCTGTGAAAATCCTGGTATAAGTTGTACCTTTCTGAAGTAGTTGTAACTAAGATTTGACAGCATGCTAATTGGAAGCACTCCTAATCAATCTACTTGGTTCTGAAAATGCACTGACGTGATTGTGAATTGCCAATTTGTTTCCATCATGGTAAGAAATTACACATTTTTAAAGGTTTGCTTATGAATTTTCAAATATAATTGTGTTATATTCATTTTTCAACTATAATTGAGTTATATTCATTTTTCTACTGTGAATTCTACCATAATCCCCATCTACTTCCCAATCTTTATATTGCTCTCTATAAAATGATACTAAAAAGTGAAGGATCATGAGTGCATTTAACTTCCTGGTTTGCTGTCCATGATAATTCTTCAAACTAATTGGCTGTAAGCCTGCTTGATAATAGCACTGTTGCTGGACACTTCGTGATCCCCTTGACGAAGTACTAGGTTTGGATTTCTCCTTTCCTGTTTTAAATCAATGCTAGATTACCACTGACTGCGTAATATAGGTCTGTATTACGTTTGTCAACTTGTAGCGTTGTTGGGGCAAGTAGCAGATAATACGTTGATAGTATTTGCTAAGTCGGATTAGTCTTTTGATTTTAACATTTTGATTTTGCTTGTGACTAAAACATGAATCTGAGCATCAGATACAAGTTTGCTTATTACTGATCCGCCGTGGGTAAACTGGCATCACTTCAAGCTACCTGTAAATTTGGCACCCTGTTGGTTATTTACAGGTGTTGTTACTGTATTTGCAGTGCAGCTCACAGCTTGTTTCTTTTGATTTTTACCTTTCTCCCCTTTTTCAGAACTGACAAATTATCCAAGTTGTTTCATGTTTGCAGAAGCAGGTGTAGATAACTTCACAGGCGGTTTTGCAAATCTTGGAGAAAGGGAGTTTCCTACATGAGCTAGTTATGTACTTCTTGTGCTTTTATGTGATCTTTGATGAATATTTAATAAGACTTTGGAATTGTTTGGACTTAAATGATATTGCATTATGCCACAAGTGCTGCAATTCACATAGCATACATAGAGTCTTATTTACATTTTAATTTTTTAAATTTAGTCTTTATGCTGTATGTTTTCTTATTTCAGAAAATATTCACTTTAACGTTTGCCCATGATCAGACAAGCATCTTCTAATCTGTACCATACTACATAAGCTGAATTCTGTTATGTTCAATTTGATGGTTGCATCATATCCATGTTATAATCTCTGTTAACTGGCCTCTTATGGCAATCCCTGAACGATCCATTCATGTCCTTGCTGCTTGAGCAATGATTCGACCTTTTTTCTCTTACAGATGTTCTGCCTGCCAAAGTAAGTTTCCCAACTACTTCTCATAACACATTGAATAATTTTCATTCATCTGCCTTTCATATCTTCTCCTGCACCATGTTCTACTCACCTAACAACTCTATCCTTACTAATCTTTGGGTCCCTAAACCCGCAACGTTTTCAATGTAAGTTTATCATCCTCATGTATACATCCTTTCATTGCCCCATCATTTTAAAATCAGTGACCTCCTCCAGGCTCTTAATCCCTGCTCCCAGGTTTCCAGTCCACTAAGTCAGGACATTTGTTCATTCCGCCGAATTTTTGCTGCACCATTAATGTCTTTACTTTCAATTATCTTGGTTTAATATATTCAGATGTCCTTCCCCACAACCCCTTCATGTTTTCATTTCTGTCTTTTTAAGATACTTCTGAGAATCCCCTTATTTGACCAGCTCCTGGTCATCTCTCTTGATATATCCTCCTTTGACATGGCAGTCATTTTTGTCTTTGAATCACTGAAATACCAAATAATGGTTTTTCATCTTAAAGATGTATAACAATGTTGCTCAGGGGCACCTGCCACTATTGACAGTTATTTAAAAGGAATCAGCAATAAATAATTTTAACTAATATTCCTATACTTGAATATGCATCACTTATTGAGTTCAGCAATGGCTAACAATCATTAAACATGACAAAAGTGGAAGACAAAGCTTGCTGGAGATCACAGTGTCCTATAGTCTGGAAGCAGGCCATTCAGCCCATCGAGTGCACACTGACACCCCGAAGAGCAAGCCACCCATTCCCACCACCTACCCTATCTCTGTAACCCCGCAATGCCCATGTCTAATCCACTTAATATACACATCCCAGGAAACAATGAGCAATTTAGCATGGCCAATCCAGCTAACCTGCATATCTTTGGACTGTGGGAGGAAACTGGAGCACCTGAAGGAAACCTATGCAGAAAAGGGGAGAATATGCAAACTCCACACACACATTCACCCAAGGGTGGAATCAAAACCAGGTCCCCGTTGTTGTGGAAATACTCAGTTGGCCTGGCAGCATCTGTGGAGAGAGTAACCAAGTTATTTTTCAAGGCTGATTTTTCATCAGTTTTCCAAGGCAGAATTGTGACCACTGCATTTAATAATTTGGATTTATTAAGGATTTTTAATATAATTGAATGAAAATTTTCTAATCTGAAAATTTCAAATCAGTAAGAAATAGCACATGAAAGTTTAAGATTGATTAAATATAAGAAAAACATGCATGAAAGGTTTCCATGTTGATAATTAATGGAGTATTTGTCTAATTTAGGTTTGTTTGATATAAAACTGTGCCAGAGATAGATGACATCATTTTCTTTTTTTTTAAAATAACTGTCTTTTGTATTTATTTTATGTTTAAGGTGATATAACATTATGTACTCCCCATTAAATTGTTACTTATGCAACTTGATAAAATGCAAAAGAAATTAGGTTTTACTAAGTTGAGGCTGCACTTGCAGCGGCATTTTATTTGCTGAATCATTTAATCAACTTTCCCTAAATGATTGACAGAAATATGTGAATGTCCTATATGGAGCTGGCTCTTCAGTTTTGCACCTGGATGGAAAATCACGAACTTGTGATTGCAACAGAAAAAAAAGCCCAGACAAGTATTTATTTGAAAATGTTAATTAAAAATAGAAAATTACAACAATGGAATGTAACTTTGCATTCTTTATAGGTAGCTATTCCCTTCTGCACTCAAGCTGAAAACATAAAAACAATTGCTACAATATTCTAAAAGAATTCTTTATTAACTATTTGCTAAAATAGATGGGAAGAAACCATTAAAGCAACATGGTTCATGCAGGAGGAAGTGGTTGCATTTGTGAATAGCATCTTCAAAACCCCAAGGATTTTCTTTGTGTCAAATGCAGTTTTATGGTCTGTCAGAATCACCAAGAGGAAACATGTTTTCAGATGAAATGAGGGCAACTTGCCAAAACAGAAGTGCATATACCTATTTTGTGAATTGTGAATAATTCTGTAAATTTTCTGATACTTGTAGGTAAGGACAAGCGTGGAAGTGTGTTAAACTGGGGGAAGGCCAACTGCAGCTGAACTAGGCAAGAATTGTAGAATGTGGATTGGGAGCAGCAGTTTGAGGGTAAATCCACATCTGGCATGTGGGAGTCTTTTAAACACTAGTTGATTAGAATGCAAGACAAACATGTTCCTGTGAAAATGGAGGACAGACATGGCAGGATCCAGTACCTTGGATCACAGGGGAAATGATAAGATGAGTCAAAAACAAGATTACCAAGGTCAAGCCAACTAAAAACAGACAAAGTTCTTGAAGAATATGGAGAAAGTAGGAAGGAGCTCAAACAGGGAATGAGCAGGGCTTAAAGGGGCCATGAAATGTCCTTGGTTAACAGGATTAAGGAGAATCCTATGGCATTTTATATGTATATGAGGCGCAGGAGGGTAGCTAGTGAAAGAGTAGGCCCACTCAAGGATAAAGGAAGAAAGTTACATATGGAGCCTGAGGAAATGAGAGAGGTCCTTAATGAGGAATTCACATCAGTATTCACCAAAGAGCAGGACATAAGGGATGTTGAGGTTCAGGACACATGTGTGAATATTCTGGAGCAGGTCGTCATAATGGAGGAAGTGTTGGGTGTCTTGAAATGCATCAAGGTAGACAACTTCCTAGGGCCAGATATCCCAGGATACTGTGGAAGGCAAGGAAAGAAATACCTTAACAGATATCTTTGCATCCTCATTGGCCTCAGGTGACATTTCAGAGGACTGGACAATGGCCAATGTTGTTCCTGTATTTAAGAAGGGAAACAGTGATAATCCAAGTAATTACAGGCTGAAGCTCGACTTCAGTGGTGGGGAAGTTGTTAGAGATGGTACTAAGAGCTGTAATTATTCACATTTGGAAACTAAAGGACTTGAAAGGGGCGGCACGGTGGCTCAGTGGTTAGCACTGCTGCCTCACAGCGCCAGGGACCCGAGTTCAATTCCTGCCTCGGGCAACTGTCTGTGTGGAGTTTGCACATTCTCCCCGTGTCTGCGTGGGTTTCCTCCGAGTACTCCAGTTTCCTTCCACAGTCCAGAGATGTGAAGGTCAACTGAATTGGCCATGCTAAATTGCCCGTAGCGTTAGGCGCATTAGTCTGGGGGGGTGGGTTTGTCTTCAGAGGGTTGGGTGTGGACTTGTTGGGCTAAAGGGCCTGTTTCCACACTGTAGGGAATCTAATCATCTAACCTTGTTAGTGGTAGGCAGCATGGGTTTGTGCACGGAAAGTCATGTCTCACCAACTTAATTGAATTTTTTGAGGAGGTGACAAGAATGATTGATGAGGGAAGGACAGTCGATGTTGTCTACATGGACTTTAATTAGGCATTTGATAAGGTACCTTATGGTAGGCTTGTACAAATAGGATCTGGGGTGAGCTGGACAGATCGATACAAAACTGGCTTGGTCACAGAAGACAGTGAGGAGCGGTAGGAGACAGCTTTTCAGAATAGTCGTGTTCCGCAGGTGTCAGTGCTGGGAATTTTGATATTTGTCATATAGGGAGGTGTATATAAATAATTTGGAGGAAAATGTAAGTGGTCTGATTAATAAGTTTGTTGGTCGCACCAAAATTGGCAAATTGTGACTAAAGGATCTGCAAATTGAAGCAAAATCAGATGCAGGGGCAACCAATTTAAGTAGGTGCAAGAGAAGATGCCTCAAGGTGAAAGTGCCAGGAAAAGCTGTTGAAAATGGTAAGTGGAGTGCTGTCCCTCTGGTATACATCTGGCAGGTCACCTCGATCCCACTAATAGGCGATGGCCTGAATTGGAAATTCCTGTTGGAGTCTGCACAGTGGCCTTAATGGGCCCATTAAGAGGCTGATTTGCTTCACTTTGCAAAACAATGTACTTACTCATCACATAGTAGCTGGCTGTAAGGTTCTTGCAGTGAACTCATAGTGTCCATACCTCTGAACCAGGAGGCCTGGATTCAAGTAACACCAGAGGTGTGCACTAACATCGCTGAACAGATTGGTTAGAAAATAGATTAAAAATATATAAAATATCTGGCTTAGAAGGATTTCTGGCACAGTGATAAGGTTGGAATTTCTGGGCCAGAATGTGCTGGATCAAGTTCCACCTGTACTGGAGCATGTTGATTCAGAATACTTAGCAGCTGGCTTGCAGTAGTAATGTGACCTCCACCTCTGCTGTAATGTCCTTTCACTTTAGTTTGAGGCAACAAGTCAACACTTGAAAATTGATTTCAGAAATGTGAAACACAGATTGTGTGAACTTTCAGAGCTTAAGATAAATAGAGTTGGAATTTATTCACTCTCAGTGACAAAACTGAGAAATAGCTACAGACTTAAATAAAAAGGCTGAGCAAATTAGAACTGCCACCTTACCATTAGTGGTGGGAAAAGAGTGCTAGGAGCTGTATCACACCCTAAACCTCACCAATGCGCAGCAAACTCAGACGGGAGAAGTTATGAAGGCTTTGAAGATATACTTTGAACCTAGTGTTAATGTTACTTATGAACAGTATGTGTTCAACATCAGAACTCAATGGGAGAGGGTGACTATTGGTCATTGTGACTGTACTGATAAATGCACTTGAAGTCTAAGAGTTTGGACAACTGAAAGATTATGTCATTACGTCGTATTTTCATGGGTACAAGAAATCCCGCAATGCGAACACATCTGTTGAGGGAGGAGAAAATTACTGTCAGGCAAGTTGTTAGCATGTGAAGAAGCTCTGAGGTTGTTGATCATCAGCTGGTGTGTATTAATGGGAAAACAGACAAAGCATCGCATTATACAGAGATGCATTCCAACCAAATTAAAATGATATATTAGAGTAAAAAGGGGGAGGTTTTTGCAGATGGGCCAGTAGGAAGTTCAAGATCAGTGGATGTAAATATTGTGGAGGACAGAAAGAATAAAAAGCATGTTCTGCATGGGGGATGCAGTCCTCTAAGTGCAAGAAGCTAAATCACTTTGCAAGCAACTCCTTTTGTTAGAAAGAATCAAAGCAAGCCTGTGAAGATATCAGCTGATGATCCTGAATAATTAGTTACTACCGTACATATTGCTAGAACTGAAGGTAATTTAAAAATTGTGACCATTAGAATGATGACTGCAGAAGGAAAGTATCAAATCAATGGTAAAGCACCAAATAGATAGTTATTTTGTGCAAAGCACAGCCTTGTGCAAAGTCCATCAAGATGGTGACCCAAAAATGAGGTTCTGACAAGTAAAATTGAAACAATATGATGAATGATCCTCATCTCCAGTAGACAAATGAAGCTGAGGGTCCAATATGATGGGAAGATTGAAGATACAGAGTATCAAATAAACAATAAATAAAATCCATTCATCTCAGTAAAAGCTTGTGTTAGTGACCCTACGTGAAGGAAGAGATTTGCCGTATTTTACAGGTCACTAATCCACTGACTATTGATTAGATCCATGTGAAATCAAACAAACTAACAATTCACATGCATGTCAGTAAATGATCAGAATGCTTTAGAGACAAGGGATGAAATGTATGTGCAAAGACTGATGGAAATGGACGTGCTTGTTCATTTTTCTTTTAACTTTCTATATTGAGAATCTTGCATAATTTGTAACGGCAAATGATAATGCATGTAATGTTTTAATGAAAAGGGGAATGATTAATGGCTCCAACACCCTTGCTTCAAAAGTTGCCTCAAGGTAGGTCCATGTCAGCATGAGGTGTGGCTAGAAATGGCATAATAATCATTTCTGCTGCTGCTTCTACATTTGTTTAAAAGTTTATTAGGTCAGCGTGAAGAAAGAGCTTAGAAAGAGACAAGAAATATTGTGTCTCTAGTGTATTTGTAAGTGTGCACATCTTAGTTTATATAAAATTGATCAAGGGATTCTTGTAAGTAGCTATTTAGGATGTAGTACTGCTCATTTAAATCTGAAGTAACAATGTTTTCTCCAGACACCGTGGAACAAATGCGAATGATAATGATGAATTAGAATTGCAACTTGTAGTGATTGGGATGAGGACCAGTGGATTTCATTGACTAAGAGATCCTTGATTAGGGACGTTAACCTGGGCCAATCAGGGAGCCGTGGCTGACAGATATAAACAGGAGATTACTTCCTGCGGGAGCCTGTGCCCCACAACCTGAGCTGCCATCGGAATTTTAGTTTTGTCCCTTTTAAGGACGTAAAAAGGCAGGCCCTGTATCGACTGCTGCTGCATGCCGTCCACCTCTTCTCCCTCATCCACTGCCCAGACATGCCTTGGCGTGCCCATTTGCAACCAGGCGGTGGAGATCCCAAGTGGAAGGCTCTCTACACGGGAGTCCTCCTCCTTTCTCTCGGAGATCTAGGATGGAGGGTGCTGCACGCAGCGGTCCCCTGCAACCGCAGATTGCGATGGTTCACGGACTCCCAGCCCAACTGCTTGTTCTGTGGCACTGTGGAGTCCTTGGACCATATGTATATTGGGTGTTGGTGTTTGCACTCCCTTTTTGATTTTCTTAAAAACCTCCTCCTCTGCTTTTGGTTGCACTTCAGTCCCACACTCCTGATCTTCGTGCACCCAGTACAGAGGAGGGAGGGCAGGTCTGAAGACCTCCTTGTGAGTCTGCTCCTGGGCGGGTCGTGGAGGGGGTCATTAAGGCCGACTGCCTGCCCCTCTACGTTATAGCCCGGGTGTCTCTGGAAAAGGAGCACGCGGTGTCCACCAACATCCTGGAGTTGTTCAGGGAGGTGGGCGCCGCAGGGAGTGGAGTGCATTATTTCTCCCTCCAACTCTATTTTGATTTAATCCCTGCCCTCCCCTTCACTATTTGATCACACATAGCATTGTCCAATGATGTGAAGGGCACTGCTTGTCACAGGCCATTCGGGTGTTTCCTTTCTTCCTGGTGGTGGAAATTTGAATAAAGATTGTGCACCTTGTGTCTTTCACTGTGTCTCACACCTGCACACACACAACATCGGTGCTGGGGAAAAAGTAAAAGAAAAAAAAGACAAAAAAAATAAGAGTGTCAGACACCTTGTTCACTCTGAGAGCTAAAAAAAAACCAGGAGTGTCCGAGATCCTGATCACTCTGAGACCTGGCTCTTGTGGGAACTGGACCAGTGTTCAAGGACTCTCCTCTTGATTGTTTCAAGAAAAGGGGGAACTGATTCTGGGACTGGCTGGCCCACAGCCAGTGCATTAGAAAGAAAAACTGAAAATTTTCTTCCTGGTAGTGGAAATTGAATAAAGATTCGTGCACCTTGTATCTTTCATTGTGTCTTGCACTAGCACCCACACAACATGGGTGCGGGGGGGGGGGGGGGGGGGGCCCGGCAAATAAGCACTACCGCAGTTCGGCGGTAGTGTGGGGAAAAGAAATAAAAAGAACAGGAGTGTCAAACATCCTGTTCATTCTGAGAGCTAGCTCTTGAGGAAACTGGATCAGAAAAAAAATTTAAAAATTAAAATGAAAGAAAATAAGCGCGAGTGTCAGTGATTCTGTTCACTCTGAGAGCTGGCACTGAAGGAGCTGGATCAGTCAGGGATTCTTAAAAGAAAAAAAAAGCAGGAGATTCAGAAGATTTCCTCAGTCTAGGGACTGGCTTTGAACTAGCTGGTCTGAGCCCATGTACTGTGCACATGTAACTAAAAGGTGGCTTGTTGCTGGAATACTGGCCTCTGTGTGGTTATTTCACAATGACATATATCTGTAGCAACACAGGAGCCCAGACATCCATACTTACCAAATTCCTCAGCAAATTAGGGACACGCAATATTGTGAATTTGTGTAAGTATATTGAACTGTCACTTTGAGCCTGATCATATGACACCATGATGATCTTGTTGATTATTTTGGTGGGGAAACAACGCAATCTAGCTTGAGTCAACACCGCTTTAATAAAAGCTCTTATTGTTTTAAACACTGTGGCCCCCTTAGTCCTTCCTGAAATGTAACACAACAAAGACTTGCAATAAGGATACAAGCTGCTCCGCGATCCACCCAGGCAATCCACTGATTCATCGAAAAGGAAAAACAAAGTTATGGTCCTCATGACAGATCTTGGAGGTCCTTCAATTAAAACAAAATAAATCAAAAGACGCTGTTGCTTTTTTAAAAGAATTTACTCCATGGAGGAGGCGAATAGTGCAGAAGAAACGTGCTATGTGCTCCACCCTGAAAGAGTACTGTGAGTAATGAGTGCTGTACACAGAGGGAAATGTTTTCAGGGTATAGTCTTAGGGTCGGAGATCCAACATCAAGAATACCTTGTTTTAAGTGAGAAGAGAGGTAGTGCTAAAATTTTCATAGTGCATAATGCAATGCAGACTCAACAGATAAGTTGAAACATGAGAAATCATAAAATGGCAGATGAGAGTGGATCACCAATGCAGACTCAAAACTGGTATTTGAGTGGAAAGACAAGTTGTTCAGGCAACAAATTACTGGTGTAAAGAAGCTGCATGTAGGGAAAGAAAGGGCACATCAAATGGGCGTGTTTGATGAAGAAACTTCAACAGCACACAACAAAAGTACAAAAACCAAAGAGCAGGAAGAAAATCTATACGGTATAAAACAGGCATGTGAACAGCCCAGACTCTTGCTCTGAAAATTAGCTGATATTTAACATAATGACTATTACTGGCAACACTAACTGATGCTGGGTTACTCTGTCATTGAATGACAAACTGGTAAGAATAGAGATAGATACCACTGCAGCGGTTTCATGATGCCTGGATGTGTGTATCAGAAGCTGCTGAGTCAAATTGCACGTCAACCCTCAAAAATTGTACTAAGAATGTAGGCAGGTGAAGCAATGCCTTTAATGGGCATTATGCATCTGTCACAGAGATGTACTGAACCATATCCAAAAGATAACCTTAACTCTTCAAAAGGGTACCCCATCCCTTGGCAACTTTAGACCTTTTCCTAACTGAAGTCTTTAAGATATTAACAGGAAAAGACAGGATAGCTAAACTATTTCCACTGGTTGGCAATTCCAGAACTAGTAGCATGGTCTGAGAATTAGATCCGACCATTCAGAATAGATGTTAAGAAGCACTTCTACACACAAAGGGAGGTAGATACATGGAACTCTCTTCCTTAAAAGGCAATGGATGCTCGATCAGTTGTTAACTTTAAATGTGAAATAGATGCATTTTTGTTTCGAGTATTAAGGGCTGGGGGCCACAGGTGGGTATATGGAGTTAGGTCACACAATCAGCCAGGATCTCTTTGGTTGGTGGAACAACCTCAAGACATTGAGTGGCTTAGTCTTGTTTCTATATTCCTATCTACCTATTTAGAATTTGCAAGGTGTACTTTTGACAATCCAAATGCAAAACCAGACTAATCTGAGGTGTATTTGCTTAAATAAGCCACAGATGCTCAAACTTCCAACACGCCCACAACCACCACCACCAAATATAGCTCGGAGATGTGCAGATTCAGGTCTCCGGAACTATTTTTGTAATGACCAAAAGGCTGACCATTTGCAAATTCGGGGCAAATTATCTGATCATTCTGTTTGTTGGAACTTGTATTGTACAAATTACTGCTGTGTTTATTTATGTAGTAAGTAACTGGCTTTTGAAATATGTAGACAGGGAAGCAGTTTGAGGTGCTTAGAGAAACAATCTTTAATTTTTATTTCATGCATTTCCTTTCTTGTTTCTGTTTCTTCTTTCCATTCCTTGTCCTTTCTTACGCCCTTCTTCCTCAATTCTTCCTTCCTTTTACTTCAGTGAGTCCACCAAATTGAGACTTTTTTTAGATCATCCATGCTAATGTGATCTTCATTCTGGAATTGATTAGTAAATACCGATGGCGTTTCTAACTATAATGCTAAGTATTGAGAGACGCTGTTGACAAAGAATTAATGTGTAGCTCTTAATGATATTACTCCACTGGTGATATAACTTATGATCTATGTATTAGATTTAGGGCCTGGTGATAGGAACCAATTATTACTAATTTACCCAAGGAAGTAATGTGACAAAAAAAACTGTTTAAAGATTGCTACTTTGTGACTCTAAAGTAATTGTGATGTGAATTTTTAAGTTGAAATGTTAGTTTTTGAAATAAGAAAACTAAATGTCTCACCCTAAGGCTTTAAATATATTTTGACTGCCTATAGAATTTTCTTGTTAGTGTTGCTTTTCTTGTTACTGTTAATTTATCTCCAATGAAATATTGACCTGTGCTTTGTTCTCTTACCTGCTAGATATTACTACCTTGCCTTCAAAGCACATCAGACACCTCCTGCTAATTATGCAAGTTGTGCTGCCATTCTAAAGAAAGCAAGACTAGAGAAGTGGGTGCTTGGAAAAACTAAGGTAAGAATAGTCTTTAGCATTTTAAAATGTTATTTGAATTTATAGCTGGCCTTTCTCAAGATTGCAGAATAATCATGGTTTTTGAAATTTGAAGTACCTTTTCATGAATGTTTTTATTGTGTACATAATGTTACATAAGAACACAAAATATAAGAAATAGAAGCAGAATTAAGCCATTTGTTGCTTTGAGCTTGATTGTGGCCTTAACTCCAATTCCTTCTCTCTTGTCAATCACAAATATGTCCAACTCAGTTTTAAATATATTCAGTGATCCTGCCTCTACTGCTCTCTGTTAAAAAATTTCCAAACACTAAAGACCCTACTTATGTCCCTCTTAACTGAGACACTTTATTTAAGACTGTGTCCTTATGCCAGATTCCTTAAAGGGGAAGAATAAACTATACGAAGTAGTTTAACTAAAGATGTTTTGGTGCAGGTTGAGTTGGGGGTGGGGGGGAGCGGGAGGCGGCATGGTGGCTCAGTGGTTAGCACTGATGATATACAGATAAATAGAAAAGTAAGTTGTCAAAGAGGATGCAAGGAGGTAGCAGGGAGACATAGGTTAAGGAAATATGCAAAGATGTGGCAAATGGAGTACTGTATAATGTGAGAAAATGTGAAATTGTTCAGTTTGTCAGTAAAATGAAAAGAAACATATTGTCTAAAGAGAAATTTCAGAGCTCTGCGATGTAGACGAACATGGGTGTCCACATATATGAATCGCAAAGATTAGTATGTAGCTATAGCAAGTAATTAGTAAAGATAATAGAATGTTGTTTATTACAAGGGAAACTGAATACAAAAGTAAGGATGTAATGCTTCAATTATACAGGGCACTGGTGAGACTGCATCTGAAATACCATGCACAATATTGGTAAACTTATTTAAAGAATATAGAGGCATTCCTAGATCATTACTTAAAATGAGCAGCTTGTCTTCTGAGGTTAAGTTGGACCTCTAGGTTTTACCTGCTGGAATTTGGAAAACTTGAAGCTGATTGGAGTATACACATTCCTAAAAAGTCTTCACAGGATAGGTATAGGGATGATGTTACCACATATGGGAGAATCTAAAACTAGGTTGTCATTTTAAAAATCGGAGGTTGGCTATTTAAACCAGACATTAGATAAAATTTCAGTCTTAGAAGGTCATGAGACTTTGACACTCTTTTCCTGAAAAGGTGGTGAAGCTGAGGGCTTGAATATTTTTAAGGCAGAGGTAGGTAGATACTTGTTAAGCAGTGATAAAAGAGTATTGTGGATAGGAGGAAGGTAGATTTGTGGTTACAATCAGACAGCTATGAATTTATTGAATGGTAGAATATAATTAAGAGGCTGAATGGCCTACTCCTCCTGATTAGTATATCCACACGTAAGTATTAAATCAATACTTTGCATCTGTCTTTACCGAGGAAGTGGATGCTCCTCAGGTCAATTTATGATCGAGAAGAAAATTCAGTGACGGGAAGTGTTCAAAATTGATAGGGATCAGTTGTTGAATAGAATGACCGTATTGAAAGTGGTCAAGGTAGCAGGACTGGATGCAAGGACACTGGGGAAGTGAGAATGATAATGCAGAAGTTCTGGCAAAAAAATTGCTAGTTTTCCTTAGATTCATGGATGATATCAGAGGTCTGGAGAATTGCAAATGTTCACAAAAAGGTGTAAAGGAGCATTGGGCAATTACAGATCATTCAGTTAACTTTCATGTTTGGAAACTTCTAGAAATAATAATTCGGGACAAATTAATAGTCATATAAGACTATTGGGTTAAGTAAGGAAAGTCATCGTGGATTTCTTGAGGGAGAAACATGTTCAACTAACTTGTTTTTTGAACAGCATAGTATCCTAGACTTCGTTAATAGGGGCTTAGGATACAAGACAAGGACTTTATGTTAAATTTCTATAAGACACTAGGAATACGGCATGTAGCTCTTGCTGGTGATTTTAGGAATATTGTGAATACGTTGGAGAGAATGAAAAAGAGGTTTTCAAGAATGATTCCAGGGATGTGGAATTTCAGTTGTGAAGATAAACTGGGAAATGTTAGTTCTGTTTTCCTAGGAGAAGGGTGAGAGGAAATCTGATTGAAGTATTCAAGTCATGAGAGACCTGGACAGAGTAAACAGTGAGAAAGTGTTCACATTTATGGAATATTTGACAACAAGAAAACACAGATTTATTGTAATTAATAAAAGAAACAAAAGTGTTATGGAGAAGTACTTACCTAGGGTCTGGAATGCATTGCCTGAGTGTTTAGTTGAAGGCAGGTTCAATGAAGCATTCAAGAGGCCTTTGGATAGTTATTTGAAAATGAAAAATTAGGGAATGGCACTGGGCAAGGTGCTCATGTGAAGTGCCTATGCACTGAAACAAGATGGGATAAATATCCCCCTTCTGCACTGTAACAATTCTGTGAGTCAGTAATATATATCAAACCTTAGAAATTCACTGAATGTGTTTTTGTTACTGTGAAACGACACTCCAAGGTAATATCACTGCAAAGTGAGTTAGTTGACTCCATGTGTGAGTATTTAAAAGCATACTTTAGGACATTAGCCCTGAAAATGTGTGATTTATGCTAGTTTGCCTCAACATAACTTCTTTGTAATCTAGAGGAATGTTTAGACATGGCTGTAACCTCAGAATCATGGGATTTTGCAGAACAGAAGAAAACCAATCATCTTAACTGTCTTGACCAGTTAAAAGAGCAATTCAGCTAGTTGCATTCCCCTGCCCTTTCTCAATGGTCATGTATTTTTTCACTTCAGGTCTTTCCAATTCCTTTGAGAATTTCACCATTGAATCTGCTTCCACGACACTGTAAAGTAGCACATCCCAGATCAGAGCAACTGGTTGTATAACCACTTGCCCCTGACTTTTGTTAACCATCTTAAATCAGTGTCTGCTTGTTCTTGACCCTTTCACCAACAGGAGCCATTTCCCTCTATTGCCTTTGTCTAGACTACTCATCATTTTGAACAACCTTGTCGAATTTCCTCTCAACCTTCTTTAACGAGCACAATAACAGTTTCTCCATTCTGTCTGCATAATTGAAATTCCTCATCCCTGGAAACATATCACCATAAAACCTGGCATCACATAGATTTTACTGCACCTTTTTGACTGCTTTCACATTTGTTTGAATGTCTGGTGTCCAATATTGGACACAATCATCCAATGGAAACTGAACCAATGTATGGAAAGGTTCATCATGTTAGGGCCACCATGTTTGGGCGGTACTTATGGAGGAAATTAGATTCTGTCTGCCAGCTGGAGAGCTGGCAGTAGTGTTGCATTGCTTCCTTTGGGGAAGGACAAATTATGAGTCATTCAGGCACTTAACAAGCTACATCCCAGGATCAGGATCACTGTTGTAAGGAACCTTGCTTGTCAGTGGTGTTGTGCATTCAAAGGCCAGCTGCCCTTTTGATCAGTGCCCTGAAGGTTGTTTAAATAATACAATTTTATGAATAATGGTGTTAGATTTGCAGCAGCAGAATTGCATTCAAATCCACTCTGTATCCTATGGCCTGGCAAATCCGTCATTCCACCAGTATTATCAAGCCAGAAGGTTACTGCTGTCTCAAGGAGGAGTTCAAAAGGTGGAGCTAGTGCAAAACCAAGCATACCAAACATATGGTGCCAGCTGGTGAAGCTGCAACATATGATGTGCAAGTTAAACATTAGATGTAATGTACAAAAGATGAAGTAAAGTGATTCTTCAATCACTGGATCTGATTTAAATTCTGCATTTATGTCACATCCAGTTGTGATTGTTAGCATTGAGCTAACCAAATCATGGGAGAAAGAGGCTCCACAATATCTTCCATCTAATATGATGGAGGATCCCAGCATTTCATTGTAAAAGACAAGGCAAAAGCACCTCTAACCATCCTCCGTCAGAAGTGCCAAGTGAATGAATCACCTTGACCTCCACGTAAGGTTTTCACTATCCACTTGGCAGTCTTGAATTCAGTTAATTTTAAGTGACCTCAAGATACATCTGAAGGCATTGGTTACTGCAAAAGCATTAGGCCTGACATCACCCAAGCTGTAGCACTGAAGACATCTGCTGCTGCCAAATGAGCCACACTCCTAACCAAGCTGTTCCAGTCCAGCTATAAAATGGTCATCTATCCAATACAAGCATGCAAATCAGGAGCAGGAGCTGGCCATTCAGTCCCTCAAGCCTGATCCACCATTCAATAAGACAATGGCCTATACAACATTCATTCCTATGCCTGTCAGTCCTTGCTTATCATGATCTATCTATCACTGCCTTAAAAATATTCTAGGACTATACTTCCATTGCATTTGAGTAAGGGCAAAAATGCATGACTCTCAAGGAAAGATTATCTCCTTATCTCTGTCACAAATGTGGGACTCTATATTTTTAAACAGTGACTCTTTGTTCTTGAATCATCCATAAGAGTATCATGCTTTCCAGATTCACCCTATCAAGACCCCTCAGGATTTTTCATGTTTCAGTCAAGTCGCTCCTTAAATTTCTAAGCTCCAACAAATGCAAGCCTTGCAAGTCTAATATTTCCTTATAGCACAAACAGCCCATTCCAGGTATTTGTCCAGTAAACACATTTACATTCTTCCCTAAATAGCGTTCCTAAAAGACCACTCCCTCCGTGACTCCCTCGTCAAGTCCACACTCCCCACCAACCCAACCTCCACTCCCGGCACCTTCCCCTACAACCGCAAGAAATGCAAAACGTGCTCCCACACCTCCCCCCTCACTTCCCTCCAAGGCCCGAAGGGATCCTTCCATATCCGCCACAAATTCACCTGCACCTCCACACACATCATTTACTGCATCCGCTGCACCCGATGTGGCCTCCTCCATATGGGGGAGACAGGCCGCCTACTTGCGGCACATTTCAGAGAGCACCTCTGGGACACCCAGACCAACCAACCCAACCGACCGTGGCTCAACACGTCAACTCCCCCTCCCACCCCACCAAGGACATGCAGGTCCTTGGACTCCTCCATCGCCAGACCATAGCAACATGATGGCTGGAGGAAGAGCGCCTCATCTTCCGCCTAGGAACTTTCCAACCACAAGGGATGAACTCAGATTTCTCCAGTTTCCTCATTTCCCCTTCCCCCACCTTGTCTCAGTCCCAACCCTTGAACTCAGCACCACCTTTCTAACCTGCAATCTTCTTCCTGACCTCTCCGCCCCCATCCCCACTCCGGCCTATCACCCTCACCTTAACCTCCTTCCACCTATCTCATTTCCAACGCCCCTCCCCCAAGTCCCTCCTACCTACCTTTTATCTTAGCCCGCTTGGCACACTTTCCTCATTCCTGAAGAAGGGCTCATGCCCAAAACATCGATTCTCCTGCTCCTTGGATGCTGCCTGACCTGCTGCGCTTTTCCAGCAACAGATTTTCATCCCTAAATAAGGAGTTTGATACTGCACACAATGCTCCAGATATCTCACCAAAGCTTTGTACAGCTGAGGCATCGCCTCCCTACTTTTGTATTTGATTCCCTCACAATAAATGATAACATTCTATTGACTTTCCTAATTACTTGCCATGTCTATGTTGTAAACTTTTGTGATTTCTGTACTATTCTGCCCCGAAGAGCCTCAAGAAGGCAGTTATACCTCAGGCAGTATTTCAGTATACTGGGTGAGTCACTACCTTTTCCTAAGACCTCTATTGTAGTATGTTATTTAAGAAATTAATTTGTAGCAACGTCTTTTCTATTTAAGACAATGGTGGTGTAGTGGTAATGTCACTGGGCTAGTGGTCCACGCTATCATTCTGGGCCATCGGTTTGAATTTCACATTAGCAACTGATGAAATATGAATTGAATGATTGCATGAAACTAGTCTCAGTGATGGTAGCCGTGATAACTATCACTGATTACCCTTTATGGAAGAAACCTGATTTCCTTACCTGATTCCTCTAAATACCAGATATACAGCATTGTGGTTGATTCTTAACTGCCCTCTACAGTGGCATAGCAAGCCATTCAGGACTATTAAGATCAGGCAACAAATGCTGGCCTTACTTATGATACCCACATTCAATGAAAGAATAAAGAAAGGAGTGCGATGAATGGGACTGCCCTTGAAATCGAGACAACATCTCTGTGTTACCAAGGAGCATGAACAAATTTGAAGTTGATGGGAATCAGAAAGAAACTTCTTCACTGGCTGGAGCCATACCTGTCATGAAGAAAGATGGCTGCAGATGTTAGAGGTCTATCAACTCAGCCCTAGAATATAGTTGCAGTAGTTTGTCAAGACAGTATTCTAGGCCCAATGTGGTGTTGTTGATGCCTTGAGGATCCAGAAATGTAAGTATGTCCTGCACAGAGGCAGATGTGCCCTCCCCAGCTTGACTTCCCACAAGGCTGAAGGTGGCAGGCAGGGTGGAGGTGGAAGGCACAGCCACCTTTGAAGATTCTTGAGAGGAGAGTTCTGAGGAGACCTGTGTGTGGTGGCTGCTCCTTTGGCTGGGTTCCTCTGGTGCCACCCTGTCATCTTGTGAGAAAAGGGCACCTGGAGTGAGGTCAAGACCTTTTATCCCCTGCCACCTTGCCTTTGGTGCTGAGCAGCAGTGGCTAGAGAGACGGAGTGCCAAATCTGAGTCAACTCTGAGTCTCCATGCCAGCCACCAACCTGTCCATCGAGGCTTTAGACATCCACATGCCTGAGGCAGTGAGGTTTTAACCACATCACTGCGGTCCTGCAGTCTCTGTGTCAGGTTGCCCCGTTCTCCTTCCAAATCCCCTTGATGCTCCTATGCCTGTTTGCAGATGTGTCTGAAGTTCTAAAGCAGCATGGGGTCCTCTCTTGTTGAGGGTTGAGCAGGTGATTGGTCTCTTATACCAGTCTCAGTTGCTGTGGGTCTGAAGGCCAGACCAAGTAAGGATGGCAGTTTCCTTCCCTGAAGGACATTAGTGAACCAGATGGGTTTTTCCAACAATTGGGATTGGACTCATGGTCATCATTAGATCCTTAGATCCTTAATTCCAAATTTTCTTTTTTGTTGAATTCAAATTCCACCATCTGCCATGGTAGGATTCAAACCCGGGGCCCCAGAAGATTATCTGGGTCTCTGAATTAACATTCTAGCAATCTCACTGCATGACACAAGAGAAAGAAAGCATTGTGACCAAGGACTAGAAGTTGTGGTATGATGAGAATACATTCAAAATTGGGCGGGGGGGGGGGGGGGGGGGGGGGGGGGGGGGGGAATGGTGGGGGGGAGAATGGGAGAATAATAAAACAATGACCACAGCTTCTTAATTGGTTGGCACGGCATGGATGTCTCAGTATTGCCAGAGGTGTGATCCCAGTCTTTGTCTGTCTGGGCCAAGTTCCTCTTCTCATATTGGGTGAGGAGCCAAAATACTTGAAACCCCACCATCTGTCCAGGTTCTTTCACACCTATCAAGAGCCGTTTTCTTCTGTGTTGCCAGATTGAATGAGGTGAATGTGAATGACACAAGTCATTAGTGGTCCAGGTGGAGGAAAGGTTGTGAGGTGTCCTGAGTGAATAAGTGGGTAGCGCAGAGGGTGTGTGAAATTGGTAACATGTTGGATTTGAAGGGGATGAAAGCAAGTGTTGGAAGAGGTTGCATATAACTGTATGAATGACCACAAGATATAGCTGCAGAATTAGGCCATTCAGCCCATCAAATCTTCCCTACCATTTGATCATAGCTCACATGATTTTCAACCCATTCTTCTGCCTTCTCCATGTAATCCATGATCCCGTTACTCATGAAGAATCTACCAATCTCTGTCTTACGTACTTTCAGCGATTGGCTTTCACAACTCTTTGCTGCAGTGAGTTCCACGGATTAACCACCCTTTGGCTGATGAAATTCTTCCTCATCTCAGTTCTAAAGGATCGCTCCTTCACTCTGGGGCTGTGCCCTCTGGTCCTAGACTCTCCTACTGGTGGAAACATCTTCTCCACATCCACTTTGTCCAGGTGTTTAATATTCTGTCAGTTTCAATGATGGAACATGATGGGTGCATGCAGTAGCAGTGATAGGGTGATTGTAAGGTGGCATAGAGAAAATGATGGCACTTACTCTGACAGAGCAGAGAAAGTTATTGAGTGACTTCCTACACTGCTGTGACTCCAAACAGCAGAAACTGCACTCACCTGGGTGGCAGCCTCAAATCAAGCTGGCAACGTCTGGAGTTGTGACCTCCACTGCCTGTCCTGGGAAAGTGGACATTTGTTCTCTGTACTACCCTGTCCTCCAGCTACCTGTCCACAAAGTGGGCCATCAGTTTCCCTTTGTCCACCATGTTCACAGCAAATGTCTCTAAACATGGCAGGTACCTCCGGGCTGCCAGTGCTTGACCTGGTGCACACCAGCCTTTTAAATATGGCACCAGCACTTAATCCAGTGCTTAAATGTTAACTGTCTGGTATGATATTGAGATATGTTGACCAGAAGAAATCATGTTGGCTTTAAATTATAATGTTTTATGGAATCTCATTTCAGTGCGCAGATTTTAGTACTATTTGTCAGAACCTTTCCACTGGTACATTATCCCATTTACTTCAATTTTAAGGTTACAATTGATTTCAGCAGCATCCCCCCTAAATAAGGAGACCAAAAATCAGAGAGGGACTTGGTTAATTGCAGTTGAATCATATCTATTGTGAAGACATGGTTTATGGGCAGGATTGGATATTGTTGGAGAGCCTGCCATTGTATTACCTATAAAGGTCCACAGCAAAACAATGACCACTTGTTGAGACATTGTTGGCACCTGGGAATTATTCCTCATTGTAGGTCAGCATTCTTGATTGATATAGGGGAAGGTGATGTGGTATAGAGAAAGAAAAGAAACATGTAGTTATCAAAAAAGCTATTGGATTTTGCATATGATTTCCGCAAAATTAAGTGTAATCTGACCAAATGAAATTTTACTTGAGGGGAAAATCTAGTCTGAAGATTTTCATCATAATGTTCAATATTCAATAGAAGCGTATCACAGAAAAAATTGGAAAAATGCCTCTTTCCTCAAGTTTCCCAGAACATCCTCCCATGAGTGTTACCAGCTAGGAGGGCAGCTTTTATTGACCATCCCTAACTGACCTTGAAAAGGCTGTGGCGAGTTGCATTCTTGAACTTAAAGCAAGTGTGAGGAATGTCTGATCAACCATGATCCAATTGAATGGTGGACAAGGCTCGGGGGGGTGGGGTGGGGTGGTGGGTTGTGATTGGCTGACTACTGTTCTTTTTTCTGAACACCTTAGTCCTTGTGATGTAAGTTAAGACACAGTGCTGTTAAGAAAATAGTTCCATGAATTTGACCCAGGAAGCAAATAAGGATGGTGTATGGCTTAGAGGGGAACTTGTAGGTGATGATACACTCTTGTTTTTCTAGGTGGTAGAGGAGGCAGGTTTGGAAGGTGCTGTTGAAGGAGCATCATTGAGCTGTTGCAGTGCACATCATAGTGCATAGTGTGGCCACTTTTTGTCGGTAGTGAAAGAAGCTGAGATGTCAATTAAGCAGAACACCTTTGTCTTCAATGGTGTTCAGCTTCTTGAGTGTTATCACAACTAACCTCACATCCAGACAATTGGAGAATAATCTGTTATATTCCTGTCTCATGTTTTTGAGAGTCAGGAGGTGAATTACCCATCACAAATTCCCAGCCTCTGGCATGCTGTTGCAGCAGTGTGTTAGTATGTCCAGGTCAGTTTCTTGTCAATGGTAACCTCCAGTATGTTGATATAAGGAGCTTCAATAATGATGAAATATTTCAATGTCATGGGGAGATAGTTAGGTTTTTTTCTTGTTGAAGATGGTTATTGCCTGAGGCTTATGTGGCACAATTGTTTTTTGCCACTTCTTGGCCCACTATTTGCCACTTATGTTATCAAGATTTTGTTGTATATGGAAATAGACTACAAATTGTAAAGAATATCATGCTTTGCAAAAATTGTCATTTTAGGAAATGCTAAGAATTCTTCATAGTGACAGTGTTTTTTCAAGATTTGTATTCATATAACCTACTCGTGATTTCACATGACACCTCTTGTCAAGATGTATTTGCATCTTTCCTTTTCAGTGACAATTTCCAAATCTTCCATCTGCCTGCATACCACTATTTAAGAATTAAGTTGAAAAAAGCTATCTGAACTGTACCCATTACTTGGTTTTAGTTAAGATTATCTGTTATCTGCGCCACAATAAATTTTGGGAAACACCTGATCTCCATACTTTTCCAAATGCATTGCTGTATCCCTTTATTTCAAGTGCTCAATCTTCTCCTGATTTGACTGTTTCTAAGAATTGGCACCCACTGGATTGGAGATGACCTCTTGTTAACTATTCTGAACTGGTTAAAATTGTTAGGAGTTGGAATATAATTATGTGTCAAAGCATATGGTTACTCCGATCTTCTGAGTTCTTCTAGTGTCTGTAACAAATATTTTTAGATTTTCTGTGTTTCATTCCAATCCAGAGTACTGGTTCCCCTTTGCTTTTACAGAAATAACTTAGCCATTTAAATATAATTTTACTATCAATTACCCACTGTCCTTTCCACACATTACTTTCCAACAACACTATTTGGGGTGGCACGGTGGCTCAGTGGTTAGCATTGCTACTTCCTTGGAGCATTCCTGGCAGCAAGATGGTGGCATTATCTGAAGTAGAGAACAGCCAGCTTCATATTAGCCAGTCACTGTCAATGGTGGGATTTCCACCCCTGGGATCCTGAAATGCAGGAAGGCCTAATGCTTGCTAGTTACAGGCACTTAATCTGATCAGACCACTCTCCAAAACAATATAGGTCTCCCACTGGTCCTCACATTGTGCCCACATGAATTACATTGAATACCACCTGCAGTTATACTCTTCTGTCCCTGACCATCAATGACCACTGAAGTTCTACTTAACTGTCTCCTGGAACAAAATGTCCACATAACTTACTCCTTTCCTGCCTCACAGTATCTTAGGCTCAGATCCAACTCAACAAATCTGAATTGAATGTCCTCAAGCTCCAGACACTTGCTGGAAAGTGGTTATGTAGGACAGCGTACTGCCTAGAACCACCGACATACTGCATGTGGGACTGCATACTACCCAGAACCACCTACATTCTGCACCTGCCCTGCCATATCTATCACTCACTTGAAACACCACATCATCTTTCCTGCACCTGCACCAAAACTTACAGCTCTGCCAGCCACTTTTATCACTCTCAGTCTTTCCTTTTGCCTCATTGCTGGAGAAAATAGCCCACAATAAGGCAGGAAGGTTGCAGAAACTCGACCTATTAGTGACAGTTTCAATGAGCCTATGTGGAGAATATAAGAAACAAAGCAGGTCCATAGTAATGTGAGCAGTCAGCAGGTACAGCCACACACAAATGCGAGTTCGTCATAGTCCTCAATCCACGAGGACCTTTCAAAAGGAAGGCCTTGACATGCCTCTAAATGCCTATTTGAAATAATGGGCTTTATTCGGATGTTGCAGCACAAGCCGTGCCATACAAATGCATGAGGACATTGAAAGTATAGTATGATTACCAAAATCTTTTCCCCTGACACCATACACTACACATCATTCAAGGAAGGTAACTTTGCATACAAGGGTATGTTAGTGAATGCTTACAGTTCAACGTGAGAGGAAAACCATTCCATTCTCCTGTGCAGCCTTTAAGATTTTGGAATGTGTTTGGAGATTGCGGACCACAGGCGACAATCTAAAGGCTACCTGTGATCAGCATTCCCTCTGATTTTCTTACTGGCTGATTGGGCTTCACCTTTGAGTCTTTCACACGGTAGTGACTTCTGGAAGCACAGAAACAGGCCCTTCGGTCCAAGAACATGCAAGCACGCAGCCATACAGTTCAGAAGGAGCCTTGCCTGTGATCACTTTTGCTTCACCGGAATTAGTCAATCTTGTCATAGAGACGTGCAGCATGGAAACAGACCCTTCAGTCCAACCCATCCATATTGACCAGATATCCTAACCCAATCTAGTCCCACCTGCCAGCACCCAGCCTGAATCCCTCCAAACCCTGATGAAGGGCTTATGCTCGAAACGTCGAATTCTCTATTCCTGAGATGCTGCCTGGCCTGCTGTGCTTTGACCAGCAACACATTTGCAGCTCCCTCCAAACCCTACCTAGTCATATACCCATCCAGATTCCTTTTAAATGTTGTAGTTCTGTTCACCGAGCTGGGAATTTGTGTTGCAGCTGTTTCGTCCCCTGTCTAGGTGACATCCTCAGGGCTTGGGAGCCTCCTATGAAGCGCTTCTGTGATCTTTCCTCCGCCATTTGTAGTGGTTTGAATCTGCCGCTTCCAGTTGTCAGTTCCAGCTGTCCGTTGCAGTGGTCGGTATATTGGGTCCAGGTCGATGTGCTCATTGATTGAATCTGTGGATGAGTGCCATGCCTCTAGGAATTCCCTGGCCAGACTACTGCGACCACTAGGACTCATAACAGCACACAAACCAACAGCCACTCTCAGGCAACAACTCACCAGTACGAAGGACCTGATACCCAGCATGAGCAAAACCAATGTAGTTTACAAAATCCCATGAAAGGACTGCACAAAACACTACATAGGACAAACAGGAAGACAGCTAACGATCCGCATCCATGAACACCAACTAGCCACGAAACGACACGACCAGCTATCCTTAGTAGCCACACACACAGATGACAAGCAACATGAATTCGACTGGAACAACACTACTATTAAAGGACAAGCCAAACAGAGAACAGCCAGGGAATTCCCAGAGGTATGGCACTCATCCACAGATTCAATCAATGAGCACATCGACCTGGACCCAATATACCAACCACTGCAACGGACAGCTGGAACTGACAACCGGAAGCGGCAGATTCAAACCACTACAAATGGCGGAGGAAAGACCACAGAAGCACTGAGGATGTCACCTAGACAGGGGACGAAACATCTGCAACACAAATTCCCAACTTGGCGAGCAGAACCACAACAACGAGCACCCGAGCTACAATTCTTCTCACAATCTTTGAATCCCTTTTAATTGGTGCAATTGGGCGAGCCTCTGCCACTTCCTCTGGCAGCTCATTCCACACACGTACCACCCTCTGCGTGAAAAAGTAGCCCCTGAGGTCTCTTTTCTATCTTTCCGATCGCATCCTTAACCTATGCCTTCCAGTTGTGGACATCCCCACCCTAGGGAAAAGACTTTGTCTATTTATCCTATCGATGCACCTCATCATTTTATAAACTTCTATATGGTCATCCCTCAGCATCCGACACTCCAGGGAAAACAGCCCCAGCTTATTCAACCTCTTCCTGTAGCTCAAGTCCTCCAACCCGGTCAACATCTTTGTAAATCTTTGCTGAACCCTTTCAAGTTGCACAACATCCTTCCGATAGGAAGGAGACCAGAATTGCACACAATATTCCAACAGTGACCTGTATAGCTGCAACATGTCCTCCCAACTCCTGTACTCAATACTCTGACCAATAAAGGAAAGCATACCAAACGCTTTCTTCACTATCCTATCTATCTGTGACTCTACTTTCAAGGAGCCATGTGCTTGCACTCCAAGGTCTCTTTGTCCAGCAACACTCTCTACGGCCTTACCATTAAGTGTATAAGTCCTGCTAAAATTTGCAAAATGCAGCTCCTGACGTTTATCGAAATTAAACTCCATCTGCCACACCTCAGTCCATTGGCTCATCTGGTCATGGTCCTGTTGTAATCTGAGGTAACCTGTTTCACTGTCCACTGCACATCCAATTTTGGTGTGATCTTCAAACTTACTAACTATATCTTCTGCTCACATCAAAATCATTTATATAAATGACAAAAAGTAATTGACCTAGCAAAAATCCTTGTGTCACTGCACTGTTTACACCATCCAGTCTGAAAAGCAGCTCCCAACAACTTCTGTCTTCTACTTTTGAGCCAGTTCTGTATCCAAATGGCTAATTCTCCCTGTATTCCATGAGATCTAACCTTGCTAACCAAGTCTTCCATGGAGAACTTTGTTGAACACCTTACTGAAGTCCAAATAAGTCATGTCTACTGCTCCACCCTCATCAATCCTCTTTGTTATTTCTTCAAAAAAATTCAATCAAGTTCATGAGACATGATTTTCCACGCACAAAGCCATTTGACTATCCCTAATCAGTCCTTGCCTTTCCAAATACATGTAAATCCTGTCCCTCCAACAACTTGCCCATCACCGACATCAGGCTCACTGGTCTATAGTTCTCTCGCTTGTCGTTACCACCTTCTTGAAATAGTGGCATCATGTTAGCCAACCTCCAGTCTTCCAGCACCTCACCTGTGACGATCGATGATACAAATATCTCAGCAATCACTTCCCTAGTTTCCCACAGAGTTTTAGGGTACACCTGATCAGGTTCTGGGCATTTATCCACTTTTATGCATTTCAAGATATCCAGTACTTCCTTCTCTGTAATATGAACATTTTTCAAGATCTATTTCCCTACATTCTATATCTTCCATGTCCTTTTCCACAGTAAACATTGATACAAAATACTCATTTAGTATCTCCCCATCTCCTGTGGCTCCAGACGGGCCACCTTGCTGTTGTTTGAGGATCATATTCTATCCCTAGTTACCCTTTTCTCCTCAATGCATTTATAAAAACCCTTTGGATTCTCCTTAAGTCTATTTGCCAAAGCTATCTCATGTTCTCTTTTTGCCCTCCCAATTTCCCTCTTAAGTATACTCCTACTGTCTTTATACTCTTATGAGGATTCACTTGATCTATCCTGTCTATACCTGACATATGCTTCCTTCCTTTTCTTAACCAAATCCTCATTTTCCAGTTGTCCCTTTACCTGCGAACATCTGCCCCCCAATCAACTTTTGAAAGTTCTTACATAATACCTTTAAAATTAGCCTTTCTCCAATTTAGTACTTCAACTTTTAGATGTGGTCTATCCTTTCTACATCACTATTTTAAGACTAATAGAATTATGTTCACCGGCCCCAAAGTGCTCCCCCACTGACATCTCAGTCACCTGCCCTGCCTTATTTCCCAAGAGTAGGTCAAGGTTTGCACCTTCTCTAGTAGGTACATCCACATACTGAATCAGAGAATGTTCTTGTACATACTTAACAAATTCCTCTCCATCTTAACCCTAAACCCTATGGGTGTTAGTCTATGTTTGGTAAGTTAAAATCCCTACCATAACCACCCAATTATTCTTACAGATAACTGAGATCCCCTTACAAATTTGTTTCTCAATTTCCCGCTGGCTATTAGGGGGCCAAAATCGAATCCCAATAAGATGATCATCCCTTTCTTATTTCTCAATTCCACCCAAATAATGTCTGTGGGTGTATTTCAGGGAATATTCTCTCTCAGCACAGCTGTAATGCTATCCCTTATCAAAAATGCCACTCCCCCTCCTCTCTTGCCTTCCTTTCTGTCCTTCCTGTAGCATTTGTATCCTGGAAATTAAGCTGCCAGTCCCTACCATCCCTGAGCCACATTTCATGCACTGTCCTCCCATTAAAGCCAGTATAGTGGAGACTGTCAATGATATCCCCTTCCAAAGTACCCCATTCCCTCCAATGCTATATCATATCCCACTCTGTACCCCCCTTCACAATTCTTGTCTTCTGTGCATCCCATCATGCTATCTCCAATACCAACACTTGACTGCACAGAACTGGCTACTAACATTTAGTGCACAAATCCAGACTGACCATGGTTCACCCCTGCTGATTGACTTAGAAGGACAACCTGGATTGATGACAAACAAGACCCCTGAACTGATTTTTGTGCAGCTCCCAAACTGATAAGTCTCTAATACTCAGACATGTTCGATCCAATCTACAAGACAGACACAGCCTGACCAACCAAGGCCAACCCTAGACTAAGATTAGATACTGATTGACTGTGGCAGGACACTCCCTGACTGACCATTGTCAGTCTTTACTCGACAAAGGACTTACTCCTCTTAGACGTTCAGCCACATAAGTTGTTGGCAGATGACTTCACCTGAGTTCAGAAAAAGAGTCATACTGGACCTGAACTGTTCATTCTTTTTCTCGCTCTACAGATACTGCCAGGCTTGCTAAATTTCTCTGGCATTCTCTGTTTCTTTCAATTTCCCAGTATCTGTAGTATTTGCCCTTATAAGATATGTACCAATCCTTTTCCATGTCAAAATGCTTGAAAATGTGGAGTTTAAATTCCTCAATACAAATCATCAACATGCACACTTACATTAATTGGTTGTAAAAGCTGAATGCCACACAGTGTCTGGTTTAAAAGGCATTGATGGAAATGATCAAGTTATTCTAGGTTTCCTGTTTAATATAAGGCCTCAATACTCTAAGCACAGAAGACATAAGCTAGTGTTTATAATTAGTAGGACAAAAGTAGGAGGGAATCTTTTCGCTCAACTTGATGACTTCAGTAAGTGGCTTTTGAAGCAATGACTAGAAGCTCAGTTAAAATTTTTAAAATTGGAAAGAAAGGAAATAAAAGTAGAGCTATAAAATAAGATTATTCAGCTCTTGTTGCCAATATAGCAGCTGCATGGATGCAATGGACCAAATGTTCTCCTTCTGTTCCATTATTTCAATGTCTCAATGAAAACAAATAACACATGAGGAATGGCCACTTCTCCAAGATATTGGAAGACTGCCAACATTGGTGAGATAGAAGGCAATAAGATCCAGCTTCTTTAAAAGACAAAAGGAACAAATTGAACAATAAATCCACTTGCAATTGTGGTTTTTAAAGGGAATTGGATCCAAGTAATATTGTTATTTTCATCAGTCATCTTTTTATCCACTGTTTCTTGTGAAATCATGCCTTACCCTCAGTTCCATAAATCTTGCACACTTAGCTTGTTATCCTTGAGATGTGGTTCAATTCTCATTATATTTTGTATTATTCCTCTTCTAGCTGGTTTCACACTCTTTCCTGGTGCAAATTGGAAGAATCTTTCACTAACTTTATGAAAGAAAATTTCAGGAGGCCCTCCACCTCAGAGAAAACTTTCAGATGCAATCATATGTTTGTGTTGTGAACCATGCACAGTTGAATATTTGTCATCCATTTTTCAGTGATATTGGGAGCAAATGATAAAGCATACATTTGTAAGTGCCATCAAAATGTTTTAATATGATCATTGACGCATCAACGTTAAATTTCGCATTATGCCTGATTTGCCTCATTAAGCTTTCTGGTTGCAGAGAAGGCTTCCTCTCAATATATCAAATAAATTTAGAATTTTTATTTGTTTTCTCATTACTCATTCTAAGTATGAGCAGAAGGGTTTATATTGTAAAATTCATCGGAACCCCTATTTAAAACTCTTCAGGCATAGTCATAATAGTGACTTTTGTCATCATAACCCTAATATTCCCAAGATTTCACAATTAGGACAACTGACTTCATTAAGTGTCCTCTTATTTATTTATATTAGGATCTGTTAGCTTTGCTACATCCCCTTTTTCCAACTCGGGCTGCTAATAACGGACAATTGCTGGCCTCTGATTAGCTAGCAGTATTTTTTGGATGGGATTCTATCCCGCTGGAGTTCTTGATAATGTGAAAGGGTCATTATTGCCTTGGTCCTCCCTTAAGGATGCGGCAAGTAGGTGCATCTCACCCGTGAGAGTGTAATCCCAGCCTTAGGTACTTTGCACACGGGCAATCAGCTTCTTCTAGATTCAGTTTTGAATGTAACTTTTGTAAACTTGCAAGATTCAAGAACAGCTTCATTCCCACTGTTATCAGACTTTTGAATGAGTCTCTTAAATGTAAACATTGATCTCCCTCTGCACCTTTTCAATAGCTGTATTGCCGTGTCCTACACTTTGTTCTGTTACCCTGATGGCCTTGTAATTTACTGTCTCCTTATAAAGCACATAAGGCAACCATTTTCACTGAACCTTGGTATACGCAGCAGGAATAAATCAAATCAAATCAAATCAAGCTTAATAGCAATTGTAGACCAGTAAACAGAGATTACAGATTTGAAGTGACAATCATGGTGTCAGAAATTTTAAAAAGAAGAGATTTTCACAAATCCGTGTTTTGCAACAGGCATCAGAGCAATAAGTCAGTTGATCGTTAACTTGCACTGTGAAAAGATGGTGGGAGATCTGAATAAATTAAATGTAGAAGGTAAATAGAGATCATACAGCTTTCAGCGATCAAGCTACAAAGACGGGCTTGGAATCATGACAGGAACCAATGGCTTTCCCATAACCAAACAATTAGAGAGATCAAGTGTTTGGTTTTGAGAGTACCGAATGACAGATGCTGCTAAGGGATTATCCTGCAGTGACTGTCAAATGTCTTCGCATTTGTATGTTGTTCTTTGAACACTGAAGGTTTATCTATATTAAATTAAACATAAAATTGCCTCAGTAGAGTCCAGAGACAGCGTATTCCTGTTAGGGTGAAAGGAAAGGCTGGTAGGTGAAGGGAATGCTGGATGACTAAAGAAATTGAGGGTGTAGTTAAGAAAAGGAAGGATGCATATGTCAAGTATAGACAGGATAGATCGAGTGAAACATCAGAAGATTATGAAGGTAGTAGGAGTATAGTTAAGAGGGAAATCAGGACAAAAAGGGAACATGAGGTGGCTTTGGCAGATTGGATTAAGGAGAATCCAAAAAGGTTTTTATAAACACATTAAGGTCAAAAGGGTAACTAGGGTGTGAATAGGGCCCCTCATAGACCAGCAAGGCAGCCTTTGTGTGGAGCCACAGGAAATGGGGGTGATACTAAACTAGTATTTTGCATCAGTGTTTACTGTGGAAAAGGATGTGGAAGATATAGAATGTAGGGAAACGGATGGTGACATCTTGAAAATGTTCATATTACAGAGAAGGAAGTGCTGGATATCTTGAAATGCATAAAAGTGGATAAATGCACAAAAACTGATCAAGTGTACCCTAGAACTCTGTAGGAAGCTAGGGAAGTGATTGCTGGGACTCGTGCTGAGATATTTGTATCATCAATAGTCACAGGAAGACTGGAGGTTGGCTAATGTGGTGCCACTATTTAAGGATGGTGGTAAGGACAAGCGAGAGAACTATAGACCAGTGAGCCTGATGTCGGTGATGGGCAAGTTGTTGGAGGGAATTCTGAGGGACAGGATTTACATGTATTTGGAAATGCAAGGACTGATTAAGGACAGTCAGCATGGCTTTGTGCGTGATAATCGTGTCTCACAAACTTGATTGAGTTTTTTGAAGAAGTAACGTAGAGGATTGATGAGGGTGGAGCAGTAGAAGTGATCAATATAGACTTCAGTAAGGTGTTCAACAAAGTTCCCCATGGGAGACTGATTAGCAAGGTTAGATCTCATGGAATACAGGGAGAACTAGCCATTTGAATACAGAACTGGCTAAAAGGAAGAAGACAGAAGGTGGTGGTGGAGGGTTGTTTTTCAGACTTGAGGCCTGTGACCAGTGGAGTGCCACAAGGATTGTTGCTGGATCCATTACTTTCCTTCATTTTTATAAATGATTTGGATGTAAGCATATGAGGTATAGTTAATAAATTTGCAGATGATACCAAAACTGGAGGTGCAGTGGACAGCAAAGAAGGTTACCTCAGGTTACATGGGATCTTGGTCAGATGGGCCAATGGGCTGAGGAGTGGTAGTTAGAGTTTAATTTAGAGAAATGCAAGGTGTTGCATTTTGAAAAAGCAAATCTTAGCAGGACTTAGACATATAATGGTAAGGTCCTGAGCAGTGTTGCTGAACAAAGAGACTTCGGAGTGCAGGTACATTGCTGCTTAAAAGTAGTCGCAGGTAGATAGGATAGTGAAGAAAGCATTAGGTATGCTTTCCTTTATTGTTCAATGTACTGAGTACAGCAGTTGGGAGGTCATGTTGCCACTGTAGAGGGTATTGGTTAGGCCACTTTTGGAATATTGTGTGCAATTCTGATCTCATTCCTATTGGAAGGCTGTTGTGAAAGTTGAAAAGGTTCAGAAAAGATTTACACGGATGTTGGCTGGGTTGGAATATTTGAGCAGTAGGGAAAGGTTGAATAGGCTGGGGCTGTTTTACATGGAGCGTTGGAGGCTGAGGGGTGACCTTATAGAGGTTTATAAAATCATGAGGGGCATTGATACGATAAATAGACAAAGTATTTTCTCTGGGGTGGTGGAGTCCAGAACTAGATGGCATCGGTTAAAGGTGAGAGGGGAAGGATATAAAAGAGACCTAAGGGGCAACTTTTTCATGCAGAGAGTGGCGCACGTATGGAGTGGGCTGCCAGAGGAAGTGGTGGAGGCTAGTACATTTGCAACATTTAAAAGCCATCTAGATGGGTATATAAATAGGAAGGCTTTGGAGGAATATGGTCCGGGTGCTGACAGGTGGGACTAGATTGAGTTGGGATATCTAGTCAGCATGGATGGGTTGGAGAAAGGTCTCTTTCCATGCTATACATCTCTATGACTGTGGGAGTAGCACAAATCAGAGTAATAGTGAACGGTTGTGCTTCCAACTGGAAAAAATTGTGTCCAGTAGGGTTCTAGTGTGGTTGGTATTAGAACTAGTGCTTTTCTTGGTACATATCAATGACTTTTGCTTAAAAATGTGTTGCTGGAAAAGCGCAACAGGTCAGGCAGCATCAAAGGAACAGGAGAATCGACGTTTCGGGCATAAGCCCTTCTTCAGGCTTCAGGATCATATATCAATGATCTATACTTGGGTCTACATGGCATCATTTCAAAATTATATGATTACGCAAAATTTGAAAGTAGGTGAACTGTGACGATGTCAGTGATAGACTGCAAGAGGACAAAGATTGGGACATAAAAAATTTGAAATGACATCTGGCATTTGAAAATCAGTACTGAGAACTGTGAAGTGCTACGATTTGGCACATGCAGCGAGGAAAGATAATATACAATGACATACTCAATTCTGAAGCGGGTGCAGAAGAGATATCTGAGATAGAATATATGTGCACATATTCTTGACAGGAAAAGAGCAGATTGGGAAAGTGGTCAAAAAGGCTTCTGAGATCTTGGACTTTATAAATAGGGGCTCATGACACTTCACCTTGGCATGCAGGAGGGGAGCAGAAGGGACAGTACTGATTGGGATTCATTAATTAGGGGAACAAATGAGCAATTTTTGACCATCAGTGTAACTTTAAGGTGATTTGTTGTCTCTCTGGTGTTAGGATCAAGGATGCTTCTGGGGAAAGAGAACAGCCAGAGGTCACAGCCCACATTGGTACCATCAATATAGGTAGGAAGGGGAAATTTAAGGAACTTGGTGGACAGTTAGTAAGTAAGTCTTCTCTTATTACTCCCTTTGCCACATGCAAGTGAGTGCAGAAGTAGGACAGTAAGACAGATGAACTTGTGTGTAGAAAGGTGGTGAAAAAGGGAGGGATTTAGATTCTTGGGAAACTGGGACTGGTTCTGTGAGAGAAAGCACCTGTATAAATATTTGGTGAACAGAGTGGACTGGGAGAAATCGTACAAAGGGTACAGTTTTAAAGTGTTTTGCAATAGAAGCAATGTGATGTGAGAAAAAAAAATCTTCACACAATGATTTGTTAAGGTATGCACTACCTGGAAATATGATGGATGAAGGTTCAATTAATGACTCAAAAGAGTGCTGGATGATTAATTAAAAAGGAACAATGTGCAGGATTTTGGGGAAAAGAGGTGTTGGCACTCATTTAAAAGACTCAGAGAGCCAGTGCAAATATAATGTGCTCAATGGCCTCTGACTACATCATAACATTTCTGTTGTTCTGTTGATTCTGGGACCAGAGAGTTGAGAATGTGACTGTAAAATTTGTGTGGGAGAAGAATATTTCAATTCATGCATCACTGGCACCCTTAGGAATAGAGAGGGAATTAAACTTTTGGGGTATCCCCTTGAATCTTATTGGATGCAATGTACATGACTCGGTTAGCAGCATTTAGTTCAGCACATTGAATGCATCTTGATGATCATCCTCTCATTGGAATAGTGTATCTTTTCTTTAATAATTATCAAACTTCTAAGTTTTATACATAATCAGTAAAGAAGTTGAATGGATCTATACACATTTGAAGGTGGTCTTTGTCCTGCAGTGTATCAGCAGTGACTGAGTATTTTAGATATCCTCAGGAACTGTGTACAAACTTGACCTTGAGTACATGACGTATGAAAACTTTTTTTGTGATCTGCCCTAAAGAACACTTTGCCTGTTGAAAACCAAACCTTCCTTCACACCTGGCAGTTTGTATTAAAAAGTGTAGGTTTCTGACACTACTTCCATATGTCTTATTACAGAGATGTTGTCTACAATGCACACAAAGCGTATGACTTGTTTCATCATTCAGTGTATATGCTGTTCAAATATATTCTGGTTGACTGATAATCTAAATGGTAAACAGAGCAAACACCAACTGTCAAAAAAACGTACTAAACATTGCTGGTCTTCCAAGTCTCATGATAAGTGTATGAAAGAATACCCTTTTTTGCTTCCAGTTTAAAAAGTGTTTTGCACTGACAAAGATTGGATTTAACTCTTCCAAATTCAGCATCTTATAAGGACATGTCCTTAAAGCTTTGTGCAGCTTCCTCAGGTCTACCCAGCCATATTCAAACATTCTTCTAATTTTGGAAGTCTTGGAATTGCACCAATCCATGTAATTGCACTCGTTGAATGATGCCTTGTTTTTTCCTTCCATCCAGTTTTATCCACAATCTTTCTGAAATGTGCCTTCTGCATTTTTGTATTTGAGTGATGAATGATTTTGCTACACCTTTCAGGTGGAGGGATGTGTCTCCAGGGAAATTCCCAATTATGTCAAGCTAATCTGGATACAACCTCTGTATGTTTTGTACCACTCCAATGGGTGGGTACCTGTTTCATTCTTGTAGCTTCCTAACTGAGTTAAGTCATTGGTGATGACCATGATAAGTTCATACATGTAGCAGCCCAACAACTGCTGATCTTCATAGGTTTCCTATGTAGAACGTAGAGTATATCACTGTTAACTCATTGTACTTGAATTCCGGGACTAGGGAGCTTAGGCACTTTATCATCAAGTTAGTATAAGCTGTAAACCTAATATTTGTGGGTCGGACTTCAAACTTCTATGCCTTGTTTTACATATTTAAGAATGTGGAAAGGGGAAGCAATAGAATTTGAAGTGTCAGTCTTCACTCTCAGTCAATGTTGTGCATTTTTGTTGGTGGTAATCTGATGTGTTCCAATAGCTACCAATGTGTTAACAGAAATAACTTGTCCTACTAGGATGATTCAGAATAGCTGTTCACGTATAGAGTCTTCACCTTGATCCACCTTATCCATTTTGTTCAGGAGATCCTTCACTTTTTGTATGAGTCTGGGATTATGGCAATACCTGAAAAAGTTTCTTTTTCCTTACTTACTGCTTATGTGTGTCACACCTGTAGCATGCTATAAATTAAGCCTCATTATCCCTGGAGTGGTCAAAAAAGTTAAAGATTTTATAAAATTCTGCAAATTTCTCCAATTTACTTAATGTTTTAGACCCAGGTTGAAGAAAACATGGGCCAGGTCATTGTAATTACAAGAATTAATACTGATTACAAATAAATAGATTTTAGCCATCTGTAAACAATTATAAACTTTCATTGCATAAGTCCACTAGTTAAAACCTTAATCTCTTTATAAAACTCCTGCTACACACATATACAAACACAGCTACACAAAGAAAATTGGTTTTATGGGTAGTGGGAAAACTGAAAACATTTCAATAGTGCCTGTACATGGAGTTAACTTTGATGCCCCATTTGTCTTGCCAGCACTTGTTCCCGATTTCTCTCTTCTCCAGTTACTTTTTATCTGTTTGCAGGAAGAAAAGCAAAGGTAAAGTCATCATAGTTCCAGAGGACTGTAGGGCTGCTGTGTCATCAGAAAGACACAACTGGTAGTGAGTTTAACATGAGCGTCACCATGCTTTAGGCATGAGGCGAGGTTGAGGAGGCAGGACCTTCATGGAAACCTCAGCTGGTGGAGAAATTGAACCTGTGGTGCTGGCATCACTCTGCACCGTAAACCAGCTGTCCAGCTAACTGACCCCCATTTGCAAGAGGTATAGTGCAATTGGTCCACAAATTACAAAGTGGCTGACTTATCGGTTACAGCAACTAGTGAGGGAAAATGAACAGACTTCTGTCACGCTTTAAGTATTTTTTACTGCAGGGAGAAAAACACTGCCTCCCTTTCTAGAGGCCTCGAGACTTCTGATCATATCATTCCCATCCACAAGCTATTCGGATACAATCACATACTGTTGACAGGCAAGAAGGCCTTTATCATCGACAATGATCACCACTCCACAGACTAAGCAGATACCTGTAGCCAGCCAAATCTCCCTTCACACATCCAATGGCTAGTGCTGTTCTGCACGTACCTCTGCCATTGCTTGAATAAACAGCATTGTAAGACGCACTAACAATGAGTGTCAGTAAGTGCTGTAATCCATTCCACAATTCTTGGTTTATAAAACAATCAAAAGTACAGAAAAATAATAAGATACAGTCTTTCCAGGTCTTGTGCACTGTGGTTCAAGCACGACCTACTCTGGCTCCCCTCCCATGTTCCTGTTGCTGAGTTAAACTCTCAAATTCTTTTCCCCAGAAACCAGTTGCGGCTAGACCATTGAGTATTCTTGAAGCTGAGTTTAACAGATTTTCGTCCAATAATAAAATCAAAGTTTTGGAGACCATGCAGGAAAATGGTCTCAAGGTCAGTCAATAGAGTCATAGAATCTTGTAGCACCATTTAACCTATTGTGTCTGTACTGGCTCCTGAAAGAGCCACCCAACTAGTCCCACTGTCCAACTCTGGTCCAACTCCACCATGATTTTATAGAATCAGTAGGAATGATTGACCTACAATGTTCCTATTTCTCATGATCCTATGATTCTGCAATCATAGTACTGTCAAAACTCAATTGACTGAACACAGATATCACTCAAGCTCCAGCATTTACTGATGAATTATCAAGGAGATAAAATCAGTTTACATATCTTTCAAATTCCAATCTCCAATCAATGATCACGCTTTTGTGTAGTTGGTATAAACCCTGACAGCTACATGAAAATTATAAACGACCTGCCCAAGGTGGGCACTGAATGAGCCACATCACCATCAGTTGTCTCGTTAATTGGAGTGGGAGGATTTCAGAACCCAGTCGCTTTCATTACCCTTATGAAAATGGCCAAGGTTAGAAATGAAGAGAGAATTTTTGGCCACCCTGTTCAGGAGCCTTTTATTTCTGGTTTTACCACCATTTAAGTTTGATTGGGACCATTAAAACCCTGCTCATTCATTCCTAATGTGAAAGAATTGTGCTGAAACAATATAATGTTTTAGTTTTGTCTCAACTGGAGTGTTATGGGCACCAGACTTTAGGAGGGATATGAGGGCTTCAGTGAGATTACAGAAATAATCATTATGAGAATGGTCCCAAGTCCTAACCAGCATTTGTACTGTTCCAGCATAACTTCTTTATGTTGAATGGAAAAACAATATTGAAAAGGCCAAATTATATTGAAATATTTAAAATACTTTAAATATTCTGCTTTTGCATCATCATTCATTTTCCTTGTCGAGCAGCTTTGAGAAAAGTTTCAAGTCTACTTTTTTAAATTTAGAAAAAAGTCTCCATAATTGTGGCAATTTGAAGTTTCAGTCATAAGGACGTGCACAGTGCAATTCTTAGAAATAAACAGTTTATTTCTAAGAGTTGCACTGTGCACATCCTTATGACAAAACATAGTATTAATGTGATAATCTCATTTATTGAGGTCATTTAATTTGCACTGTATTTCCTCATCCCGTTTAATGCATTCTACCCAATTTCAATGATTTATCTCCCATGTACATCTATTCCTTTAGGCTAAGTTTTGCTCTTGGTTTAATAAATGTTAGACTTTCTAGCTTACCCTATATCTGTACTAATGATTGGAAGATTTCTTATTTGAAAGCATTGAGCTTCATGATCACTTCAGCTACTCTGTGAAGTTTTATGAGCTATTTTTCAATATGTGAGTCAGCAATGCACTCTAAAACCCGAAAGAGGCTTCATGGTAACATTCTTCTTACTTTCTACAGCTTTATAAATGCTGGTCAGACACACTGGGAATCATGGTCAGAGTACTTCAAAATAGATAGAAATATATTGGAAAGTATGTAAGGAAGTGTGGTCAGACTAAATATAAAGGAGTGTTTGCTATGTGGAAAAAGTTTGTTTTTCACAAATTCTGAACTCCAACCTAGAAGCAGGTTTAAGGAGAAAATTCAGCAAGTTCAATTGCTAAATAGTATGGATAATGTAAACTAAGAATTATATTTCATTAGTTCGGACTGTGTAACAATAGGTTACAAAATAATCTATTCAAAAGTAAATTTTCAACACATTGTCAAAACAGCCTTTGCTTAGAGGATTACATTTTTTATAGGGATTGTAAATGTTTGGGCAGTGACATTCCAAGCAGCTGGCTGCCTGAATTTACAGCAGAGAAACAGGAGTTGCATTTGCTGATAGTTTGGTTAGCACCAAAATTTTGCTGATCTGCTTATTTGCATAAGTAGGAGGAGTCATTCATACAAATTTAACATCGGAGAAATTGTGCAAATGTTTGATAATTAAAGTGCAACCTTTAAAAAAAATCTGATTAAAGATGCTGCCAGATCTGCTAAGTTTCACCAGCAATTTCAGTTTTTCTTTCATATCTTCAGCATAAGCAGTTATTTGTTTGTTTATCTGATTAATGATTGTGGGAGAGCAGAAAGTAAGAGTAATATTATGGCCTTGCTCAATCCACTACCATTTCACTCGGTTTAGTATCCCATGCAGTTGCCTTTTTAAGAAAGTCTGCCGCAAGAGCAGCTGGCAGGGGACTGAAAGCGATAGCGGATAGCACAGACATAAACTTGAATTTAATTGATTTGCAATCTTTCTTTGAATCTCTGTTACCAACAATTAATTCTTAGCTTTCTGGGCCTACATTCTTCAGAGAAGGAAATCTGCTGTCCTAGCCTATGTATAACTTCAGGCCCACAACAGTGTGGTTAACTTATATCTGCAATATCTCAATTGGATCAAACTGCTGAAGAAAAGTTGAATAAGAACAAAGTCAGATGAGCCACCTGGCATGTTGTTCTGCACTGGAAATGACAAATTTCATTCAAAATTAGGAGAGCTGTCCTTCAGACTACTCAAATAACAGATTCACATAACCATACCTCATGTACACCTCTATCAAAATCCTTGGATATATCCGAGAAGGAGAGAGTAGCTCTGGGAGTCCTCAACACTGAGTCCAGGCCAGTGAAGCCTGGACAATGACATCAGATGAAACGTTAACAGAGAAATCATTTGTTGAGTATACCAAGGGCACATAAAGTACTTCAGGTTGAAGACTTCAATATGCGTCACCAAATGTGGTTTGGCAGCAGCAAAACTGCTTTGTTGAAATGCTGCAATCTGTGTCATTGTCCAGCCTATGGTTTACATAGTAATTGTAACCAGGTCAATCAGCTGGACCTCAGAATATGAATTTTCTAATTGAGGCTGTGAATCTGGTCCAGTAGAGAGCATTAATGTCTGGTCCAGTAGAGAGTCGAAAGTGTTAGTGTCAGAGATACTGAGAGTCTGGTACCTGACTCTGAGGCAGTACTAAAGTCAAGGACTGTTTATGTGTAAATAAAAGGAGACTTGGTAACGGGAAACCAGCCTCTGTGGAGTTATTTAATTTACACTTAAAGTGCTATTGGGAGTGGTTGCAGGATTTTGACCCAGCAACACTAAGACAATGGTGTTATAATTCCAAGTCAGGCTGATGTGTGGGTTTGGGGGAGAGCTAGTAGCTGGTGGAGTTCTCATATGTATGCTGCCCTTGTCCTTCTAAGTAGCAAAGGCCATGAATTTAGAACATATCATTGAAGGGCCCTTGGCAAGTTGTTGCAGGGCTAAATGTAGACCCTGAGCTCATCTTGTAACTGCAGTATTTATATGGCTTGTCCTGTTAAGTTTCTGGTTTGTGGTAACCTCAGGATTTTGATGGTTGGTTATTCAGCAGCTATAAAAGTATTACATATTAAATGGGGATAGATAGATTCTGTCTTGTTAGAAATGGTCATTCCCTGATGTGTGTGGTATAAACTACATTTGCCACCAAGCTTGAATCTTATCTTGGTTTTGCAGCTGGTGTGGAGTGCTTCATTTTCTGAGCAGTTGTAAATGGTACTGAACATTAGTGCAATCATCAGTAGCCTTGTGTTGAAGCGCAAGGCAATGATGAAGCCGCTCAAGGTAGTTGGCTGTTGGACACTACCCTGAAGAATTAATGTCCTGTAGATGAAATGATTAGCCCCAAAATCTACAACCATCTTTCTTTGTGCTAGAAATGACTTCATCCAGTGGAAAGAGAGTAAACCTAATATGATAAAGTCAAATGTGGACTCCTGGGAATGATGGGCACGAATGTAGGAGGCAGCAATATGTTTTGTGACTTTGGAGAAGAAAGTAAGATTTAAGATATTGCAAAAGTTTAGCAATTTTTTTGAAGGGGGATTAATAATGGAAGATTTGAAAGAAAAGAAATTCAGAAAGCGGGAGAACTGTTAACAACATCAGTTGATCTGGGAGCCACAAATGAGATTGGGTGATCAGCATCTTAATGGGAATTAGATTGAGAGAGGAGAAAGTGGCAAGATGAGCTTGAAGAGACATGAGGGACAACAGGAGAGAAAGTAGACAAAGGTAAAAAGTTGATGGCTGGGATAGGTTGGAGCCTTATTGTGACAGAGGTAGAAAATCCATTCAGTCCATTGATAATTGAGTCATTATCTATGGAATATTGTGTTTGGTTTTGTCACGTAAAAGTCATCTGCAGATTGATTTGAATGTCATATTGGTAGAGAATTGAATTTCAAAGGACAAAAACATAATGAGGACTTTCAGCACACAAGAAGCATACAAGATTTTAGTGTGTAGACCTTTTGCATGTTATCATATGAAAGTAGTTACATTCAGGCCAGGAGAAGAACTCTGGGATTTTATATGCCATCGATTATAAAATAAGTTGGGTATCATCTACTGCACTTGACTGAGGGAAGTCAACAAAGCTGGATAACCCTATTTTACTGATGTTTAGCTGCAGTTACAACGTTGATAAATGTTCCACCTCCCCTGTAAAATGTATGTCATTTGACAGATGCATAAATGTCTTACATTTGTACTATTGGAAACAAGCCCCACAATGAGTGTCTGAAGTTGCCTGTGCTTTTAAAGTTGATTGTGGCCAACACCTCCGTAACCACAAAGATTTCACTGTGGGCAAATCAGTGTAGATCTTAATGTATCCTCATTTAAAACCATTATTTAAGAACAAAATCTTATTTTAATTGCTTAATGCATTTACAACAGACTTTTGCTCAAGAAACAAGTTAATAGCCAGGAACATAGGAGGGGAAACTAGGTGCCCAGAGTAGATTCTGAAAGGCGACATTGCCTTTCACATTCTAGCTCAGATTTTAATTCAGACTAACAATCAAGTATATGGAGGCTGAAATAGACAATAAACTGTTCCAACCTCAGCACTATTAAGATTAAAGGTTTTAACTTGTTAAATCAATAGGAGCAATTTCACAAAAACAATGCAATTGAATGGAGGGTTCACCAGGGCAAACAAGCCCAAGTTTAGGATTTTCCCCTTCCAAGAAATGGGATAAGTGGCCAAAACAGCAAATAATCAGGTGAAATACCCCTCTTCTTGTCTCCTCAGGAATTAGAGTGGCGGTTAAGGTTAGGGAAGGTCATCCATGGCTGCCAATTAAAGTCTCAGGGAGTCAGTTAATGACCACTTCCCCTGTTAACTGTTCACAGCAGGCAAGAAAACTGTCAATCAGTTAAAATGGAGTAGCGTGTCTCCCCATTTTGCAGAAGGTCCAGTTTGGGCAAGGATTGTGGGAGGCTAGTTTTAGCTACTCAAAGTCACTACCCCACCCTCTGACTCCCCTGAATCTTCTCTCCCCCATCTTCCACCCCGTGATGCATCAAAAGGTTATCTCGCCTGCTTCTGGTTTTCAATGTCAATGTGCTCAGCAGCCTTTGCCTCCAAGGTAGTGGTCCTTCCAGTGCCAATCAGCAGCTTTAAGTGGAGGAGGGGGACATCACTTTCACAGAAAGTAGTTCTTGGAGAAGCCCACCAATTAATCATGCAGGAGTCTCATTGGCTCTTTACCCTACAATCTTTCTCAATGGAAGTAGTGTGGAGCGTCTTGCTTGTAAAGACAACCCCTCCCCTTCCTCTCTGCTAACTGTAACTTAAAAATGGAAAAGTCTGGCCCTAAACTTTCCAGCTTTTCCTAGCCATTTGGTGGGACCTCTTTTGCCTCTTCAATCCTCTTCCCAGAAGGCTAGTTTCCTTCAACAGACTTCTAATTAAAATGGTGTAGGCCTTGATGGCATCATCGAGACAATCTGCATATCTAAAGGACCTATAAACCTGTGATTTTCCTATGTGTTCAGAAGAATAAGTTAGAATTAGTATCTGTAAGCTGAAAAGAAGCTCAATAGAAAGTCATGGATTATTTTAATTGGAGCAGTTGGGTCAGGGTGAAACACTTTTCTTCCTGGCCCAGCGTTCTTTTAACTGCTAAATCTCAGAAAACCTGAATGAAATGGGCTAAAAATAAAGCATCGGTAAAATGAAGGCACATAACCTCCTTAACATTTTACTGACCAGTTGGTTTCCATGTAAATAGCAGGTTGGAGTGGGGCAATCAGAGGTTTAAAATTGGGGTGAAATCATTTTTCAAATCTTTCAAGTATCAGTTTCCCACCTGGCCCAAGATCACTTGTAAAGGAAGAGTGAAATTGCTTCCTTTCACCAGCAATGGTTGAACTAACAATAACTTGCATTTATTATGTGGAAAAATACCTCAAAGTTTTAAAGGAAAAGTTACAAATTATAGGGCCAATTCTCAACCATGGTGTGTTGTTAAATCCTAAATTCTGGGTTCACACTTTGCCAGATAAAGTTGCATCTCTTAATTTCAGCCGTTCAGGCTGTATCTGAGGAGCAGGAGAATTGACATTTCAGGCATAAGGCCATCATAAGGAATGAAGCTTTTGGGCCAAGGTGGCTGAGAGATAAATGGGAGGGGGGATTGAACTTGGGGGTGAAAGTGATATGTCAGAGAGGAGGAGGGAGCAGATAGGTAGGAAGGAAGATGGATAGGTAGGATCATTCAAGAGGGCGGTGTCAAGTTGTAAGGTTGGGAGTGGGATAAGATGGGGGAGAGAAAATGGGGAAACTGGTCGAATCCACATTGATCCCATGTGGTTGGAGAGTTCCAAGACATAGCATCAGCAGTCCTCACTTTTTCCAATGTAATTTCCCGTTTCAGCACCACTGATCTGTTTATTTTGGGTACAATAAGACTTTCATGTTTCAGCCTTGTGATGTTTAATCTTAAATGATTAGGTAGGAAGTTCATACCACCTTAAAATGCCACTTTTACGAATTATTTCTGCAGTATTTTGATAGAGAACTTGCTGCTGTGTTTATACATGGCAAGACTCCTTTTGCAAATATGTCCTCTCAAGTCATTGTTGACTTCAACAGCTGTTTCATAGATTTTTTTTCTAATAAACCTGTTCAGATGTGTTACGACACTGCTCTGGAGCAGCTGGGACTTGAACCCAGACCTCCTGGCTCAGAGATAGAGCTGCTACCATGTACCACATAAGCCCTTCAACAGCTGCTTCATTAGCAACAAATATAATGATCAAGATGGCTATTCCAGCATCAGTGACTGATTTGAAAGAAGGACAGGCACTCAGGCAGATGGAGCAAATAGTCTGCAATTCTGTTTCAGAATCTTGAGCCCATGTATTTCATGAACCAAGGAGTCAGACAGGGATTTTTATTGTGAAATTTCTGAAGAGAATTCATTCTGTTCTCTGGAAGAGTGTAATAGTGCAGCTTCTTGCCTCCGATTTCTGTTACGTTCCAGAGATATGCCAGAGGTACAGCCCAGCCCTTGGTGGTGCAGTGCTTTAATTTTTTAGTAACCGTATCCTTCTAGCCCATTACAGACAACATTTGCTGCACACATCTGGCTTTAAATCACCACTGTACAAAAGAAATTGATCTGTAATTTCGATCATCACTTTCTCTGTGGAAAGGAGGCAATTATATTGTTTTGCCAACATCCTCAGTACATTTTTTTATGAAGTACTAGATTTTTATCAAGTGCCTATTGGGGGCTGCTAACAGCAACCCACTGTTACTCATGAAAATGAAAGCTTTCATTCTCCCAAAATTTTCAACTTTTTGTACTATATATGCTCTTGGGCTGATTATTATCATTCACTCCCATAATTGGCCCTTGCAATTATACAAACTGGAGTGTATGTTTTGCTATGAAGAAGCAGTTGGATGAGAGCATAAGCCAAAGAATCACTCCTGAAATCTGTAATATTCTACTAAATACATTCTAAATAATTGACAAAAGGTGCAATGAAATTACACTTTCTGAAGAGGAGTACAGATTCAACAATGCTTTTTATATGAAATATATGAATGAACTGTATGCATTTTGATAAGAGTAATTAATTTCCCCAATTTCCTGTTGATATTAGCAGGGGCGGAGGGTAAAAAAAGGCCAGTCTTGGAATGCAATAAAAGAGATTTGAATAAATCTAATTTTTTTTATTACAGTGTTGGAGTATCAATGATGGTCTAGAATTCTATACTTATGTGTAAAGTTAGGTAGAAAGTAACTCTAGGCTAAACATGTAGTTATGTTTAATCTTGCTTATTTTTAAACCCCAACACAGGGGAAAGTGGTACATGGCATTACATAGAATGTTGGAGCACTGACCTTGGTCTATAATGGTGTTCATGTTTCACACACGTCCCACCACACTCATACCTTGTTAGCATAATTGGCAATTGAAAACAAAACAAAAAGTCAGTTATAGCAATTTTGTGCAACAGTATGGAAAGTTGGGGTGTGGAGTTGGATTATTATCATCGGTTGTAGTTTAGTTTGTATCCTGGGAATCAAGGAGGGCAAAGGAGTTATGAAATGTGGAAGCAGTGACATGAAGATAGATGATTGTGTTGGTTAGACACAATGAAAAGGAAAAAACTCAAAGAAGGTTATGGAACCTACTGAAGTTCTGAAAATAGGAAGAGAGTGAGAGGAGGCTGAATTGTGAAAATACTGGAAATGGAGTTCTGGCTGTGGAGTGACAAAAGCCTGGAGTTGAAAGCAACAGAAATAAGTATTAGTTTTCAAGCTGGATGTGTGGGGGTGTACCTTCATTTGTGGGATGATAGTCAAGAATTTTATGTAAAGGTTACCTGAGCAATGATTTTGGAAAGCCTTATATCATTTAAAATGCAACTAAGCATTTAATTTGAAGAGTGTAACTACTTTAAGGATCTGTGCTTGTATGATATGGTTTGGATCAAGGTTGATGAGAAGCAAAAATATCAGAGGAGTTTAGTTTAAACAAGTTGTCTCTGGGATAGAACATTAGACTAGTTCAGTTGAAAACATTAAATACCTTACTAATACTGGAAGAAAAAGCATCATGGATTCAGAATCCCCAAAATCTGGCCTTTGCTCCACTGCTAGTGCAGTGAAACCACTGACCACATTAGACAATAAATCTGGACTTCTCAAATCACAGAATGAGCTAGCTTCCCTTGTTGGACAGGGAGCTCAACAGTGGTTGGATTGGATCACAGATGCTGGAATTGGTTGTCTTTATCATGAACAATTCTGGGTCTTTAGATAGTGTCCCATCAGTTCTCCATTTGCATGAATATGACTTATTTGGCTAATTGCATGGAATTTAAAGGTTTCCCAAGACACTTCCAGACCTTTGAAATGTAAATGGGAGATATCCCCATCCACATCCAGATTGAAATTTTCTAAATAAATGGAATGGAATCGCAGTAAATTGTGGTTTCCCCCTCAAATTGAGCATGTGCCCTTCTGTGCAGAAAACCAGTTTATAAACTTACACCTCACTGGCATCTCAGTTACAATATACGTGATAATATTAATATACCATCATACAAAACAAGCGTAAGTGGGAGCAACTTTATTGTTCCCTTGCTCAGAACTCTCCTCAAGTGCTCAGAACAATTTTTGACTCTACTTCTAATAGTAACTGCAAACTTTGATTAAAAAGCAAATGCAGCAAAAGCAGGAATATTACTATTATATCATTCTTGCTCTTTTAAAGAAAAGATTTAAGAATTTGTTTATGACACTTGTATTTATCTAAAAGGAATTTTCATGGAATACAGGATAATTAATCACATGATACTGTTTATGAATCATTCATGATTTCTGTAAGATGTATACATGAGAGCAGTGAAATAGTTAGGTATGTAAGTCAGACTCGCTACATTGGTTTTGCTCTAAGGTAGGTAATTGAATTATTGATCCTTTGAAGGGCAGTGGGTGCTTTTATGGATTAGTTCTACCATCATACATTAGACATTAAGGTTAGTTTCTCAGGCAGCCAAATGTCAAAGTTAAAAAGAAGATATTTTGTATTTTAGCAATAGAGTGCTGAATTGTTTGGCTTGCATTATCTTTGAGAAGAAGATTGAAAGAAAAAGAATAGCAAATTTTCAATCAGCGCTATGGCAGTATTGTGTCACTCTACCTTATTCTCTGTTGTAGGAGCTGCAAACTGTAGGAGTAGCTGTAGGGAATATTCCTTGTGCATGTCTGAAGGCTCAAATTCAGTTTCATCCTGACATCTCAAAGCTCAATGCTGATATGAGGCCAGGTTTCCAAATTAGGTAGTGAACTTCTAGGTCGCATCTATGTTATTGATTGAAGGCACATCATGTATGACAGTAGGACCTGTAATTGTCTGTTTAAACAATCTCAATCACCTGATTACTTGTGGCACTGCCGTCAGTTTCTCAGATACAGCCTCGAGGAGTTGACCTTCCTAACCTCCTGCTGCCACTCCATCTAAGGGGGCAACCCTTTAGGTCTCTTAATCCTCCATGATACAATGGCATCTCCCCTGTGCCCCTATGGCCTACAGTGCTACTTCAATTTTTGGAGACTCTACACTCTGCTCTGATGCTCTCTTGAAAGTATTTTATGTTGCAGCAATATTTATCTACAGCTTAATGCTGCGGCACTCTCCTGATGCACCCAAGGAAAAGAGGAAGCTTTCCTGAGTACAAAGCAATGCAGGGGTTGCTTGGGCTAACATTATAATCATCCACTGTTACAAAAGCAAAATACTGCAGTTACTGGAATCAGAATTAAAATCAAAATGTTGAAATTACTTAATGTTATTTTCTTGAAGGACACAAAATAAATCTCTACTCCCCCTCCCTCATTTTATTTAGGTACTAAATAAGTGCTTTTGACCAAATCTGAATTGGGTTGCGTTCTCTCTAGGTCAGTCTCATTTCACCATGTTAACTCAAGTTTCTGTTCTCAGAATTCATGCTACATTTCAACTATCTAATCTTTCTCTTTCAGTCTTTCTTTCCTGGCTAATTTATTGCATTCCAAGACAATCTATCTTAGTTCTACTTTTTTTTTCAATTCAAGCCATTTGTAATAGGTGATGATTGTGTTATTGGAACCAATCCTTTCACAGAATTGTTACAGTGCAGATGGAGGTCATTTGTGGCTGCACTAGCTCTTAGAAAATTCTGGTCTAGTGCCAATCTTCTACCTTTTCCCTGTAACCCTCAAGTTGTTTTGATTTAAATAATTATACAGTACATTCTTAAATGCCTTAATTAAGCTTCCCTCTGTCACATTTTCCAGGAGTGCACTCCAGTTCTGAACTGCTTACTGTGTGAAGAAAGATTTTTCTCATCTTGCAATTGTTTCTTTTGCAAAATACTCTGTTCCCTCTGTTCTTGATCTTCTTGAGAGTGGAAACAATTTTCCATGTCTAATCTGTCCAGCCCCCTCAAGATTTTGAAAATTTTTATCAAATCCCCACTAAGCCTTCTCCTTTCTGGCCCAAGTTCTCTAATCTAACCGGATAACTGAAGTTTATTTTACCTGGAACCATTCTTACATCCTTCTCCAGCACTCTGTCCAGTGTAATCATTATCTTCCCTAATGGTGCCCAGAGTGGTGCACAGTTGTCCATTTGAGGTCGAACTGTTATCCTATATGTGCAACTCAACCTCCCGACCCTGGTAATCTTATGCGCTTGTTAATGAAGCCTGGAATACTGTGTGCTGTATTAATATCTCTCTCTGCCTTTCTTGCAGTCTTTCTTACACTTTGTTCTTTCTTTCATCTTTCCAGTAACAATAAGCTTCATCACAAATCTACACTCCTACCTTCTCCTTTCGCTTCTAGTTTCTAAACATTTTCCATGCAACTGACTTCTCCCCTCCAACTATTTTATTTAAAACCCTATGTAAAACTCTAGTCATGTGATTTGCTCGGACTCTGGTTCCAGCATGATTCAGGTGGACCCCAACCCATTGGAAGAATTCTGTCTTCCCCAGGTTGAAAGTTTGCTTGCTGAGCCGGTAGGTTTGTTCTCAAATGTTTCGTAATGATGCTAGGTAACATCAGCAGTGAGCCTCCATTGAAGCGCTGGTGTTCTGTCCCACTTTCTATTTATGTATCTTGGTCTGTTAAGGTGGGTGATATCATTTCCAGTTCTTGTTCTCAGAGGTTGATAAATGGGGTCCAAATCAATATGTTTATTGCTGGAGTTGCGGTTTGAAGACCAGGTCTCTAGGAATTCCCGTGCATGTCTCTGTTTAGCCTGTCCTAGGATGGATGCATCGTCCTGGTCAAAGTGGTATCTTCTCACCATACAACATTACACTGACTTTGGTTTTGTTACTTTCTCTCTTACTCTAAGTCAATGTATCAATTTACTATTTGCTATTCCAGCACTATCTGTCTGTCTCAGTGTTTTGTGCACTTCAGTATTATTTTCTAAACATCACTCCACACCACTGACAAATCAGTTGAAATCTTCTCCAACAGCACTAACAAAATTCCCCACAAGTAATTTTGACCAAAGCTGAATTGGGTGGAGTTCTCTCTAGGTCCCAACTCTGTTCAGATGTAACCTTTTCAGTGTACAGAAGTGCCATCTTGCCCAGAGCAGTTCCAATGGCCCAGAAATCCAAAACCCTCCCTCCTGCCCCATCGTTTCAGCCACATATTCATCTGTCTGACATTCCTATTTCTATACTAATTTGCACATGGCACTAGGAGTAATCTGAAGTTTACTACTTTTGAGATCTTACTAGCTAATTTTATACCTATGAGAATATCCTATGACTGTTCTGTGACACGCATCGCGGTAGCAGCAAGGAGATAAAATACCATGGTAGAGTCAAGTTGGTGGCCACAGAAACACCAGTTTGCTCTCCTAACTAAGAAATTTCTTATCAGGATTGCGTTCCCACTCATCTTCCTTCCCACCTGTAACAGCACAGCTACTTGTGTTATCACATGTTCTTGTTGCATACCTTGAGGAACCATCACTCTTGATGGTATCCAGAACAGAAAGCATGTTAGAGAGCAGTACCTATGGGAACTTACGCACTACAACCTGTTTGCCTTGGACTTGAAGGCGATCACCCATTCTCGACTGCCTGCTTGCCCCTAATTTGTGTGGTGACCATCTCTCTGATATTCTATCCACTTAGTTCTCTGCCATGTGGAAAATTTATATGAAAGCAGTAAGATTTTTTCATCCTGAAAAAATAATTGGTCTGGGGAATGGAATCAGTTACAAAGGTTCAGAATTGTGACATCTACCTAATGCTTAATTAGAGGAAATTAAGACTCAACCATAGTAGATTTCCGATATGCAGTCTGACAATATGAAGGCAGTGGAAAGTTTGAGAGAAGTAGTGGAGATCTAATGTTATTAGATTACTTGGGGAAATTGATTATCTGCCCACAGCTGATGTTGCCAAGGGGCAGTCTGTATAAGAGGAAAGCTCCTTTTGGGACTCAGGAAGTAATAATATGGAGATGTGAAGATAGGCCATTGTGGCTGTGATCCAACAAAGTTTATTGATCTGGATATGAGAAGGAAAATATTGGAGGAAATTTGTGTAGTCAACATTATCAAAGACTGAAGAGAGGTACAAAAGGATGAAAAGGCATGGTGCACCAGAGTCACGGTCAGTCATAAGAGGATGTCATTTCTGAGTTATGGGTTAGGGCTTTGACAGTGCAGGGACAGAAACATGTTTGAGGAGATTCAAGTTACAGTAAAGCTGGGCACATTTCAAATATATTGCATATATAAGTGGTGATCTGATATAATGTTATGTGGTAAGGCCATTCACCAGCTTTACAACCACATTAACTAGCAAACTTTTTGTTCAACGTTTTTCTCAAAACTATGACCCCTTTCATGATTTGTTGCTTTTAGAAGACCAAAATATTGTTTGCTGAAGCCTTTCAAGGAAATATATCTTTAGTCTGCAATGGATTGAGTAGACAAAAGAAAATCCACTCATAACTTCCCCAGCTAGAATTCCAATGTCCATCTGAAATACTGCCACATACCAGCTATGCCATGCTTTAGACCATCATCTTCTCACCCTTTTTCCCTTATCTAGATGTAGCCAGTACAATCAGACCTGAGACTGGTGCATAATTGCAAGTTCTTCCTTACATTTTTACCTCCATTTTAATTGTTAGGACAAAAAAAAATTATTTTAGTCTGTAACTTCGAGTGAACATTATTTTTTCCTCAAACGTTAGTCAATTCCTAATTCTCCATTTGATATATTTAATCAGTCTGGAATAAAATAGCTAAAATTAAAGAAAGGTCACATTTTTAAATATAGACATTCTTTCATGGATTAAAGCCCCAGATTTATTGCTCATTCCTAATTGCCCAGAAAGCAGTTAAGAGTCATTCACATTGCTATGGCTCTGGAGTCATATGTAGGCCAGAGAAAGACAGCAGATTTCCTTCTTCAAAGGACATGAGTGACCTGAATGAGTTTGGCAATTGCCAATGATAATATGGTCAAACATTGGACCAGCTTTTTATTCAGTTGAAATTTGACCATCTTTCATGGTGGGATTTGAAACTGTGTGCCCAGAACATTAGCATCGGGTTCGTGGTTACTAATCCACTAAGACATCGTGGTTACATGACCACTAAGACATCACCTCCCTGACATGTGTTTACCCCATACTTCATTGTCTATAGCTGTAGCTACACAAATAATGAACAAACAAGCTGAAGGCATCATGACTAAGTTTGATGCAAAAGGATAAAAAGGTCACTGAATCCAATAACAAGTTATATTTCTAAAGCACCTTTAATGTAATAGAACCTCTCAAGCACTTCACAGGACAGTGTGATTATAATCTTACCAGTCCTGAATATACAAGTTCTTAATTTTCCCACCTGACATTACCTGACATGAAAGTTAGAGTAGTTACCTGGCGATTACAGCTGGCTGTTTATTTTGCTAGTCTGCAATTTTTGATGGCAGTCATAAGCTTCTCGGTATGATCCATGAGCAGTGACCACCTTCACCCTCCATCGAAGAAAGTTGGTGTCAGAAAAGTACGAGCTTCACTGTAGCCTTAGGGCACATCTCTGACCCATTTACAATATAGTTCTGCACTTTAGTTCTGACGTCTGGACTGCATCAATATTTGTCATTGTCCTTGACTTACCAAATGGCATTGCAATGTCCAATATCAGCCCAGGGCTTTGAGCCACAATCAATCCGACAGGTCCAGTGCAACCGATCTGGGGAGTCATGGTAAGTCAGTAGGAGAACTGCACAAAGTTTAGTCATGGTTTGTGTCATGCATCAGTCAAGGTTATTCATTCGTGTCAGTCAAGGGGGGCAGTGGGCAACCTGGGAGTTAACTCAGTGAAAGTCAGGGGGGTTATCAGAGGCCACTGGTGTGATATGGGAGTTGCGGAAGTCAATTCTGGACATTGAAGAGGGGATAAAAATTGTGAAGGGGGGCACAACATATGAGGAGGGAGATGATAGTGTGCTGGAAGGCATGGGTTACAAGAGGATGGATGGTCACAACCACCCTTGCTTCGGGGGACAGTATTGCATGATGGTTGGCAATGATTAAGATGTAAAGCCAGGCTGAGGAGATTAATATTTTGGGAGATGAAGTCGTAATGCTAAGAGGTGTATGGAAACATGTGAAAGCTCAGTATTGATAGTCTTGTTTGTGAATAAAATGTGCACTGGAAATGAAAAATGGCTGAGTGGGAGGTATAAGTGTTTTTTTTCTGTCTGAGTATGTGGGATGTACAATGTGAACAATATGAGGCCCTTCAAATGCAATTGCATTAATCAGGCACTTTCACGGCATAGGTGGAAGTATTCTGTAACCACAGCACTCAGTATATAATATGCATGCTGGGTCCTGTGTGGGATATAATTGCTGGTTCCAACAGGTATTGAACATGCCAGATTGTTCATTGCAGATTGAAGGTAGTCATCTCTGTGAACCAGAAATAATCACAGGTGCCGTTGAAAGTGGCAACTGTGAGCCAGTATTCACAAAGCCAAACTAAGATCTCATAAACTGCAGAATGGCATAGAGCTAATATCCTGTCACCTTCAACTCTAAGGTTTCATCACCATACTCTTGTATGCAATGGCTGTCTTGGGTGGTGTGGGAGTGGGACAACAAAATATCAATGATCCTTCTGCACTGCATTTGTATAAATGACATAACTTAGGCTGCATTCATTGGAATAAGGTCCAACTGACAAAGTTCCATGACCCATCTTGTCAGAGTCTTCCGTATCTCACTGTGTGGACTATGCTAATCTATCATTTGTGAGTGATGCAAATGCTGACTGCTCTCGTTACTAAGGATATGTTTCTTATATTCCCTGCATAAGTTCATTAGAAATGTGAGCAATAGATTCAGCTGCAGCAGGGATTATCATCATTGTTGTTGCAATACCATGAAGGTGGAGAGAAATTGAGGAGTGCCAGATGCACCAGCAAGTGCAGGATCAACAAACTCCAGCAGCCTCCACATGAAGTCAACACAGCTGAATGTTCCCTCGGGAGATGCAGGAAGCCCAGAATCAATATCACTTCCTCCATAAGAGCATGGCTCGGTGCCTCCAGAGACTGAGAATGGCCTGTGATACTAACACAAACATATGCCAACTGCTGGACTTGGCCAGCAACATGAAGGAGTGGTTAGCCATCCATCCCATGTCGAGAGCACCATGTCATTACACAACTGACTTCATGAATAGAAAAAAGATTCCATTCCATAATTGTGCAAGTAATCTGTGATCAATTGTACCAATCTTAGAAGTCTCCGCCAATAGCATGACAGCTGCCATAAAACCTATATCCTTAAGATCTCTCAAGTGACTGCTTCCTTACAAGGTCTGATGTCTTACAAGAATGGTTACTGGGAGATAAGGAGGACAAGAGCTAACCACTGCAAACATGCCTGATTAATTCATTAGAGAACTCCCAACTGAGTCCACGTATTGATACAGTGCTATCCATACTTCCACCAAGACCATCACATAGCAGACAATAGGCCTGTTGATGATGAAGTTCTGATGCTTAGGTTGGATTGAGGTGGCCTTTCAGTACACTTGAGACAGAGTAAGATATATAATTCTGACATGCTTTGCTTTGCACAACTGAAGCAGGCAAAGAGAGAATGTGATGGATGTGTAATGGCTGGGAGAGTAGCAGCAGTCTTCTGAGGAGGAGGATGTAGTTATCAAGCAAGAGGAACACCACCTTCAGCATAATAGAGTAGTATCAGGTACAAGGAGCCAGACAGGACTTAATTGAAAAATAGTTCCAAAAGACCTGAACTGAACAATAATCACTTACTGTAAACTTTTTGCTGCCCAAAAGATAAGCAGTCCCGTTCTGTTCCCAAAAGCAATTGGAGCTTGTGTTTGTTTTCTTCTTTGTCTTTGCTATAGCTGAATAAACGTTTAAGTTTACAGCTGCTTAGAGTCTTAGAGTCATAGAGATGTACAGCATTGAAACAGACCCTTCGGTCCAACCTCTCCATGCCAACTAGATATCCCAACACAATCTAGTCCCACCTGCCAGCACCCAGCCCATATCCCTCCAAACCCTTCCTATTCATATACCCATCCAAATGCCTCTTAAATGTTGCAATTGTACCAGCCTCCAACACATCGTCTGGCAGCTCATTCCATACACGTACCACCCTCTGCGTGAAAACGTTGCCCCTTAGGTCTCTTTTATATCTTTCCCCTCTCACCCTAAAACTATGGCCTCCAGTTCTGGACTACCCGACCCCAGGGAAAAGACTTTGTCTCTTTATCCTATCCATGCCCCTCACAATTTTGTAAACCTCTATAAGATTACCCCTCAGCCTCTGACGCTCCAGGGAAAACAGCCCCAGCCTGTTCAACCTTTCCCTGTAGCTCAGATCCTCCAACCCTGGCAACATCCTTGTAAGTCTTTTCTGAACCCTTTCAAGTTTCACAACATCTTTCCGTTAGGAAGGAGACCAGAATTGCACGCAATATTCTAACAGTGGCCTAACCAATGTCCTGTACAGCCGCAACATGACTGCCCAACTCCTGTACTCAATACTCTGACCAATATAGGAAAGCATACCAAACGCCTTCTTCACTATCCTATCTACCTGCGACTCCACTTTCAAGGAGCTATGAATCTGCACTCCAAGGTCTCTTTGTTCAGCAACACTCCCTAAGACCTTACCATTAAGTGTATAATTCCTGCTAAGATTTGCTTTCCCAAAAATGCAGCACCTTGTATTAATCTGAATCAAACTCCATCTGCCACTTCTCAACCCATTGGCCCATCTGGTCCAGATCCTGTTGAAATCTGAGGTAACCCTCTTCGCTGTCCACTACACCTCCAATTTTGGTGTCATCTGCAAACTTACTAACTGTACCTCTTATGCTCGCATCCAAATCATTTATGTAAATGACAAAAAGTAGAGGGCCCAGCACCAATCCTTGTGGCACTCCACTGGTCACTGGCCTCCAGTCTGAAAAACAACCCTCCACCACCACCCTCTGTCTTCTACCTCTGAGCCAGTTCTGTATCCAAATGGTTAGTTTTCTCTGTATTCCGTGAGATCTAACCTTGCTAACCAGTCTCCCATGGGGAACCTTGTCGAACGCCTTACTGAAGTCCATGTAGTTCACATCTACCACTCTGCCCTCATCAACCTTCTTTGTCACTTCTTCAAAAAACTCAATCAAGTTTGTGAGACATGATTTCCCACACACAAAGCCATGTTGACTGTCCCGAATCAGTCCTTGCCTTTCTGAGTACATGTACATCCTGTCCCTCAGGATTCCCTCCAACAACTTGCCCACCACCGAGGTCAGACTCACCAGTCTATAATTCCCTGGCTTGTCTTTACCGCCCTTCTGAAACAGTGGCACCACGTTTGCCAACCTCCAGTCTTCAGGCACCTCCCCTTGACAATCAATGATACAAATATCTCAGCAAGAGGCCCAGCAATCACTTCTGCTTGCAGGATCTCCAATGTATCTTGGTCCCACATTGAACAATGAAAAGATGTCAGGCTACAACTGGCCTTTGGGGAAAGAGAAGCATTCTCTTAGAGAGGATTCTAAGATGGGATGACACTAAGGACAGGAAATCTATGGTAGTTTGTATCTTAAATAGTGATACCTTTGCAAATGCTTACTGGTATCAGAAATGAAGTGTCAGCTGTGCTACCTGTGTGCTTTAAGGGACATCAGGTTTTGGTTTCCACTTCCAAGATGAAGGTGGGCAAGATGAATAGCCTGGTTGGCATCACTTGACATGGTGCACAGTTGGGCTTGAAAAATTGTGTCAATGCTACAAATCCCAGGAGGTCCCAGAAGTGGCAAGTACTTCTGCCTCTGGTGAGTGGGAAAAGAATGAATGGGCACCATCAGGATGTGGTGCTGAGCTAATGCTGTGACTTATAGCTTTGTACCTAAGATGGCACCATGTGTAGTGACTTTTCATTATACTCCTGTATTTCTATACTTGAATACAACCTAATTCTAATTCTGATTCTAATTCTAATGATGTTATTTAATTAACAGGGATTTGAAAACAAGGCTGAAAATGTTAAAATCAACACTTTGCTTGACTAGCACTCAATGTAACTAACTGAACATAGGGCTAGTAGGGAAGCAGAGTTCTGGATGACTTCAAATTTACAGAAGCTAAACTGTGGGAGACTAACTAGAAGTGGATTTGAATTGTTCACTCTAAAGATATCAAAGGCGTGAGTGAAATTTTCAGCGGTTGAAGAGCTGAGAAAGGGGCTGAGTTACAGAGGTGGAAATGAGACACTAAAGATGTGAACAGATTGGTTTAATTGCTGATGATTGTCAGGGACAGGGATGGAGTCACTAGCTAAGGAACAGGGTTTGAAACGGAGACCAAACATAAAGGCGACAGCCTTCTCAGTGTTTAATTAGAGGAACATTCTGCTTATCTGGTCTTGGCTCTTGGGATAATCCTGATGAAGGGCTCTGGCCCGAAACTTCAAATTTCCTGTTCCTTGGATGCTGCCTAACCTGCTGTGTTTTAACCAGCAACACGTTTTCAGCTCTGATCTCCAGCATCTACAGACCTCACTTTTTACTCGGATAATCCTAAAAGAAAAGTTTAACATAATTTTTGTTTTAATGTTGTTAAATATAGTACAGCTAGTATTTTGTATCAAATGTTTTTGTTTGGAATGAATAAAGTGCTCAAAGATATTGAAGTGCTGGTAATGCATCTTAGGCATCAAATAAGGTCTCATTGGTATTAAAGCTCTAGGCATTAAATCGAAGCTCTCAAAAGCATTGGTGAAATTCTCAAATGCATCCATGGGAAGCATCCAAAGGCAACTCTCAAACACATCAATTGACATCAAATACAATCAGCAACCCATGCATTGAAAAAAGCAATTAAAAAAAGCACAGTAAGGAAATTAATGGCAAGTAAGATCTGAACTTATTAATCTTTTCATTTTTTGCAATGTACTTTTCTGCTCCGTGTGCCATAAAGCCTATAAATTCTTAAAAACCTGTAGCAACAACAAAAACTATTTTAAAAAGACTTAAAAACAAACATTATAGAAGAATGAGAGCAATAAAAGCAAAATCCATAAAACTGCTGATGATCATAAAACTGATCATAACCATGCTTGACCCTAATCATGCTGAATCCTGGGCTGCCAAATTAAATTTACATAGATGGTTCAATCAAACACTGACCCACTGATTACTAGCACTTCATCTTTTTTTTATTGTTGTTTCATGAACCTTTCATGCATAACTTAAATTTATATGGTAAACTTATCTCCTGTATCTACCCCGGCCATGTTAAATTCCTACGGAACATGTTCCCACCTTGATCTGCTCTTGTGCTTCCTTGATCTCCTCCACTACATCCATCTCCTCCTGCGTCTCTGCCTCATCTGACCCTGCCCCTCCATTTCTCCACCTCATGCTCCTTGCCTTGTTCTCCTGTTCCCCTTCCCCTACCATGACTGTTTCCTCCTCTACTATTGTAGCCTCCTTCTCTGCCACTTTTACGATCTCCTGCTGTTCCACAGACTCTCATGTCTCAAATACTATGCATTTCATTCTTCATACTTAAGAGAGGATATTGCAGGTGTTTCTGAACAGATTTACCAGGTGGAATGAGCAGTTTATCTTAAGAGAAACGAATGGACAGGCTAAGCTTATTTTCACTGCAGTTCAGAAGAGTGAGGGGTGATCTGATTAAGCATATAAGATCCTGCATGATGCTGATGAGATGCATGGGGAAACAATGCTTCCTTTTGTGGGTGAATCCAAAACTAGGGAGTACTGTGTAAAGTTTTGGCTTTCACCTTTAGGACAGAGATAAGGGGAAATTCTGTCTGTCAGTGGGTTGTGAACTTTAGAGCTCTACTTCAGAAGGTGGTGGGGTGAGATGATTGAATATTTTTAAGGCAGAGCAAGATAAATTCTCATTATGCAAGGGAATCACAGGTTATCTGGGATATATGTGAATGTGGAACTTGAAACACCAGCAGATCAATTATGAGCTTAATGAAATGCCAAATAACCTGCTCTGTTCCCAAGATTTGTATGTTTGTACGTTCCTGTGCCTGTCCCTTGACCTCCTCCTCAAACTCTGTCTCCATCACCTTGACCTTTGCCTCTGCTGTCATCGCTTCTTCCTCTGCATTGAGCTTTCCTCTATCACCTTGACCAACTCCTCTACCACCATGAGCACCTCTTCTTCCTCTTGACATCCTCTTCCACCTCCTTTTCTTCTTCATGCACCTCTCTACTGTGATATCCTCTGCTGCCTGAGCATTTAAATGCTACTTCCTCTGCCATATCTCCTCCTCTGTTGCTGCTGCTGTTCCAAAAGAGGGTGACCATCTTGTGGTTTCAGATTAAACACGGGCAAGGAAACCTCTTGCTGATTATCACATACTGTCCTCCCTCAGTTGATGAATTGGTACTCTTCCATGTTGAACAACATTAAGAGGAAGCACTGAGGATGGCATAGGCACAAAGTGTACCCTGGGTGAGGGATTTCAATGTCCACCACCAAGAGTGGCCTAGCAGCAGTACTATTGATTGAGCTGGTTAGGTTCGAAAGGGCACAGCTACTATTGTGGCTCTGCAGCGGTGGTGAAGGAACTAAGAAGAGGGAAAAACATACTTGACCTTATCCTGGATGTAAGTTTGCTTGCGGAGCTGGAAGGTTCAGCTCAGTGAGCAAACCTACATCCAGAACCTCAATCTGAGCTACAAATCTTCTCAAAACTCGCTTGACCTCATCCTTACCAATCTACCAACTGTAGATGCATCTTTCCATGACAGTATCAGTGAGAGAAACCACGGCACAGTGTTTATGGAGGCAAAGTCCCACCTTCACATTTAGGAATAACCTCCATTGTGTTGTGTGGCACTATCACTGTGCTAACTGGGACAGACATCAAACAGATCTAGCAACTCAAAACTAGGCATCCATGAGGCGGTATGGGCCATCAACAGCAGCAGAATTGTACTTCAGCACCGCAACCTCATGGCCCAGCAAATGTCCCACTCAACCATGATGAACCCTGGTTCAATGGAAAGTGCAAGAGGGCATGCCCAGGAGCAGCACCAGGCATAACAGAAGATAAGGTGTCAACTTGGTGAAGCCACCAAACAGGAATATGTGCATGCCAAGCAGCATAAGCAGCAAGTAGCTAAGTGATCCCACAACCAACTGATCAGATCTAACCTCTGCAGTCCTGCCACATCTGGTTGTGAATGGTGGCAGACAATTAAACAACTCACTGGAGGAGAAGGCTCCACAAGTATCCTCATCCTCAATAATAGAAGAGCTCAGCACATCAGTGCAAAAGGTAAGGCTGAAGCATTCGCAGCAATCCTCAGCCAAAAGTGCCAAGTGGATGATCAATTTGGGCCTCCCCTAGTGTTCTCCAGCATTACAGATACCAGCCTTCAGCCAATTTGATTCACTCCATGTGATATCAAGAAATGGTTGGAGACTTTGGATACTGCAAAGGCCAACATTTCTGCAATAGTACTGGACTTGTGCTCCAGAACTTGCTGCTCCTTAACCAAGCTGTTGCAGTACAGTGACAGCACTAGCATCTACCCAACAGCGTGGAAAATTGTCCAAGAATGTCCTGTACATAAAAAGCAGGACAAATCTAATCTGACCAATGATTGACCTTTGTCTATTTTGATCATCATTAAAGTGATGGAAGGTGTTGTCAACAGTGCTATCAAGCAGCACCTGCTCAGCAATAACCTGCTCAGTGACGCCCAGTTTGAGTTCCACCAGTACCACTCAGCTCCTGACCTAATTATGGTTTTGGTTCAAACATAGACAAAAGAGCTGAATTCCAGAGGTGAGATGAGAGTGACAGCCCCTACTATCAAGGCTGCATTCAACCAAGTGTGGCATCATGGAGCCCTTTCAAAATTGGAATCATTGGGTATCGGGGGCAAACTCTCCCATAGTTAGAGTTATACCTGACACAGAGGAAGATGGTTGTGGTTGTTGGAGATCAGTCAGCTCAGCTCCAGAATATCTTGCAAGAGTTCCTCACAGTAGTGTCCTAAACCTAACCATCTTTAGCTGCTTCATCAATATCGTCCCTCCATCATAATGTCAGAAATGGGGATGTTCACCGATGATTCAACACGATGTTCAACACCTTTCGCAACTCCTCAGATACTGAAGCAGCCTGTATTCAAATACAACAAGATCTGGACAATATCCAGGCTTGGGATGACAAGTGGCAAGTAACATTTAAACCACACAATGCCAAGCTATGACCATCACCAATAAGAGATAATCTAACCACTGCCCCTTCACATTTAGTTATGTTACTGTCACTGAATCCCCCACTATCAACATTTTGGGGATTATCATTGACCAGAAACGCAACTGGACTCACCACATAGACACAGTGGTGTCAAGAGAAGGTCAGAAGCAAGGAATACCGCAAAGCTTAACTCACCTCCTGACTCCCCAAAGCCTGTCCACCATCTCCAAGGCACAAGTCAGGAATGTGATGGAATACTCAGCACTTGTCTGGATGAGTGAAGCCACAATAACACTTGCGAAGCTTGACACGATCCAGGAAAAAGCAGCCAACTTGATTGGCATTGCATTCACAAGCATCCACTCCCTCCACCACCCACACTCAGGAGCAGCAGTGTGTACTATCTACAAAATGCACTACAGAAATTCACCAAAGATCCTCAGACAGCACCTTCCACAAGCACTTCTGTAGAGGAGGACAAGGGCAACAAATGTATGGAAATACCACCACCTTCAAGTTCCCTCCAAGCTACTCACCATCCTGACTTGGAAATATATTACAATTCCTTCACTGCTGTTGGGTCAAAATCCTGCATTTCCCTCCCTAATGGCATTGTGGGTCAACCCACAGCAGGTGGACTGCAACAGTTCAAGAAGGCAGCTCACCACTACCTTCTCAAGGGCAACTAGGGATGGGCAATAAATGTTGGCCAGGCAAAAGTGAGGACTGCAGATGCTGGAAATCGGAGTCTAGATTAGAGTGGTGCTGGAAAAGCACAGAAGGCCAGGCAGCACCCGTGGAACAGGAAAATGTTGGCCAGCCAGCACCACCCACATTCTGCAAATGAGTTAAAAAAAACTAAGAGAATCATGCAGGCAGCATTTCATTGGAGTTATGGGGAGGGATGTATCAAGTTAACTCTCGCTGATCCTGAACTCTGCCTCTCTCACTCCGAAGCAAATCCCTATACTCATCATCAGCGGATTGCCACCCACATCCCCCCCCCCCACCCCACCACTGCCACCGGCACCATCCCGATTCCTTTCACAGAAATTCCACTGAAATTCAAGTGCCTATTATTCTCTGAACACTCATTCCCTGCAGCTTCTAGAAAAAGCTGTTTCTTCAATCCTTTTAAACTTTGAGCTTGATCTTTGAACCTCTGACATAAATTCTACCTTCGGCTCTAGCCTCAGAATGCATTAGGAAGCATAAATTGGATGAACTGCTGCAGGCTAGACAAATGGGACTCAAGATGGGGGGTACATAGGAAATTGGGGGATAGAGAAAGAGGAGACAGGATATTGGGATAAGTGGGAGAGAGACAGAAATCAGGACGAAAGTGTGTTTGGGGCGACTGATCAGGAAATTGGAGAGAGATCTGAGAGAGAACCCCAGCACAGGGAGGTCAAGGCAAATCTGCGAGTTGGGGGCGGGGGTGGGGAACTGGTGTGGTGGTCAGGGAAAACTCATGCATTGAATTGAATGATTTATTGTCACTTGCATTTTACAGTAAATAATACAGTAAAGTACAATGAAAAGCTTCAATTGTCGCCACAATCTGGCAACATTTTGAATAGTTTGAGAATAAAAAGATATAACTGAAAGACAGCCTATCTTCATTCTGAAATCCTGGTGGATTGTGGTGGAGGCAAGGGGATTTTGATTTAGGTGAGGGATGGTGGAGGATATTGGGAGTTGGGGTGCGGTGGTGGGGATGGAGCTCATTCCTGGTGGGGCAGATAGGGGATGGTTAAGAGCAACTAAAAGCTGTTGAAAGCAAATTGCTCCTTATGCTGTTAAAGTATGTCAGGAATTTCTGTAAGGGAAGCAATTTGATAATTAAGAAACAATGCAAAAGTTGCATAAGGTGATAGCAAAGTAAAACTAGGTGTTATTGGTGTACTCATGAAAAATCATGCTGTACTTGCAATTGAAATGTAAAATTCATTCATCAATCATTAGTAATTAAATGTTAGCAAACATTTGATCTATTTTCTGTGAAATAAAGCTGATGTCCTTTATAAAACTAAATAACATAGTATTGTCAGTGCTCATTAGCAAAACTGTATGTGAATAATAGTTTGAGTTTCCAATACCATGTCCACAAAGGAGTCTGTGTGGTATAATATGCGTTTACATTTAACTAAGGATTATGGAAATTATATACGTTTCAATGCTGACAACTTGTTTCCTGTAGGTGTTTCTGAAGTATTATCAAGTAGAACAGTTAAATTTACTGCTCAGAGAAGTCATTGCCAGCATTGTGGTTATTCAAGCCCACATCAAAGGCTGGCTGGGAGCCAGGAAATACAAGAAAGCACAAGCAAAAAAACAAAGCAGTGCCATCATCATCCAATCAGGTATGCACAAATTTCTGCTAATTAATAGAGAAAGAGAGCTTTGAAAGTGAAATTAAGTATATTTAGATGTATACAATTAAAAAAAACACTAGTTTATATTTATCAAACCTTATAAATTTTAAAAGACTGATTTTAATACCACTTGCTATTAGATACAAGATGGATGAGCATTAAATTGGCTGGCAGTGTTACTCATCAGTACCCCAGTCATAGAGTCATATAGCACGGAAACAGACCCTTTGATTCAACTCACCCGCACTTATCAGATATCCCAATCGGCCCTAGTCCCATTTGCCAGCATTTGGCTCATATGAACTCTTCCTGTTCATATACCCATCCAGCTGCCTTTTAGAGTTGGTAATTGTACCCACCTCCATGAATTCATCTCGCAGTTCGTTCCCTACATGCGCCACCCTCTGCATGAAAAAGTTACCCCTTTGGTCCTTCTAAAGTCTTTTCCCTTTCATTTTAAGTCTATGTCTTCTAGTTTTGGATTCCCTTATCCTTGGAAAAAGACCTTGGCTATTCACCCTGTCCATTGCCCCTTATAAATTTATAATCCTCTCAATTCCTGTTGCGTTTTCTTTTTAACACCTGAGAAGGTATCCGAGATACCCAGTCAAAACCAATGTGCTCTTTAAGTGTGTCAATTTGAGTTTAATTACATCATCACTGTGAGTGAAGAAGCTATGTTGTTTCCCTCCAAGTTAAAATAGTACAAGGAGGATTACAGATAAAAAGAAGACCAAACTGATAATGTTTTCATATATTCTGTTTTGATCCTGACAGAACAAGGAAACTATAAACCTGTTGTGTCTGGACTTGATAATTCCAGGAACTTCCTCTGTGTGACTTAATTGAGTACATGAATCTGTTTTTTGTGGGCTGCCTGGCAGTCTTCTGCTTCTTGAAATTATGCTGTTACCTTCTGAGAAGCTGCTGGATGGACAACTGTTTGTACTTAAAGTAGACATGGCACCGGGACCAAATGAGATGCATCCGAGAATACTGACAGAAGTGAGAGTAGAAATTGTGATGGCACAGACTTAATCTTGGGATGGTGCGAGAGAGCAGGAGAATTGTAGATATTATACCCATCTTCAAAATGGATGTGAAGATAAGCTGAACAATCGCAGACCAGTTGATTTAACTTCTATGTTTTTAAGTTCATAAGACAGAGGAGCCGAATTAGGCCATTTGGCCCATTAAAATCTGCTCCACCATTCGATCATGGCTGATGTGCTCCTCACCCCCATTTTCCTGCCTTCTCTTCATTTTCCTTCAACCCATTACCAATTAAAAATCTGTCTAACTCCTCCTTAAATTTACTCACTGCCCCAGCATCTACCGTACTCTGGGGTAGCACATTCCACAGATTCACAACCCTTTGGGAGAAGTAGTTTTGAATTTGCTCCCCCATATCCAAAGACAATGACTTTTTGTCCTAGAAAGTCCCACAAGAGGAAACATCCACTCGATTTTATCCATACCTTTTATCATTTTGAATACCTCAATTCAAATTTGATCTTCCCTCATTCTTCTAAATTCCAGACGGTATAGCTCTAAACTGTTCAATCTCTCTTCTTACAACAAACCTTTCATCTGGGATCAATCGAGTGAACCTCCTCTGAACTGCCTCCAATGTCAGTACATCTTTCCGCAAATTTCCACAGGACCAAACCTGCGCACAATACTCCAGGTGCAGTCTCACCAATAACTTGTATGGTTGCAACAATACTTCCTTACCTTTATATTCTATTCCTTTAGCTATAAAATCCAACATTCTATTCGCTTTCTTTATTATCTGCTGTACCTGCATACTAGTACCTAGATCTCTCTGCATCACAACACCTGGAAGTCTCTCCCCATTAAGATAATATGTCACCTTCCCATTTTTTTGACCCAAATGCATGACCTAGCACTTACCCACATTAAACTCCATCTGTCACATTTTGGCCCACTCTCCTAATCTATGTATATCTATTTGTAAGGTTCTTATTTCGTCATTACAATTTACCATCCTGCCTATTTTTGTGTTGTCTGCAAATTTGGCTATAGACCCCTCTATCCCAGTATCAAAGCCATTAATGTAGAGTGTAAGTAGTTTGGGGTCCAAGGACTGAAACCTGTGGCACTCCACTAATTACATCTTGCCATCTTAGAAAAAAAATACTTATCCTGATTCTCTGTCCTCTGTCCATCAGCCAGTAATCTATTCAGGCTAATAAATTACCCCTAATCCCATATGATCCAACCTTGTGTATTAACCTTCTGTGTGGCACCAAAACAAATGCCTTCTGGGAGTCCAGATAGATTACATCTACAGGATCCCCATTATTGACTTTGCTTGTTACATCTTTGAAGTATGCTAGCAAATTAGTCATGATTTGGAGATGCTGATGTTGGACTGGGTTGTACAAAGTTAAAAATCACACAACATCGGGTTATAGTCCAACAGGTTTAATTGGAAGCAAATTAGTCAACATGATTTGCCCTTCATCAACCATGCTGAGTCTGATGGATAACATTTTGACTTTCCAACTGTCTCAATATTGCTTCATTGATAATTGATTCTAACACTTTCCCAACAATGGATGTTAAACTAACTGGTCTATAATTTCCTACATTTTGCTTCCCTTCCTTTTTGAATAAGGGTGTTTTGTTATCCATTTTCCAATCCACTGGAAACTGGGGTGGCACAGTGGCTCAGTGCTGGCACTGCTGCCTCACAGCGCCTGCAACTCAGGTTCAATTTCAGCCTGGGCGACCAGCTGTGTGGAGTTTACACATTCTCCCTGTGTCTGCATGGGTTTCCTCCGGGAGCTCCAGTTTCGTCCCACATTCCAAAAGTGTGCAGTTTAGGTGAATTGGCCATGCTAAACTGCCCATAGTGTTCAGGGATGTGTAGTGACTAAGGTGCCTTAGTTAGGAGTAAATCTAGAGTAATGGGGAATGGATCTGGCTAGGTTACTCTTCAAAAGGTTAGTGTGGACTTGTTGGTACAAGTGGCCTGTTTCCACACTGTTGGGATTCTATGATGTAGGGATTCTTTCCTGTGTCCAGCAAAATTTGAAATATTGTAACCAATGGATCTACCAATGTAACCTTTTCCCCATCAATGTTGATTTTTTAAAGTTCTGCCTTAACTATTGCCTTTGACTTAGCTGATTTGGAAACTACCAGAAACAATAATTTGGGATAGAGTTAATAGTCTCAGGAACAAATGTGGGTTAATGAGAGCCAACGTGGGTTAAGGATAAGTCACACTTCACTAATGTTCTGGAGTTTATTTTGGAGACAATAGAAAGCATTTACGAGGGTAATATTATTGATGTCATATACATAGAATCATAGAACTATACAGCACACCCAACTGTCCATGCTGACCAGATATCCTAAATTGATCAAATCCCATTAGCCAGCATTTGGCCCATATCTCTCTAAGCACTTCCTATTCATATACTAATCCAGATGCCTTTTAAATGTATTGTATAGCCATAACATGACTACCCAATGTGCTAACCAATAAAGGCCTTCTTCAATATTCTGTCTACCTGGGACTCCACTTTCAAGGAACTATGAACCTGCACTCCAAGGTCTTCTTGTTCAGCAACACTACCCAGGACCTTACCATGAAGTGTATAAGTCCAGCCCTGAGTTGCCTTTCCAAAATGCAACATCTCACATTTATCTGAATTAAACTCCACCTGCTACTCCTTGGCTCAGTGGTCCATTTGATCAAGATCCCGTTGTACTCAAAGGTAACTTTCTTGTGCTGCCTGCTACATCTCCAATTTTGGTGTAATCCGCAAACATACTAATCATATCTCTGATGTTCATATTCAAATCATTTATATAAATGATGATAAGCAGTGGACGCAGCCCTGATCCTGGTGGCACTCCACTGATCACAGGCCACCAGTCTGAAAAGCAACCCTCCATCACTACCCCCTGTCTTGTACCTTCAAACCAGTTCTGTAACCACAGGCTAGCTCTCCCTGTATTCCATGTGATCTAACCTTACTAACCAGTCTTCCATGAGGAACCTTGGCGAATACCTTACTGAAGTCCATGTAGATCATGTCCACCCCTCTGCCCTCATCAATCCTCTTAGTTACTTCATCAAAAAACTCAATCAAGTTAGTGAAATATGATTTGTCATGCACAAAGCCATGTTGACTATCGCTGATCAGTCCTTGCCTTTTCAAATACATGTAAATCCTGTCCCTCAGAATCCCCTCCAACAACTTTCCCACCACTGATGTCAGGTCCACTGATTTATAATTGCCTGGCTTTTCCTTACCATCTTTCTTAAATAGTGGTACCACATTAGCCAACCTGCAGTCTTCTGTTACCTCACCTGCAGCAAACAATGATATAAATATTTAAGCAAGTGACCCAACAATCACTTGCCTAGCTTCCCACAGAGTTCAAGGGAACACCTAATCAGGTCCTGGGGATATATCCACCTATAGCATTTTAAGACATCCAATGTCTCCTCCTCTCTAACATGAATATTTTTCAAAATTTCGGTGTCTATTCTCCCAAGTTCCCTATCTTCCATATCCTTCTCCGCAGTAAACAGTGATGCAAACTATTCGTTTAGTATCTCTCCCAGTTCCTGCGGTTCCACACATAGGTGGCCTTGCTGATCTTTAAGGGGCCCTATGCTGTCCCTAATTACTCTTTTGCTCTTAACGTATTTCTAGAATCCCATTGGATTCCCCTGAACCCTATTTGCCAAAGCTATCTCATGCCCCTGTTTTGCCTATCTGATTTCCCTCTTAAGTATATTCCTATTGACCAAAACCTCAATTTCTCCAGTCATCCAGCATTCCCTACACCTACACCCTAACAGGAACATATTGTCTCTGGACCCTCATTTCCTCATTTTTGAAGGCTTTTCATTTCTAGCCTTCCATTTACCTCCCCCCAATCAACCTTTGAATGTTCTTAAAGGAGGAGAACTTGTTGAGAACTTTTGAAAGTTCTTGTCTAATACCTTCAAAATTGGGCCTTCCTCCAATTTGGAATTTTAACTTCTCGATCCTTTTCCATCACTATTTTAAAACTAATAGAATTATGGTCACTGGCCCCAAAGTGCTCCCTCACTGATACCTCAGTCACCTGCCCTGCCTTATTTCCCAAGTGTAGGTCAAGTTTTGCACTTTCTCTAGTAGCTGAAAATGTGTTGCTGGTTAAAGCGCAGCAGGTCAGGCAGCATCCAAGGAACAGGAAGCAGACCTCACTTTCTCTAGTAGGTATATCCACATACTGAATCTGAAACTTTTCTCGTACACACTTGACAAATTCCTCTCCATCCAAGCCCTTAACATTATGACTGTCCTAGTTTGGCAAGTTAAAATCCCCTACCATTTCCAGCCTATTCTTCTTACACATAACAGCGATCTCCCTACAAATATGTTTCTCAATTTCACGCTGACTCCTGGGAGGTCTACAGTACAATCCCAATAAGATGATTATCCCTTTCTTATTTCTCAGTTCTGCCCAAATAACTTCCCTGGAGGTATTCTCAGGAATATCCTCCTTAAGTATATCTGTAATGTTATCCCTCATCAAAAACACCCCTCCTCCTATTCTTTTGCCCCCCGCCCCCCTTCCATCCTTCCTATAGCATCTATATCCTGGAACATTAAGCTGCCAGTCCTGTCAATCCCTGAGGCACATCTCAGTAATCGCTACAATCTCCCAATTGCAAATTTGCAACCATGCCCTGAATTCATCCACCTTACCTGTTAGATCTCTTGCATTGAAATAAATACAGTTTAATTTGTGAGCCCTATCTCATACTATCCTCCTGGGTCCCATCACCCAACTCTTACTAGTTTAAATCCTCCTGAACAGCTCCTGCAAATCTCCCTGCCAGCATATTAGTTCCCCTCTAATTCAGGTGCAATCTGTCCTTCATATCCAGGTCACTTCTACCCCAGAAAAGATTCCAATGATACAAAAATGTGAATCCTTCTCCCCTGCACCAGATCATCAGCCACGTATTCACTTGCTCTACCTTCCTATTTCTACTCATTAGCTCATAGCATCTGAAGTATTCTAGATATTACTACCCTTGAGAACCTACTTCTTAAAGTCCTACTTAACTCTTATATTGTCTCCTCAGAATCTCATCCTTTTCTCTTCCTGTGTCGTTAGTTCCAATGTGACAATGACCTCCTGCTGGTCCCTCTCCCCTTTGAGAATACTCTGCACCCTCTTTGAGACATCGTTAATCCTGGCACCAGGGAGACAACGCATTATTCTGATGTCTTGTTGTTGTCTGCAGAAATGTCTGTCTGTGCTTCTGACTAGAGTCCCCTGTCACAACTGTTTGCTTTGAACCTGATGTATCCCTTGTTAAATTAGAACTAGTCTCAGTACCAGACACCAGGCTGTCAGTGCTACATTTCCTGAGAGTTCCTCACCCCCTACATTTTCCATAACAGCAAACCTGTTTGAGAAGGGGAGACTCCTGCACTACCTGCCTACCTCTCCTACCTTTCCTGGAAGCAACTCGTCTACCGACTGTATCTGCTGCTTTTCTGTCTTCCTGCAACTGCCATCCATCACACCCCTCTAGCTCCTGTAAATTTCTCATTGCCTCTAACTGCTGCTCCATCCGATTCACAGCCAAACATACGTCCTGCAGACATACTCATCAGAAGCATGGAAAATCTCTCTAATCTCCACATCCAGCAGAAAGAGCACATTACTCTACTAAAGGCCATTATTGCACCTTCCAATCTACAAATCCAGAAAATAGCATAGTCTTACTGCTCAAAAAACACTGCTCCAGGTTAACTTAGTGCTTATTTTTTTAAAAGTTTAATCAAGACAGATCTGAATACAACAAATAATTAATAAAAACACATTTTACTCACCATTGTGGATTTCCCCCAAAAAAGTAAATTACACTTTTAAAACTTGCAACTTAGCAGTTCCCCTGCTGTGAGCTCCACCACGCAGGTTTCTCCAAGGTCAGCTCTGAATTTCACTGTTAGTTTACTTTTCTTAGAAGAACTCCATTATCCAGAGATACTTGAAACTTCAACTGTATCATTGATGCAGATAGATGATCTGGTGGGGGGGACAGTAAACTGGACGCCACATCCAGAGCCCTGATGGACACGGTAAAAGATGCCAAGCTGCACAACATCTTCAGCACCCCTGCAGACGGAGCACAGCGTAGATACACCTGGTCACGGACAAACGGGTTTATCCGCTCAAGGATAGATTACCTGTTTGTGTCCCAAACGCTCTCGGTCAGATCCACGGACGACAAGCCAGTGTTCTTCTCTGACCACTGTCTCCTGCTGGCCGACTGTCACCTACAGGACAAGCAGCGGGCTGGTAAGGGAACGTGGAAGCTGAAGACAAAGCTGTTGACCCCAGGAAATATTGAGGAGCTCAAGAGGGACTACGCAGGTTGGAGAACCATGAAGCCCCTCTTTGAGTCCCCAGCGGACTGGTGGGAAACAGTAAAAGGGAACATCAAGAGGTTCTTCATCCTCAAAGGTGTTCAGGAGGCGAGAGAGAGGTGGGGAAAACTGTCCCAGCTCCAGGAAAGTGTGCAGAACCTGCTCCTGCTGCAGCTGATGGTGGTCAATGTCACGGAGGACCTCAAGGAGGTAAAGGGCCAGCAAACCTCACTCTTTGCCTCGGAGTCCTCTAAGATAATCTTCCGGTCCAGGGTCCGCTCGGTGGAGACATGCTCACGTTTCTTCTTCCAGAAGGTGCACAAAGAGAGCTCTGTGCTCAGCAGCCTGAAGGAAGAAGATGGCTCGATAACGTCATCTCAGACTGACGTCATGAGGATCAGTAAATCCTTCTATGCCAGTCTGTATGACGCAAAGCCGACCGTCAGCGCAGCTTCCCAGTCGTTCCTGTCCTCGGTCTTAGACGACAGAACACACGAGAGGCTGGACCAGCCGCTATCTCTGGACGAGCTGACCAAGGCACTCGAGTCCTTCAAAAAGAATAAAACTCCCAGAAGCGATGGCTTGATTGTGGGACTTGATTGGCCAGGACCTGCTGGAGGTGTATGTCAGTATGCTTCAGGCAGGGTAACATGAGTGAATCCATGAGGAAAGGCATCATCACCCTCATCTACAAGTGGAAGGGGGAGAGGGAGGAACTCAAAAATTGGAGACCAATCTCACTGTTGAATGCAGATAACAAAATTTTGTCAAAGATAATTGCCAACCGGGACAGGTCTGCTCTGGGGTCGGTGATTCACCCTGACCAAACCTGTGCTGTGCCGGGCAGGAAGATCGCTGAGAGTCTCGCACTCCTCAGGGATGCGATTGCCTACATGCAGGACAGATGGTTGGACACCTGCCTGATCAGCCTGGACCAGGAGAAAGCCTTTGACAGGATATCACACAGGTATATGAGGGATGTTCTCTCCAAAATGGGCTTTGGGGAGGGAATCTGCAATTGGATCAGACTGCTCTACAACAACATTGTCAGTGCAGTCTCAATCAATGGGTGGGAATCAGATAGCTTCCCAGTCAGATCTGGAGTTAGGCAGGGCTGCCCTCTCTCTCCTGCCATGTTTGTGTGCTGCATAGAGCCATTTACCGAGTCCATCAGGAAGGATGTGAGCCTGAGAGGGGTGACTATTCCTGGCAGCGGGGGCCTGCAGCTTAAGGCCTCCCTGTACATGGATGACGTTGCCATTTTCTGCTCGGATCCGTGCGCAGACTCATGTGCATATGTAACCAGTACGAACGGGCCTCGGGGGCCAAGGTAAGTCGAGGCAAGAGTGAGGCCATGCTCTTCAGGAACTGGGCCGACCAATCCTCTATCCCCTTCACCGTCAGGACCGACCACCTGAAGGTGCTGGGTATTTGGTTCGGGGGGGTGCTGGGGCATGCGCCAAGTCTTGGGAGGAGCCTATCAGCAAAGTGAGGCAGAAACTGGGCAGATGGAAGCTACGGTCACTCTCCATCGCAGGAAAAAACCTGGTCATCAGGTGTGAGGCACTGTCATTGCTATTATACGTGGCACAGGTCTGGCCTATTCCCAGAACTTGTGCCGCTGCAGTGACCCAGGCCATCTTCATATGGAGGTCAAAGATGGACCGGGTCCAAAGGGACTCGCTGTACAAAAATCTGGGCAATGGGGGAAAAAATATACCCAATGCCACCCTCACCCTGATGGCCACCTTTGTGTGTGGCTGCATCAAGCTGTGCGTTGATCCCCGGTACGCAAACACCAAGTGTCACTATGTACTGAGGTTCTACCTGTCCCCGGTGTTGCGAAGGATGGGCCTGGCCTCGCTGCCACAGAACTCTCCGAGTAGTTGGACCGTTCCGTATCACCTGTCCTTTGTGGAGAAGTTTATGAAGAAAAACACCTTTGACCGCAAGTCCATCAGGAAGTGGTCAGCACAGAGTGTCCTTGAGACCCTTCGGGAAAAGGAGAGGGCGGATCCTATCGAGCGGTTCTCTGAGCAGACTGTCAAAGCCATTTGGCAGAATGCCTCATCGCCAGAACTTTCCAACAAGCACCAAGACATGGCTTGGCTGGTGGTGAGAAGGGCTCTGTCTGTGAGATCCTTTATGCATGCCCGGACTCTCTGCCACACAGCACGCTGCCCTCGAAGCGGCTGCGGGGGGACGAGACTGTCACACACCTCCTTCTGGAATGTGCCTACGCAGAAGAGGTCTGGAGAGGAATTCAGTGGTGTTTGTCGAGGTTCGTCCCGAGCAGCGCCGTGAAGCGGGACTCCGTGCTCTACGGCCTGTTCCCCGGGACGCACACCGAGACAAACATCAACTGTGCCTGGAGGATCATCAACTCGGTGAAGGACGCTCTCTGGGCGGTCCGAAACCTGTTGATCTTCCAGCTGAAGGAGTTGACCCCGACTGAGTGTTGCAGACTGGCACATTCCAAGGTCCAGTTCTACGTGTTGAGGGATGCGCTGAAGCTTGGGGCAGCTGCCGCCAAGGCGCGGTGGGGAAAGACCACTGTGTAACATCTTCCTGCCTAAAGAAGAACACAGGGCTCATGCAGTCATTTGGGGTCTGCTGACGCCTCAGCTAAAAATGTAATCGTACAGACCTGTAAATAGGAACGATTACTCTGTTTCGGTATGCAAACAAATGGAATGTTTACATATGTATGGCATGTCCGCTTGTATATATCATCAAAGTATTTTATGAATAAAGTATATATTTGAAATAAAAAAAACTTGAATCTAAACAGCAGAAGTAGCCATCAGTGAATGTTCACTGCCTCGTCAGACAGCTGTACAGGTTTTGATCTCTATTCTTTTCTGAAGTTCCAAAACAATGCAAGAGTTTATGAAGCAGTAATTACTGTTCCGAGATTTTGAGGAAATCAGCTCCAACACTGAAAATACCTCAAAAAGGAGCAGCTCTACAATCACAATTTTTTCCCATCCTCTATCTTAGATTATCATGACTTCCAAAACGTTATAAAGTCATAAAACACCGAAACAGACCCTTCAGTCCAACTCATCCATGCCAAATAACTTTGCCAAACTAAGCTAGTCCCATATGCTTGAATTTGGCCAATATCACTTTAAACCTTTCCTATTCATGACCTGGCCAAATGTTTTTTAAATATTGTAACTGTACTTGCACGGCTCTTCTTCTGGCAGTTTATTCCACATATGAACCACCCTCTGTGTGAAAACGTTGCCCTCAGGTCACTTTTAAATCTTTCTTCATACACCTTAAAATATGCCCCCTAGTTTTGAACTCCCCCAGCCTAGGAAAAAGATCTTGGCTATTCATCTTATCTATGCCTGCCATGATTTTATAATCCTCCATAAGTTCATCCGTTAACCTTCAATGTTTCAGTGAAAGAAGTCCCACCTATCCAGCCTCTCCTCAGACCTCAAACCCTCTCATCACAGCAACATCCTGGTAAATGTTTTCTGAACCCTCTGCAATTTAATAATATCATTCCTATATCAGGGTGACCAGAACAGTACACAGTGATACAGTGCTGCACCACAGACTTGTGAATAAAGTAAGAACTCATGGAATAAAGGAGACAGTAACAACATCGATACAAAATTGAACATATAAAGGGAGTGAAACTATCATGGTCATTCTAACAGATGAGAGACTTTACGAATAATCAAGTATTTTGCAATATATAATTTCAGTTACATCACACTGTAAACTTTTGCTATAAATTCTGTGTCTTACAATTGTGCACTCCACAACCACCTGATGAGGTAGCGACGCTCCGAAAGCTAGTGCTTCCAATTAAACCTGTTGGACTATCACCTGGTATTGTGTGATTTGTAACTTTGTACATCCCAGTCCAACACCAGCATCTCCAAATCATAACTGATGAAGGAGCAGCGCTCCGAAAGCTAGTGCTTCCAAATAAATCTGTTGGACTATAACCTGGTGATGTGTGATTTTTAACTTCAGGAAGAAAAGAAGATTAGTAAAGTTTGATTGATGGTAAGTCGCTCTCTGCCTTGCCTGCAGCTGTCCAAAGGTCTTTGTATTCAGCCAGATATTTAAGGTTATAGCTGATGTTTTCTACATTTTCTGGAACTGCTGGTGTGGAAATTTCTTTTAAAATTTCCTACTTGTGGGAATGTCAACATAATTAAACTCATCGAACAGGATGCTATCTTTGAAGGAGATTGCAGAAGAAAGAGCAACAGTTTCCTCTCACAGCTGCTGTGGTCTTCCACTAAATTATGTCCTTGGTAAACACACACAAGGTTTGTTTAGTCACATGTCTTTTCCCTATTTGCTGTCAGATGTTTAACAATCATTTGATTGTTCCAACGGTAATTTTGATTAGCTCGCATTTTAAGAAAGTCAAGACCAATTGCCCAAACAATTAATTTTTGAATGGCTCATTGTTGCATGGTTGAAACTGTGAATATTTGTTTCTGATAGGCAGGAAGGAAGCTGTTTACACCCCACCAGGGAATTATTGTCTGTGATTTGGTCTTCTTAGATCCTGCAATCGACTCTCAGCAAAGTGGAATGTGGACTACATAGTAATGCAAATTATGGCAGACATTTTTAGTTTCAGTCTGAGTTTTTGTTTCAGTTAAAAACGTTTTTTGAAAAATGCAATGCCTGTCTCCAGAAGATGAAATAAAATTAATATTTGATATGGGCATGTCTTCATAACAGTATTCAAAGAGTCATGCTTTGGAGATGCTAGTGGTGGACTAGGGTGTCCAAAGTTAAAAATCACACAACACCAGGTTATAGTCCAACAGGTTTAATTGGAAGCAGTAGCTTTTGGAGGTTCATCAGGACAGGTTCACCATCAGCTCCAAAAGCTAGTGCTTCCATTTAAACATGTTGGACTATAACCTGGTGTTGCGTGATTTTTAACTCACTATCCAAATACATAGTTTTAGGAGTCAGAAATGTTGGATTGTCTTAAATGCCAGACCCACTTACAGCTACAATCTACGGTATATTTGAAATAAACAGACTACAAAATTAGTTCACTTCTTTTCCTCACCCAAGAATAAAAATTGCTTTGTCAGGGGAAAAATATATTTTTTCAAGTAAATCTTGTAGCTTTTATACAAATTCTGGCTCTTGACTCTCATTTCCAGCATCTGTAGTCCTCACTTTCTCCTATTTCTTTCCTTTTAGCCTGGAGAGGATACGTTGCTCATAAAATCTACAAGCAACTGAAAACTCAAAGAGAAGCTGCCATTTGTATTCAAACAGGTAAAGCTAGTGCTTGAAAATATCATTTTACGTACCCTGACCAAAAATGTTGCAGATAGCAACTCAATCTAAGTGCTTTAGTCATGCACAAATTCAGATGTTATCGTGATGCACATTTTCATGTTCAGATTTCAGTACTTACATTTATTTGCCATCCTTTGTATCCAGTGTTTTCTTGTAGAGTATAAGGATAGGACAATAAAAGAATGCTGCCATAACCATTCTACAGAAATACCAAAAATTGCCAAACACAATAATTTATAATGCTGGATTTAGCAATATATACTGAAATTTTGATGCACAAAGGAAATATTAGTTTGCAATTTAGTTTTATTTCATTTCATTTAAATTTAGGCATGGACTTGGTAGATTGTAATGCATCACCATGGCAATAAATCTGCTGCTTGTTTCAAAGAATTTTCTTTTCCTGACAAAGAATATGATACGTGGATATTTAAATACATCCTGATTGATTTTACTGTCACTACTATCAGAACTAAATGGTTGAAAAGTTGATTATAGCAGTCAGTATAAAATTTGGAATATGTGAAATCTAATTTTTTATCCCTGCCTCCCTCAAATAAAATTGAATATAGTTTCCTGCTAGTCATGATTTGGAGGTGCTGGTGTTGGATTGGGGTGCACAAAGTTAAAAATCACAAAACACCAGGTTATAGTCCAACAGATTTATTTGGAAGCACTAGCTTTCGAAGCGCTGCTTCTTCATCAGGCGGTTGTGGAGCAGAATCATAAGACACAGAATGTATAGCAACAGGATTGCATTCTTAAGCTAAATTTGTTTAATATTACATTCCATGATACTGCAATCCTGTTGCTATACATTCTGTGTCTTATGATTCTGCTCCACAACCACCTGATTAGAAGCAGCGCTTCAAAAGCTAGTGCTTCCAAATAAACCTGTTGGACTATAACCTGGTGTGTGTTACCTGCTTGGTTATCTTGCATCCCTGAACTTTTAGTTTTTTTTAACCATCAACTGATTTAAGGCCTATGTGATGGCAAAGTTAAGTTCATAGCTTAAGAACCTTAATCTCATTCTTTGCTACATGTTTCAGGCAATAAAGACAGTCACTAGTTTCCGTTATCCTTCATAAATTGAGTTGTGATCAAGATGATCGAATTTTCCAACTTTCTTTACTGTTAAGTTACACTCATGAATCTGGTCCTAAATGTTACTGAAGTCCACCACCTGCTGACAGGAATAAAGCAGTATTTTGACCTGCCCAATGCCCCCAGCAATAATCCTGTCAGTAATTGTAATGTCCACTAATTATAATATTCCTGAGTAGGACAAAGAAGCATGCCCTCTCTGTAGTTGCAGTTAAGTGAGAAGTTCCAGTAAATTTCTAGTGGCTCAAAGGTGATGTGGTAGATAGTGGGGTAGGTAGATAGGTGGTGCAGTTGTAAACTCACAAAGCCTTTATAAAAGTAAAAGTATTGTAGTAAAGGCTTAACTGGTGTTAAAACAATACGAGCATGCAACTGTTACAATTATGAGGTTTAGAAAGTTGTTATGTTCTGAGGGTTAGCAATTAATTTAAGGTGAAATGAAAATGGGTCATATGATCTAGTTTTACATATGCCTAACAGCAAGCCTGTGGGGTTGCTTTTTGGAAAATAAAGGGTATACTGGAAATAAAATGCAAGCTTTTAATACTTGGTAATAATGACAACTGCCTGTGTCCGAGCAGTAGATAGACTGAGTCTCCACATCCCAGAAAATGTTGAGAAAGTTGCAATGTAAATAGTTGTGATTTAAACTTCTCTTATTTCCAAGATAGAGAGCATTGGAGTTTGGAGTTTGAAGGATAGCAAATCAGCATTTCTCCTTAGTGACAAGACCCATGTGATCACATTGCCATTGTGATGGGCTCTGAGAAACAAAGAGTCTAAGGTATCCACAAAAGTCAGACAGACAAGTTTAGTTTGTGAGGATCCAAGACACAGAGAGCACTTACAGGCAACAAGACATTGTGGTGCACCACACAAGAAAATGGGTGGAATTGGCAACCAGATTGAAAAAACCAAAACCATGAGGAATTAAATTGAGGCTGTGAAATTCAACTAGCTTGTATGAGAGAAAAAAAATACCTAACAGTGAAAGACAATTCGGAGATCAAAATTTCCCAGTCTGAGAATGCCAGATACAGACACCTTCAGTCCAAATAACTGGCAGACTGTGTGAAACAGCATGTTGCTGTGGCTGTCTATGATAGACAGACTACTGGCTGATGCTTGCAAAACTCCTGGCATGATAATTAATGTGAGATACGATCCCGTGATTGGGTGACAATTGTTGAACATTCCAATGTGTGCTCAGACAGCTAATTTAAGATTGTCAATAGGGCTTGCAATATTGCTCATTTGTTAGAAGCTGCACATATTTCTAAGCAGGGACCTGTCATCTGCAAATAAAATTAGTTTGTCCTAGCATTGTACCTTAGTTGAATTAAATAAAAGCATTGGGTGCACTCTCCATGGCAACATCATGAGCAATCAGAGACTGCTTCTGAACTAATCAACATCCTGTTCTTATGTAGCGTAAGTTGTTGACCTCTGTGAAATCCAGCATTTCTGCATCTGTCCGGATGAGGGCAGGATGAAAAGTTTTGAAATTATTTCTATTTCAGCAAGACATAATAATGCTTTTAGTAATATTACAGTAAAATGTGAAATGTTGTTAGGTCATCTTTTCAGCTATTAACTGGAAGATCATAAAACAGCAGTGAGATGAAATGCTACAATTTGAACCAGTAAGATGAAAGTGTTCAAATTTTTAGGGGTGATATCAGAAATTCACAAAGTCAAACTGAACAAAGGATGGATTAAATAGAAGGTATGAGTGCATAAAGATTTGCAAAAGCAGACGCAGAAAAACATTAAAGTATGGGCAATGTGTGATCATTCTTAGGATTCTCCTCCATTGCAAGAAGTTTAATACCTCATAAGGTCAGGTGTTCAGAGCTCCTAGGCGAGTGAGTGGTCCTTCCTGCAGAAGGACATGGACAGTGGCGGAAAGTTTGTAAAGAAATGCCAGATGGAATACAGTGTTGGAAAATGTGAGGTTATGCACCATCTTAGGAAAAATAGAGGTATAGGCTATTTTCCTAATGGAAAAGATTTTGGAAAGCTGAAGCACAAAGAGACTGAGGAGTCCTAGTTCAGGATTCTTTTAAGGTTAACATGCAGGTTCAGTTGGCAGTTAGAAAGTCAAATGCATTGTTTATGGGCTAGAATGCAAGAGTGGAGTTATACTGTTGATTCTTTATAAGGATTTGGTTAGACCACATTTGAACTATTGTGAGCAGTTTTGGGCCCTGTCTTTAAGGAAGGATGTTCTGAAGTTGGAGGGGGTCCAGAGGAAGTTTATTAGAATGATCCCAGGGGTGAAAGGCTTTGCATATAAGAAGCGGTGGAGGACTCAGGATCTGTACTTAATGGAGTTTGGAAGGATGAAGAGGGAGAATCTCATTGAAACTTACAAAATACTGAGAGGCCTGAATAAAAGTGAACAAGGAGAAGATACTTCCACTAGTCTGAGATACCAGGACCTGAGGGCAGTCTCAGAGTGAAGGGACGACCTTTTAGAACTGAAATGAGGAGGAATTTCTTCTGCCAGAGAATGGTGAATCCACAGAACTCATTGCCGCAGAAGGCAGCAGAGGTGAAATTATTAAGTGTTTTTAAGACAGAGATAGATAGTGTTTTGATTAGTAAGGAGATCATGGGTTATAGGGAGAATGCAGGAGAATGCAGATGAGAAACATATCAGCTATGATCAAATGGGAGAAAAAACTTGATGAGCTGAATGGCCTAATTCAGTTCCTGTATATAAAACATACAACACAATATAAAACAGGAAGCCCACCAAGCCTGTGCCAATTCCTATTCCTTATTTAGACTCCTGTTTATTTATTGTGGTTTCTATCCCTCTGTTGCCTCCCTTTGATGTGTCTATCAAGATACACCTTAAAAGTTGCAGAAGTGCCTGCTTCCACCATCTCCACTGGCAGTGAAGTCTGACAACCCACCACCCTCTATGGAAAGACCACCACCTGCAAGTCACCCTCCAATTCTCTCACCATCCCAACTTGAAATGGATCGCCATTCTTTCACACTGTGCTCACAACCACTTTCTGCAGGGCAGTTAGGAATTGGAGATAAATGCCAGCCTAAGCAGCAACAGCCATGTCCCCTAACTGAATAAAAAGGAAATACACACCAGTAAGTGACGATGTATCAAAGAGTTTTGACCTTCCACAGTGGTGCTATGTAAACCTGGCTTCCTGATGGCCTGCTCATGCTCTGCTCTTCTGTCACAAGAAATAAATTTTAAAGTGCGTTCATACCAGTGAGATAATGATTTCTTTTAGCAATCTTCTTAAGTTGTGCTAAAATGTCTTGAGTAAAGCCTCTAAGTGAGCTCTGTTGCCCCATTTCTTTACATACATGATTTTTTAGAAAAAGGCAGTAACACAGGTCAGAGTTTAATTCATGTGACAGGGTCTCATCATTTGGCTGGAGGACCAGTGAGAGCCTCACATTGTCTTGATTGGCGATGGCAGGTCGTATTAAACATGCATCTGGCTTTCGTCCAGCCTTACTTCTGCCCTCCAAATAGCAAGTCCCTCAATCAGACACTGAGATCCCTTGATTGGTAGATCCCAGGGATACTGCAGTTTCAACTTCACACATGATGACCCCTTGCCTACATAGCTTTCAGGTGGCAAAGCTGTCCACAAATCTTCAACTTAATTGGGCGGAGACTAGAGAGTGGCAGTGTCCTCATCTTGCACCCTCATTTACGAATAAATGCTCTCTTCCTTCAGACTCACTGCCCAGAAGGCCATGCCAGAAAGTAGATTCTGGCCATTCCTGTGGACTACTGTTTGAAGTTATGTCCAACAGATATTTAATTATAGAAATGACTTGTTAAATATTTGACTGCTCACATTGGAATCTCATGTATTACTTAATTCTCCATAAAGATTGAACTTCTAGCAGCATTTGGTTTATGTGCTTCTGTTAGATACTGTACATTGAAATCTAACCTTCTTTCATCTATTCCACCATAAAGGCAGCAACAGTGGTTATCCTTTCTGCCTCCTCATTTTTCTTTCCATTTTCATTCTGTTGCAGCACATTCACATACCAGAAACAAGATGCCTTTTCATACTGTCAACATTTTTTCAATCTGAAATGTAAATTAATTCTTTCTGGTACGCTTCAACAGAGATCAAAGTGGGGATGTTAACCTTAGTAGGCTTTCTTTTAACAGAACCAATGCCAAATATTGTGAGGGTAGTGTAAGAAGGCCAATCTAATTGTTAACCATGGCCCTCCTCCAGGCAGAACCCCTCTATAAGAACAAACATTTCAAAGGCACTGTTTTTGTTTTGTAAATGACCTTATCATAAGCCCAAACAGTGTGGAGAAAAAAGATTAAACTGAATAATTCTTGATTTCCTTAACCTGCTACATTGATTTGTAAGTAACTTTATTAATTTTGCATATATCATGTTGCTCAGTGATCCTGACAGCAGATGCTCACAGGTGGAGAGGGTAGGGAAAAGTAGCTCCTTATGGAAAACTCGTGACTTGTTTATTTTGTTCATTTGTTGTAGCTATTGCTTTGAGGTAGACTACATTAGCATTTTAAAAATAAACACATTTCTTTCAAGTACAGAAGCTGATGGCCCAAAGGTCTCAGTTGGCGTAGTCTATTCCCTATCCGTTGATCCATCAAAAGCAGGGTAAAAAATAACAATACCCTATTTAGGAGATAGTTGCTTCTTCAGATTTAATAGTTTATACTTTTACAAGAATGATTTAGCAAATCTTACACCATTTTTACACTGCAGCATTCAGAAATAAGGATCAACTTTATGCTAACTAAATGCAATTTCCTCATGTTTATCCTAACTGCGGTACTGAATGGACAATATTATTTTACCAGTCCCCACACATGTGCTGAGATTTGATGGCTGTAGAAAATGAGAGGAGATGCAAATCTACTTATTCTGAATTTTTAAAACCTCTTGTCTTCAACAATCTGGGGAGATGAGTCTTCAATCGAAGTGCAATTAGAGTTTTGTTTTCAGAAAATGTCAATTAATTTAAATGTAGACAGTCTCTGAGAGTCACAGGTACAAATAGTCAACCACAAAAATTACATGTAAAAAATGCATCTGTTTGATTCATCACATTTCTCACCAATTTCATGAGCATTCTTTTAGTCACTCTAACTGCACTAGTCAGATAACACTTTTATTCAGTTGTCTAATTGCTATTTTATCACTAAAAGCTGAGATAAGCATGTGATTGTTCATTGATAATTCTGTTGCAAGTCAGCTCAATAACCACACAAAAATTACTGCCACAGTAATTGACTGAAAAAAGAGATAACAAAGTACCCTGTAATAGAAAGAAACAGAATATAACTCTATTTATCTTTAATGGTTCAAAAGCCCCAAATGTTCAACAAGGTCATCCTTACTTTCATCTGTCCTACAATACGAGAGAAATTTTAAAAATTGAAAAATTTGGATTCTGCACAGATACTGCATTTTAAAAAATTTTTGCTGTTTTGAAATAGTAATAAACCTCTACTTAGACAAATTTTATTTGACGTCTATCTATTTTACTTTGAGGAGTAAACAAGTTCAAATTGAGTTAACACATAAATATTTTAAATGCAATCATTAGCCTCAGAATTCCATATGCTGAGATGTACCATTTTTACCCAAATAGAAAATGAATTTCATCAACCAATAGCCTGGAGATATATTGACATCAAACTTTTGTGAATTAACAAATTTGCATATCTATAGCAGTAGCGATTTGTGAAAAAAAACTCATAAAATGAAAATAATATGTTGGAATAGATGAAAATTAGAGTGCTACCTTTTATTGCTAGTTTTTGTTGAAGACCAGACTAGCAGTCGAAGGGAGGGACAAGTTAGAGACGTATGTGCTTGTCAGGGAAATTCTGAGCTAGTTTGATTCATATCTCTGTTTTACAAGGAAATCTAACACAGAAAAGCTTGGCAAACAGAAAAGAGCAACACAGCAAAATAAGGTACCATAGTTTCACTTAGAATAATCTGTAAACACTACTCACTGATATATAACAGAAGAAACAGAGAGGGTTGGATGTCTGTTACAATGATCATTGGGTTGGCAGCAGTTGGGGGAAATGAGATGCTGCTCTAAATTATGACCTTACAGTAAGATATCTTTCTCTTTATGTTCTAACAACAATTACATACATAAATAATCCTGAAAAGCTCTTGCCTCCATTTAACCAGGATAATTCCACCACATCTCTTACATTCTCCTTTCGCATAATCTGAAATAGTCCTCATATAACTTACTCCAGTTACTGCAGACAAGGTTGGAGCATCATGTTTGAAAGAGACAGGCCACCAGATAACAAGGGTTAATTAATAATTTTACGAAGGTGCCTTTAGGAAAGAATGACCAAAGTATGATGGCAATTTACATTAAGTTTAAAAGTGATGTAGTTCAATAAGAATCTAGAAATTAATATCTAAACCAAGGATGCTACAAAACTATGAGGGACAAACTGGCTATGATGAATTGGAAAACTAAATTAAAACACATTACAGTAGACAGGCAATGGCTAACATATAAAGAAATAATGCATAAATTACAACAAAAACACATTCCTATAATGTATTTAAAACCTACAAAGAAAGCGTTCCAACCGTTACTAACAAAATAACTGAAGGATTATTAGGACAAAGGAAAGAAGCCAACAAAATTTCCAAAATAAATGGAATGTTCAAAGATCCAGAGCATTTTAGGATTCTGCAAGGGAGGGCCAAGAAAATGATTCAGAAAGGCTAAATGGTATATGAGAATAAGTTTGCAGTATACGTTTTTGAAAAAAACTGACTCGAAAAGCCTTTATAGGTGTTTGAAAAGGAAAAGATTAGCAGAATTGAATGTAGATCCATTACAAACAGAGTCAGGACAATTTATAATGAGTGTTAAGAACATAGCAGAGTAACTAAACAAATGCAATGTTTCTGTCTTCACAAAGGAAACTACTAAAAGCCTAAAACCATTGGGGAATCTAGAGATTAGTGTAAACAAGGAATTGCAAGGTATTAAGATTATTAAAAATACTAGGGAAATTAATCAGACTTAACGTGAATGAGTCCCCTGGACCTTAAGATCGACAGGCCTGAATCTTGGAAGATGTGACTGCAATATTTGATATGTTGGTGGTCATCTTTCAAAGTGCTGTAGAAATGAGAATGGTCCCTCAGATTTGAAGTTAGGAAATGCAACTTGACCATTTAAAAAAGAAGGCAGTACTGGAAAATTACATATCTATTAGCCTAATACTAGTCATAGGAAGGATGCTAGAATCTCTAGTAAAGAATGTGTTAACAGGACTGTTAGAAAGGAATGGACCTAAAATGGCAAACCTAGATTTAGAGTCTTAGAGTCATAGAAATGTACAGCATGGAAAGAGATCCTTCGATCCAACCTGTCCATGCCGACCAGATATCCCAACCCTGCCAGCACCTGGCCCATATCCCTCCAATCCCTTCCTATTCAAAGACCCATCCTAATGCTTTTTAAATGTTGCAGTTGTACCAGCTCCACCACTTTGTCTGGCAGCTCATTCCATGCACGTACCACCCTCTGTGTGAAAATGTTGCCCCTTAGATCTCTTTTATATCTTTCCCCTCTCGCCTTAAACCCATGCCGTCCACGTCTGGACTCCCCCACCCCAGGGAAAAGACTTTGTCTATTTATCTTATCCATGCCCTTCATGATTTAATAAACCTCTATAAGGTCACCCACAGCCTTCAACGCTCCAGGGAAAACAACCACAGCCTGTTCAGCCTCTCCCTGTAGCTCAAATCTTTCAACCCTGGCATCATCCCACTCAAATCCTCCAACCCTGGCAACATCCTTGTAAATCTTTTCTGAACCCTTTCAAGTTTTACAATATCTTTCCAATAGGAAGGAGACCATAATTGCACGCAATATTCCAACAGTGTCAATGTCCTGTACAGCCGCAACATGACCTCCCAACTCCTGTACTCAGTACTCTGACCAATAAAGGAAAGCATATCAAACGTTTTCTTCACTATCCTATCTATCAGTGACTCCACTTCCAAGGAGCTGTGAACCTGCACTCCAAGGTCTCTTTGTTCAGCAACACTCCCTAGGACCTTACCATTAAGTGTATAAATCCTGTTAAGATTTGCTTTCACAAAGTGCAGCACCTTGCATTTATCTGAATTAAACTCCATCTGCCACTTGTCAGCCCATTGGCCCATCCAGTCAAGATCCTGTTGTAATCTGTCCGCTACACCTCCAATTTTGGTGTCATCTGCAAACTTACTAACTGTACCTCTTATGCTTGCATCCAAATTATATATGTAAATGACAACAACTAGTGGACCCAGCACCAATCCTTGTGGCACTCCACTGGTCACAGGCCTCCAGTCTGAAAAACAACCCTCCACCACCACCCTCTGTCTTCTACCTTTGAGACAGTTCTGTATCCAAATGGTTAGTTCTCCCTATTTTCTGTGAGATCTAACTTTGCTTACCAGTCTCCCATTGGGAACCTTAATTTTCCCAGACGTACTCCGATGTCCAGCGATAGATGAATTCAAACAGCAAAGGCAGTGTCAGTTTCTTTCTCTCTCTCTCTCCTGCATTGACCTCACCATGTGCTTCCTTTGTCTGTTCTTCTCTCTTATGAAAGAAAAATCATGTTTGACAAACCTATTGAAGTTCTTTGAGGATGTAACTAACAATATAGATATGCTGAAATTGGTGGATGTGATTAGATGAGATTACTTAGATTAGATTACTTACAGTGTGGAAATAGGCCCTTCGGCCCAACAAGTCCACACCGACCCACCGAAGCGCAGCCCACCTATACCCCTACATTTACACCTTACCTAACACTACGGGCAATTTAGCATGGCCAATTCACCTGACCTGCACATCTTTGGACTGTGGGAGGAAACCGGAGCAAACCCACGCTGACACGGGGAGAACGTACAAACTCCACACAGTCAGTCGCCTGAGGCGGGATGTATTTAGATTTTCAGAAGACTTTTGATAATGTTCCCTACAGGAGGTATGTAAACAAAATCCAAGCACTTGGGATTGGGGAAATATATTGGCATTGAATGAGAACTGGTTAATTGACATAAAATGGAATAGGAATAAATGGATCATTTTCAGGTTGGCAGATTGTAACTTGTGAGGTACTGCAAGGATCGTTGCTTGGCCTCCAACCAGTCACAATCTAAATTAATCTGAGTGTAATATTTGCACATTCGTAGATAACACAAAACTAGATCGGAATGGGAGTTGTGAGGAGGATGCAAAAATGTTTCAAGGGGAATTGGAGGTGTTCAGTGAGTGGGAAAAAGATTTGGTAGAGGGAATACAATACGGAGCAATGTGAGGTATCCACTTTTGGGAAAACTGAAAGACGGAATATCTCATAAGTGATGATAGGCCGGGAAGTGTTAAATTTAAAAGGATTTTGGTTGTCCTCATTCATGAGTCACTGAAGGCTTACATGCAAGTACAGCGATCAATGAAGGAGGCAAAATTGCATGTTACTTTCTATTGCAAGAAGATTTCAGTACAGTTGAAAAGGTATCTCACTAAGGCTTCAATTTTAATAAGACCACATCTGGAGTAGTATGTGCAGTTTTGGTTTCCTTACCTACATAACGATATACTTGCCAAAGAGGGAATTCAATAAAAGATCACCAAACTAAATGCTGAGATGGAGGGATTGTCATATGAGGAAAGATTAAATCAACTGGACCTACATTCTCAGGAATTTTGAAAAATAAGCAGTGACCTCATTAATACATTTAGCCAGAAGGCGATTTTGTACTGATGTTGTCACCAGACTAATAATCCAGAAGCTCAGGTAATGCTCTGGGTACCTGTATTGAATCCCACCATGGTAAATGGTGGATTTGGAATTCAAAAAGTCTGGAATAAAAAAATTCAGATGATGCCTATGGAACCCTTGTCTATTATTGCAGAATTACATCTGATTGACTCATGTAATTTAAAGAAGGAATTTTGCTGTCTTTATCTGACCTGGTCTACACGTGGCCCACTGCAATGTGGTTAACTGCTCTCTGAAATGACCTAGCAAGGCACTCAGTTGTATCAAAACCGCTAAGAAGTCTCGAAGAAATGAAACAAGATGGACCATCTGACAGCAACCTAGACACTGGAAACGACAACAGTAAATTCAGCTGTGTTGATGCTGCAAATCCTCCTTACTATCGTCAGGGGGCTAGTGCCAAAGTTGGAAGAACTATGACAGAACAAGCAACAGCATCATATAATCATACTCATGGAATCATACCTTATGGAATCATTGTCCCTGGCAACATCATCACTATCCTTGTATACGCCCTAATCCGCTGGGATCCAGCAGAGATGGTGGCACAGTGGTATGCAGTTGAAATGGATTTGCTCTGGAAGCCCTCAACATTGACTCTGGACCCCATGATGTTTTATGGCATGAGCTCAAACATAGACAAGGAAATCTCTAATCGTGCATTACACCCCTCTGCAGCTGATCAGTCCATAATCCTCCATGTTTAATAGCTCTTGGAGGAAGCAAGGACTCAGAATGCACTCTGGGTGGTACTTCAAAGTCCATCACCAAGAGTGGTTTGGCAGTAGAATTACAGATTGAGTTGGTCAAATCCTAAAGGTCATACCTACTAAATCAGCTGTGTGGTGGGCTTGTGAGGGAACCAACAAGATGGAAAGAAAATACTTGACCTTAGTTTCACCAATCTGCCAGCTGCAGATGCATCTTTCCATGATAGTACCAGTAAGAGTAACCACCACACAGTCCTTATCAAGATGAAGACTGTCTTTACTTTGAGGATACCCTCCATTACATTGTGTGGCTCTATCACTGTGGTAAATGGGTTAGATTTCAAACCGATTTAGCACCTAAGATGTGCCCATGAGTGGCTGTGGGCCATAAGCAGCAGCAGAATTATATTCAAATATATTCTGAAACCCCATGATCCAGCGCATCCCTTACTTTGCCATTGCTATCAATGATGTTCTGTTAGTGAAGAGTCAGGAGAGTATGCCCAGTGCAGCACAGGGCAATCTAAAAAGGAGGTGTCAACCTTGTGAAGCTACAAAACAGCTACTTGTGTGCCATGCAACATAAGCAGCAAGTGACAGACAATGTTAAGTGATTCCACAGCCAATAGATTAGACATATGCACTGCAGCCCTGCCTCATCCATTCATGAATGGTGATAAACAATTTAACAATTCACCAAAGGAGGAGGCTGCACAAATATCCCCATCCTCAATAATGGTGGAGTCCAGCACATCAGTGCGAAAGACAAGCCTCTAGCATTCGCAACAACTCCCAATCAGAAATGTTGACGAGATAAACCATTTCAGCTTCCTTCAGAGATCCCCATCATTACAAATGCCAACTTCAGTCAATTTGATTCACTTCATGTGCTATCAAGAAATGGCTTAAGACACCAGACATGGCAACAATTATGGGCCCTGAAAATATTCTGACAATGATACTGAAGACTCATGCTCCAGAACTACCTGACCCCTAAACCAGCTATTCCAATTCAGCCATAACATTGGCATCTATCCAGCAATGTGGAAAATTCTTCAGCTATAAACTGTACACAAAAAGGAGAAAAGATACAACCTAGCTAATTACTACCCCAGTAGACAACTCTCAATCAGGAAAGTGACAAATGGAATTATCAACAGTGCTATCAAGCAGCTCCTACTCAGCAATAACCCTCTATATGATGTTCAATTTGGGTTTCTCCAGAGCCACTTGGCTTCTGACCTCATTACAGCCTTGCTTCAAACATGGTCAATAGAACTGAACTCCAGAGTTGAAGTAAAGTGTCTTTGGTGTCAAGATTGTATCAAGTATTGCATCAGTGATCAAATTAGAGTTAACAGAAATCGGGAGAACACTCTCCACTGGTTGAAGTCATACTTGGAACAGGTATGTCATCTCAACTCCAGGACATCACCACAAGAAGTTCTCAGGATAATTTTCTCAGCTCAGCCAATTTCAACTGCTTCATCAATGGTTTTCCTTTCATCTTAAGGTCAGAAGTGGAGATGTTCACTGATGATTGTACAACATTTAGTAGTGTTCGTAGTTCCTCAGATACTGAAGCGTATGTATGTCCAAATGCAGCAAAGCCTGGACAACATCCAGGTATGTGCTGAAAATTGAAGAGTAACATTTGTGCCTCACAAGTTTGAGTTATGACCATCTAACCATTGCTCCTTGACATTCAATAGAACTGCCATTGCTGAATCTTCCACTATCAACATTCTAGGGGTTATAACTAACCAGAAACTAAATTGAATCGATCATCTATATGCATTGGCCACAAAAACCAGTCAAAGATTAGGAATCCATCAGTGAATAATTCACCTCCTGACTCCTTAAAGCCTATCTTCTATTTTCATGGCATGTTAGGATGTGATGGAATACTCCCCATTGCCTGCTTTAGTACAGGTTCAATAGCACTCAAGAAGCTTCACACTATGCAGGAAAAAACAGCAAACTTAATTGGTAACAGATCCATAAACATTCAAATTTTCCATCACCGACACTCAGTAGCAGCAGTGTGTACCATTTACCACACACTCCCACACTCACACATGCACCCTCTCATAGACTTAGACTCCTTTATACTCACACACACATGCATGTACACTCTCTCTGTCACTGACACAATCAGAAACCATGCCCTCCTCCCCTCTCTCTCTCACACACACACACAAACCCACATACACACATAGATGTATACATTTGTGGGGTGAATTTGCACTTGCAGAGTTGCATTGTGCTTTGCTCAAAAACGGCATGAATCCATGTGGGATTCTGCTAATTCATTAGATTAGAATCAGTCTCAATATTATGGCACAGACAGCTGTATACAGGGGGTCTAAGACCTTCAACACATTATCTGGGCTGCCACCAATTGTTAAAGTTCACCTGAGAATGTAACTTTTTAAAAAGGTTTTGTGATTTACATATAAAAGAAGTGAAACTAACATGGTCATTCTAACAGATGAGAGACTTAACAAACAGTCAAGGTATTTTTCAAGTGTAATTTCAGTTACATCACACTGTAAGCGTTTGCTATAATTTCTCTGTCTTACAATTGTGAACTCCACAACTACTTGATGAAGGAGCAACACTCCACAGCTAGTGCTTCCATTAAATCTGTTGGACTGTAACCTGGTGTTGCGTGATTTTTAACTCTGTACACCCCAGTCCAGCACCAGCATCTCTAAATCATTTACCATATTCACTGCAAAAGTTCACCAAGGCTTCTTACAAACCTTCACCTACCATCTGGCTGATCAAGAACAGCAAAAGCTTAGGAAAACCACCACCCTCCAGTTCCTCTCCAAGCAATATATATAAAAATACATCATCTTTCTGTCAGAGTCACTGGGTCAAAACTCCCTCCCTAATAGCGTTAAGGGTGTTTGTACACTATGTGAACTGCAGCAGTTCAAGAAGGCACCTCATCACCTTCTTAAGGGCAGAAATGGGCAATAAGTGATGGCCCAGCCAGAAAATTCACAACCTCGAATACATTTTTAAAATTTAAAAATTCTTTCAAGGCTTAACAGGGTAAATGCAGGAAGGATGTTTCCCATGACTGAGGTATCTCGAACCAGGGAACTCAATCTCTGAACAAAGGGAAACAGTTTTAGGATTGAGATGAAGAGGAATCTCTTCATTCAGAGGATGGTCAATCTTTGGAGTTCGCTGCCCGAGAGTGGCTGTGGAGGGTCAGCCATGAGAATGTTCAAGAATGTGATTGATCAATCTTGGCATAACTTCAAGGGATATGCAGGAAAATTGTGTTATATGGATCAGCCATTCTCTCACTGAATGACAGAGGATGCTCTAAGGGCTGAATAGCCTATTCCTGTTCCTATTTTCTTAGGTTTTGTTGTGATGTAGTTGCAATTTGAAGCAGAGTCCTCCTAAAGACCATATTGGAAGCAGTATATCCACCTTCACAAAACTAAAAACTGAATCTCTAATGGAATTAGAGAGCTTCTAGTCCATGACAACCATCATGCATGCTTCTGTTTCCTAAGGCTTTCAGGATTAGGGACTATTAGACTGGCTATCCTGGAAGCCAATTCCAGACACCATTAGATTGGTAAGGTTTCAAGTTATTCTGATTCATTCAGGAAAGCAGCACTTGCCAATCTTCCAGCTGCCACCACCTTCCCCTCTCTTATCTCTGGTAAGACAAAATAAAAATTAGGAGATGCTTGAAATCTGAAACAAAAACACAAGTTCTGGAGAAACTCAGCAGATCTCATACTATCAGTGGAAGGAGAAACAAATTTAATGTTTTGAATCCAATATAACTCATCTTCAGAACTGACGAGAGTTGGACAAGCAATGGGTTTTTACACTATTGAGAAAAAGGAGTAATAGAAGGGAAGGCTAGGAAAAGATTAGATGGTGTGGGAGATGAGAGGTCAAATTATTGTAGAGACTTGTGTTGCAGTGTGGCACTCTTCTTCTGGTTGTCAGGCAATTTGAATGGGATCATAATCTGTGAAATTAGGTATTAGATCTTGTAACTCATAAAATACCCAATGACATGAAGAAACCAAGGAGAACTGAATTTTGAAGTGCCAATATGTTGGAGCACCTTTAATCCTATCACTTATTGACATGCATGATCCTTTGTGCATTGTTATATAAAATCTGAGCATCCCATGAGTTGTTTCTGTTGAGAAATTTGAGGATCATTTCTCTTCGAGCTTGCAAAGCAATCTGGATGCAACCTGATTATACCTGGATCTTAAGAGAACTATAACCAGAACACTGGGTGGCTCTTCCTTTCTCCCACCTCGCCATGGAGAAAATGGTGTATATTTCCCAGATCTCATTTGAAGTATGTAAATCACATGACAAAAGCATATCCATATTGCTTCCTAGTTAATTTTATATGAATTTCCCTATGACAGTCTGAATGTACACTATGTGTATTAAACTATATTGATTGTAGTCATCATCTTCATAGTCACATAGAGCGGTTCAGAAAAAATGCTTTCTCTTTTAACTTTCATACTTTTTATGACATATCACCCTCATGACCATTTTAATGAAATTTATTCTGCCTCTCTGCAACTCATCAGTAAGGTTACTTGACTTATGTTACCTGCGTAGTCAGTGACAAATAATATCAAATGAGGCCCTTGTTCCTTAAACGTTGTCTGATGCTCATTTGTTCCATGCTGCTCTACTCCTACTCTATGATAGACAACAATAAAATCCAAAAGGAATGACATACCTGATCCTAAGAAGCTTCCACTGTGGTTGGTGCAGTGTATGATGACCATGGCACACAAGCTCTCTGATGTTGCAATTAAAGAAGCAGTCTGAAACAAGCCCAGGACTGTGCAGAATGATAAAAAAAAACTACCACAAAACTAATTCCCAGTTGCAGAAATTGCTATTAAGACTTTCTATTCTTTTCAGGCTCACAAATTCCTCACTTCCAATTTTCTCTGATTCTGGCAACAGCTGCTGTTTTAATTCACATTCTAACTTGCCCCTAGTGCATTGCATGTGTAAAAGCAGAAGACTTATGATAGATGTAAATGAGCTCACTCGGGACTTCATGGGCAGATTGTGGGAAGGGCCAGAAATCACAAGATAATTTAGGGAGATAGATTTTGGGGCAGGAAATAGCATTAATAGCTGCCAAAAAGTTATCATACATTAAAATTACATCAAGAACAGTGTGGAATTTCCAGGTCACATTTGATTAAAAGGTGGTCAACAAAACAAAGGGAAGAATGTTTAGAAATTCTGCATGAAAATCAAAATTCTGCATCTTTAACTTTCAGTAACATGTCACGGCAAATTTAAAAATACGAACATTGAAGTGCAAAATCTTGGCCATTAATATTCCATTTCAACAGTGAAGTAAAAAAAGGAGCAACTGGATCTGGCAGTTCTCTCAGTTTTAGCCAATCTTATTTTTTGTTTTGTGTCTACTTCCGTATAATGTCATGATACAATTTTTCCAAATCTAAGGTAAACATTATTGTACTACTGTGGTGGTGTTCATTTTCATTACAGGGTTTATTGTGGCTGGTTAAAGAGTGAAGCATTTTACTGAAAGCAGTTTAATATTGTAAACATCTTGATTAGAAGATGCCAATGTGGAAAGAATTGTTCTGGCTCATATATGCAGCAACATCATAATGAAATTAATTTTCAGTACATCAGCATGTTAATCCTCAGTATAATTACCAGGTCATTCTATAACACTGTTCTTATGTTAGTGATCATGACTGTTACTGACCCTGCAAGTCCAGTGATCGTGGTTGTCCTTGTATCATATGAGAAATCTAAGCATTGTCCTATCTGCTGATCCAGACTAAAAAGATAGGTTATAACCTGTCATTCCCTGGGAGTGTTGCCATATACCGCTAAAATAAATGATAGTTTATTTTTCTTTGCCAAGCAGGGAATCCTGATTACCTTGGCATACCTTTTCCCATGGCAAAGCATGAAAATGTAATACTGTATGTTGTGATTTGTAGACTTCTGAAGAATGTTCCTGATTAAGAGTTAGACAGTTGTTCAAGTTTGCTTGTGATACACTTGTGGTAATTTTCCAAAATACACTGGACTCTGGCACAGTTCCAGCAAATTGGAAAACAGCAAATGTGATACCACTGTTTAAAAAAGGAGGTAGACGAAAGTTGGGGAATTATAGACCGGTTAGCGTAACTTCTGTAGTGGGGAAAATGCTTGAGTCTGTTTATCAAGGAAGAAATAACAAGACATCAAGTTAGAAATTGTCCCATTAGGCAGAAGCAGCATGGGTTGGTGAAGGGCAGGGTATGCTTAACTAATCTTCTGGAATTCTATGAAGACATTAGGAGCACAATGGACAACAAGGACCCAGTAACTATGGTGTACCTAGATTTCCAAAAGGCATTCAACAAAGTGCCACAAAAAAAAGGCTGCAGCATAAGATAAAGATGCAATGCATTACAGGCAATGTATTAGCATGGCTAGAGGGTTGGTCAACTAACAGGAAGCAAAGAATGGGGATAAATGAATGCTTTTCTGATTGGCAATCAGTAACTAGTGGTGTGCCTCAGGGATCAGCATTGGGACTGCAATTGTTCGCAATTTATATAGATGATTTGAAGTTGGGGACCACATGCAGTGTGTCAAAGTTTGTGGATGACACTAAGATGAGTGGTAGAGCAAAGTGTGCAGAGGACTGTGAAACTTTGCAAAGAAACATAGATAGTGTAAGTGAGTGGGCAAAGGTCTAGCAGCTGGAGTACAATGTTAATAAATGTAAAGTCATACATTTTGACAGGAATAACAATAAAAAGAGCTATTACTTGAATGGTAAAAAAATTGCAGCATGCTGCTGTACAGAGGGACCTGGGTGTCCTTGTGCATGAATCACAGAAGGTTGGTCTGCAGGTACAACAGGAAATTAAGAAGGCAAATGGAATTTTGTCCTTTATTGAGAAAGGGATTGAATTTAAAAGCAGGGAGCCTATGTTGCAGCTCTATAGGGCACTGGTGAGGCAACGCCTTGAGTCCTACATGCAGTTTTAGTCTCTAACCTGGGAAAGGATGTACTGGCACGAGATGGGATGCAGGAGGGGTTCACTAGGTTGATTCCAGAGTTGAGGGGGTTGGCTTTTGAGGAGAGACTGAATAGACTTGGATTATATTCATTAGAATTCAGAAGAATGAGGGGGAAATTTATAGAAACATATAAAATTATGACAGGAATAGATAGGATAGAAGTGGAGAGGATGTTTCCACTGGTAGGTGAAACTAGTACAAGAGGGCATGGCCTCAAAATTAGGGGAAGCAGATTTAGGACTGAATTGCGAAGGAACTTCTCCACCCAGAAGAATCTATGGAATTCCCTGCCCAGTGAAGTAGTTGAGGCTTCCTCAGTAAATGTTTTTAAAGCTATGATAGATAATTCTCGAACAGTAAGCAAATTAAGGATTATGATGAGAGGGCAGGTAAGTGGAGTTGAGGCCACGTAAACAGCATGATTTTATTGAATGGTGGAGCAAGCTTGAAGGCCCCGATGGCCTACTCCTGCTTCTTGTTCTTATGCTTTTGTGTTCAAAGAGGGTCTGCTGGTTCAACAATCATTGCACAGAGAAGATTCCACCAACAGTGTCTGCCAAAGCATTGTGTTTCCACAGGTGTTTGAGCACATGTGTGGACAGAACTGTAAGGATTATTACTTATACATCCTGACCTGTCTGGCAGGTATGTCTTTTTCTAGTTTGAAGTGTCCAAATGGCCATTGTTAATGGAACTCGCATTAGCAATTTCTGTCCAAGGTTAAAATTGGTAATGCCTTAAATATGTCCATGTATTGTAAGTAACCAAAAAATAAATTGTATTTGAAATGTTTATTGGCAATCCTGTCTTGTGAGGGTGATTTGGAATTGTGTGTTTTTTATGGCAATGATCATGTTATCATCCTAACCATATGATTCTAATAAATGAGCTTGATTATGTTTGTACATGATTCTTTACAGGTGTCAGGGGATATCTAGCTCGCAAACAATATAAAACCATGAAAGGAAGTAATATTTCGGCCACAAGACAAGAGATTCAGAGCACAGAGTGTAAATCCAGCAACAATTGTAAACAAATAAGGTCAGTTATTTGTGATATCATTAAGTATGTTAAAGATGACACAAACCATACTGCTGCTATGTTTAATGCACTGCTTTCAGGAAAGTGTGTTTCACACAAAGTTTGTCACCATTAAATACGAAGCTCCAAACACTCAAGTTGTTTTATTGCCAGAAATAACTCTGTTTTCAACTGATATTGCCAACTAAGCTTTTTTGCAATATGTTTTACTCATGCCTAATACAGAAGTGAGATTTCATATGAACTACCTATCTACCTTATGCATGAAGTATGTTAATTAGTATTCCACAATAGTATTCAATTTATCATAATGTATGAAAAATGGTAAGAGATGCCACGCTGCACTTGTGAAGATGGTAAATCTCAGGCACATTCAGTGACATCGGTGGTGATTAACAAAAGCTATTTATGCAAAAAGTAAAATTCTATTTGCAAGTTTAAGAATTGAAGAATTTAAACTTTTAACAGTGTGTATAAAGCTAGGTGGTTTAACAATTCTTCCTGTATCTTGATTCTCATCTCCATGTTCATAATTCCTTTTACTTTGTAAGCCTACGTTTCCCCTCTCCCAAATCCTCCCCCCTCTAATTAGTTCAAAGCCCTTTCTGTCGCCCTAGATGTTGGATTCGCCAAGACACAGATCTCAACGCATCTCAAGTGAAGCCCATCCCACTAGCTCCTATTCCTTCTTCCTCAGTGAACTGAAACCCATTCCATACACACCAATCTTAAGCATTTAACTCCTTGGCTTCATTTACCCTATGCTAGTTTACACATGTCTCAGGTGATAATCCATAGATTATTACCTTGCAAGTTCTGCTTTTCAATTTAGCTCCTAGCTGTTCAAATTCTTTCAGAAGAATCTCCTTTCTAGTCATATCTATGTCATTAGAACCAATGTGGTTGACTACAACTGGATCACTTCCCTCCCACTCCAAACTCTTCTCCAGCCCAGATGAAATATCCTGAATCCTGGCACTGAGCAGGCAATAGAGCCTCAGAGACCAGTGTCTATCTCCCTAATTATACTGTCCTATTTTACCACCACGTTTTATATTTCCCTACCCCGTACTTGACTGGTACCCTAGACCATAATGCTATGGTTAATTTGCTCATACTCCTGCAATTACCACTTCCTTTGAAGAATTTCATAACTGTTGGTCAATTGAGCTGAGGATTTTCAAATGCAGCCCCTTGGGTTCACATATCTGCCTCACCTGCAGTCACACCTAGTTATCCTTGACCACAGACCAAATTTGAATTATGCAGTCTGAGGGATGTAACCACCTCCAGAACAAAGGTAACTTTCACTTCCTTGCTTTAGTATAATATCTGCAGCTTGGGTTCAAGCTCCACTTGGAACTGAAGTTCCTTGAGCTGCTAACGGATCCATTTGATCTGAACCAACTTGGTGTCCAGCAGCTTCCACACGCTGCAGCAGCAATACATCACCTGTCCTCCCACCAGAATCATATTTGCTTTAATTTAATAATAATTGCCCAAGATTCCCTGCTCTTTATACTTGGCTGTACATTTTTTTATTCAATAAACCACCAGCATTAATCATAAATGCAACATTCACTCTTGTTCTGCACATGGCAATTATCATAGTGATGCGAATCATAGCATTAACTTCTAAGGTCACTGCCATGCACACGCCTCGAAGATCTGCACAGAAGGAAAAAAAGAGAGGAAATGCTACTTATACTTAATCAGGTTTTTTCTAAGAGATGAAGAAAAATAAACACAAACTGAAGATCTAACTTTTACTTTGAAGCCTACAAAATTTAATCAATCCCACTCAGCAATTATCTTCATTCCCTGTACTCACTATAGACCAATTAGCTTAGCATCTGATATTGGGAAAATATTAGAGTTTATTGTGTTATCAGAATATTTAGAAATGCATGATTATATCATATTATGCAGAGTCAGCATGGACTAATGAAGGAGAAATTACACCTGAGAAATCTGATAAGGTAGAAGCTGTTTAATAAAATGCCACACATTGGGTTTCTTACTGAGATAAGAGCCCATGTTGTTTTGGTAGTATATTTACATGGTTAAAGAATTGGCTAATTAAAATAAGACACAGAATTGGGATAAAGTAGGCATTTTCAGGCTGGCATCCTGTACTAATAGAGTGCCACAGAGATCAGTGCTAGGGCCACAATTATTGATAATATATATTAATGACTTGGATGAGAGAAGTGAATATCTTATAACCAAGCTTGAAGGTAACACAAAATTGGCAAGTACCATGAAATGACACCAAATCTCTGCATTGGGATATAGAGAAGTTAAATGAATGGGGGATAACTTGGCAGATAGAATATAATGTGGGAGGTGTGAAGTTACACATTTGGCCAGGAAACCGAGCTGAATATTATTTAAATAGGAAAAGACAGAAATTTGCAGCCAGAGCGATTTGGGTTTCCTCAAACGTGCACCGCACATAACCATGAAAGAAGGTAATGACTACTGTCTTAAAATAGAACAAAGAACTGCAGATGCTAGAGTTCTGAAACAGACAAAAATGGAAATTGCTGGAGAAACTCAGCAGATCTGGCAATATCTCTGGAAAGAAAGCAGTGTTAACATTTCAAGTCCAGTGACCCCTCTTCAAAACTTCTGAAGAAACGTCTGAACTATTAATTTGAACTATTAATGAGGAGAAAACCAAAAATCAACTCCCTATTCTTTCAGAACAGTTGACTGTATATGTGAGTCTCATGGATTCAAAAAGCACTTTCCAGAAAGAAGTGGAATTTCATCAGCAATAAGTGACTGACTGCCTGTTTCACACAAAAACCTTGACAAAGGTTGGAACCAGGCCAAACAGTGTTGACCAAGATCTTATTAGGAATGGTGCCAATGTGTACCATATCAGTAATAGTCATATGTCATAGCATGGCAGAAGGAACAGTGCACTGGAATTTTAAACACCTTGTCTCCCAAAAGAACCATAGCCATCACTCTTTTGTAAGAGGCCAAATAGTTTTTCTTTTCGGACTATAAATATGTTGGAAATTAGAAATTCCTACGTGGCAAAAATACTGGGGGAGTTTGGTAACTTGGCAAAATTAAGTAGTGCACATTTTTAGCTATGCAAGATAATCTTACTTTTCAAAGCAGTGAGATCATTTCTTAGAGGCAAAGTAGAACCAGGAGTCTTTGAGTTAAAGGTAAACTGCTTGATCACAGTCCTCGGATTAGTTGAGCTGCAATTTCCTCCAAATCTGTAAATGCAGAGCAGTCGTAGACCTTCCAGAGCTGGCAAACTGAACACATTTCTCCCTCTCACTTTTTCTGATGTGAGTGAAACACAGGAAAGCCAAGAAATTTTTAAAGAAGAATTCCAATACAGCATTGACCTAGATCCACCAGATGAACTATCAATGTGAGGAACAATCATTGCTCCCTTGCTGATATCAGAAGGAACTGTGAGAGACAATTTAAGTCATGCTTGAGACTTGGACTTTTGATCTTCAGAATTTTGTTTTTCCTCTGTCTATATTTTTCTATACATGATATTTGTGTTGAATGGTCTGTCTTTTGCCTGTCTGATTGTGAATGACTGTGTGTGCATTTTGAGTCTTAAAGACATAATTTAAGTCACATAGCAGTAGATTTCTCTGCCATTTGTTAGTTAAGTGTGCTTACAATAGATAGTTATTTTCTGTAAATGATGATAGCTGGTGTGAATTGTTTTTGTTCTGAATGGCAATCAGCCAGACAAATTGATTATTTTGGTGACCTAATTGAGTTTTTACACATATTGTGGCAGCCTGTAGATGACGATTCTTCTCATTTTGCCACTGTTGTGTGTATTTCCGAGGTCCTTGCACGGTAATCATTTGCACTGGTCTATCCTTTTCCATCATTATTTAAAATCTAATAAAATTATCATCGCTGGCCCCAAAGTGCTCCCCCACTGACACCTCAGTCACCTGCCCTGCCTTATTTCCCAAGAGTAGGTCAAGTTTTGCACCTTTTCTAGTAGGTACATCCACAAACTGAATCATAAAATTGTCTTCATAAAATTCCTCTCCATCTAAACCCTTAACACTATGGCAGTCCCAGTCTATGTTTGGAAAGTTAAAATCCCCTATCATAAACACCCTATTTTTCTTACAGATAGCTGAGATCTCCTTACAAGTTTGTTTCGCAATTTCCCTCTGACTATTAGGGGGTCTATAATACAATCCCAATAAGGTGATCATCCCTTTCTTATTTCTCAGTTCCACCCAAAAAATTTCCCTAGATGTATTCCAGGGAATATCCTCCCTCAGCACAGTTGTAATGCTATCCCTTATCAAAAATGCCACCCCATACCTCTCTTGCCCCTCTTTCTATCCTTTCTGTAGCATTGTATCCTGGACAAATTCTGGAGATGACAAAATATGGATAAGGCTTCTAACGGTGGGCAGTTGAGGTAGGGCCTGAGCTGGGAAATTTCTTTAAAATGTATCTAATATCTTATTGAAAAACAGTATGTGAGGTATGAAGTTCAACTCTGGAACAAACAGAATGTTTGTTCTATTTCAATATGCATTGCAAGAGGAGAATGGAATCAGTGATAAAGATGCAGAGTTTTTGGTGAAGTCTGAAACTAATGGGCTAGCGAGATACCAATGACTTGTAAGTAATTGCAAAAAACAAAGATAATCATGTTTTCCAAATTATCACTGTGACTATATTTCAAAAGTATGCAACTGGGTAGTAAAATGCTTTAGGACATCTTGAGGTTATAAAAGACACAATATAAATTCAAATCTTTGTAATAGTTTGCATTAGTTCAGCATATTGAGTATTGAGTCTCCCAAAATTCCAAAATTGCATTGACTTGAAATAAAGCTTGAAAATAAGATGCTTGGCCCATCAAATCTAGATAGGTGTTTATCTTCACGAAAGTAGTTGTCCAAAACTCATCTGACTGCCTTGACACTATATCAATCTACTTCTCTTTCTTTTACCTAAATTAATTACTATTGTTAATTATTAACATATGAATTTCACACATGAACAAGGTAATGCATTCCACAGTCTAACAATCATCTGTGTAGCCTAATTTCTTTTTATCATCTCCCTTATCTCTCCTAAATGTTATACCTATGTTCCCTTCCTCTAGATTCCTCAGAATAGATACAGTATGTTTCTGTCAATTCTATCCCATCCCCTCAAACTAAAAAAGACTCTATCAAATCATTCTTCTGGTCTGGAAAATACACTTTATTTCTTATATCAGGCAGGAATTTTGTCAACTGCACCGTGTCCATTTAAAACGTTATCAGAAATTTGACAGTCCTATCGATCATCGTAGCTATGAGAAATCTTCAACAGCTGCATGGTAATTATGGTGAAGTAAATGTATAAAGGCCTATCTTATGTAAGAAATTATGGTGTGATAAACTCTGTATCATACTAATTATATTAATTATAGTACTTAAGAAATCCATAGCCTAGCGTTGGTGTGAATTGTACATCTTAACACATGATAGCATGAAGAAGAGTTATTTCCTCATCATAACATTTATGTACAGGATAATACCTTAAGTCACAAATGTTGACCTGTTATCTGTGAAGAACTAGGGTCGACGTTTACGTGAGATATATGGTTAATTCCTGATTTTCTGGCCAAAAATAGCGTTTACATGCGATCAACTTTTACTCAACTATATACAGTGCATCACTAGTCCAAGTTACAAAACTGGATGGGTTGGTTTTTTTGATGAAGCCTCAATGACATCTGCATAGTGGTGATCAGTCTCCTTTTACATTCTCACCTTTTAAAAAATCCATTTTAAAAATGCCGATTTTTCTCATTTGCTGTTCAGAATCCAAAAATAAAAAGATATGGTCTCTTATACTAGTTCCAAGAGAGCAACTAGATCTAGAAATTGGCTTTCAATTATTTTGTGCAACTCCTATTTTAATGTGTTCTGCAAATTTAGACCCAGCTCCATTTAGCTGTATATCACAAAATGAACAAAGCAGTTTCTGAACAGGTACTTGTGACCATTCCTAAATACTTCCACACACTTTAAAAAACAGCTGTTCTTTGTAGCCTCTTTTGCTCCCAGTTTTTATTCCCATTCTCAGCAGTTCCACAGAATTCAAACCTTTTACTCTTCTTCAGTAGTCTCTGCTGCATAGTACCCTCTCAAAGGGTTTCATGTACATAACATTAAACAGTGTTACGCACATCCATCATATCTGTTACCTCCTCTAAATGCACTACCAGGTTTGTCATGCATGCTGTTCATTTCTGAATTCTGTGGTGTCTATTTCTAATTACTTCCCAGCATCTAGGTATTTAGACATTTCAGCAGTAATTAAAAATTGCCAAATAGATGTTTATCAAATATCTACAATTTAGTTTTTTTCCCCTTTTTTTGAAAATGGAAATTGCGTTAATCATTTGCCAATACTTTGTATGCCTCAGTTCCCAAAAGAATATTGAAATATAATTACTAAGCCTTCCATTATTTCTTTCCGCTAAAATCCCAAGGCTTTGTTCTCCTTTAGCTAAACTAACTTCTCTAATACCATCATTTATTTATTCTATCTCAGATCTCACAATTAGTTGTTTTCATACTTACCTCTTCCCTAATAAATTTTCTGCTTTGAAAACACGTACTTACTAATATCTATTATCAATGTCCAATTATCCTCTAATAAATCATTACTCACTCCTCACAGAAATCCATTTTGAAATGAATGTGGAATATTTAATTGATCTCATTAAGGATGTTTGAAGTTTGCAGCAAATATTTTTGCCTTACTTACCGCACTTGAGGATGGAGTAGATGGGTTAAAGTTGTTTCTGCTTGTAAAAGAACCAAGAACAAGAGGACATAGACTTAAACTAATGTGCAAACAATGCAAAGATGATATGCAAAAAAGCTTTTTCAAGTAGTGAGTTGTGGGGGGTGGGGGGGATGGTGGGGGGGTGGTTCCATTGAGGCATTCAAGAGGCATTGGTTTTTTTTGGATAGTAAGGGTGTGTAGGGCTATGGAGAAACAATAGGATATTTGCACTAGATAATAAAACTAGCACAGATACAATGGAATGTTGACCTCTTTTTGCACAATAATTATTCCGTGATAATAAAAACACAGCATCTGTGGGGAGAAATCAGAGTTAACGTTTCAGGGTGAGTGTCCCTTCCTCAGAACTTACTCAGAATAATTTTGTGATTGTGTATCATATCTTAAGTTAAGATAAAATCAGTATCTTAACTTAAAGAAAAGGTGATAACTAAGAAGATGATTCGGATTCCATTGAGGGATTTGATTTAAGGAGAGATCTACATTTAAAGTACAGACTAATTTACTGATCCTTTATCAGTATATTATTTTAAGATACTGATAAAAGATAAGTAAATTAGTCTGTACTATGGGTCTCTGGCAGGGACAGCAAGAATCACATTTGGTGAATGACCAGAAAGTCAGGTAAGTAAAAAATCTTAAGGTGGAGATACTTCCATGGGGTTGTTTGCCTGCAAAGAATGTTGCTGAGAAAATGCTTGAATCTTTTTTGCAGTTAACTTTAAGATCTTTAATAGCTTCCTAAATTGTCATTTGTAGCTTTCTGCATTTTTTTAATTTAATAATGATTAAAATTATAATAAACTTATGTTATTTTGTTAAAATACATGGACATCCTTGTGTGAACACAGCCAATGCCTGCCCAGTATGGTAATCAGATTGCAAAGATAAGACTTATATCTATCAAGCTGTGATCAGACTTGTCCAGTATTAATTTCAGATGAAATCATTAGGAGGGTGCTATTGACTGAATTGGACCTCATTGAATTAAACAGAGGCTTGTGAATCTACATGAAGTAGAGGGTACTCATGTGAGGCTACATGAAGTTACTGGACATACACATAATGGACTTGCAAAATTGCATGGAATGTTTCAAACAGTTTTCTGAGAATAGGAATTATGGAAGTGGATTATTTGAAATCTTTGACTAAGGTTAGCAGGTTCTGTGGAAGTAAAAATAAAAACAAATCACTCAAAGTTCAGATTCTTAAATTGATTATTAGATACAATTCAGTTGGAATTCAATAAAACTTGAGTAGGAGGAAAAACAGAAAGAAATGAATAAAACTTGAATTTGAAGAAAAAGAAAAACAAGGTGGGAAGAGGAAACAGTGAAAACAAATGAGCAATGGTTAAGAAAGAGAAAAATAGAAAAGAGGCATGAAAATAAGCTTGAATTGGACATTGAGGAGAGAGAAAAGCTGAGAAATAGAATTTTAAAAAGCTCAGCTTTCAAAGAGAGAGAGAACTCAGGGAACATGACTTGGCAAGAGAGAAGCTTAGAGTAGAGGAAGAAAGGAAAGGTGATAACTAAAAGGATGACTCTGATTCCATTGAGGGATATGATTGAACGAGAGATCTACATTTAGTGATAGTAGATGGAGTAGAGAGAAGTTTCACTTCATTTGAAAATGTAGCTGAGAAGATGAAGTGGCCAAAAGATGTTTGGACTTGTATCTTGTCGGGTACAGTTCTGAATGTGTATAATGGTTTGTAAGAATAGCAATCTGTAGATGATCAAGCTGTAAAAAGAGAAATGTTCGGAGCTTATGAGCTAATCCCCAAATCAATTAATAGTTAGGATTTTAAGAAAGAAACTTACTCAAACATTTGTGGAATATACAAGAGAAACAGAAGTGTTATGGGATCAGCAGTTTTGGTCACTGATGTTACAGAAAAACATTGTGAATCAAAAGAAAAATCATGATTATCGATTAATTCTGAATTGCAGTAACTCTCAAGTCTTACTAAATAAATATTTTGCATCAGTTTTTATGTGAAGAAAGAAATGGAGGCTAGAAAACTCAAGAAAATAAATATTGATGTTTTGAAAACAGTTCATATTTCAGAAGAGGAAGCACAAGAGGCCTCAGAAAACATAAAGGTGTATGAATGTTGAGGACCTGATCAAGTATCTCCCAGGATGTGGGAAGTTAAGGAAGAAGTTGCAATTCCCCGGCAGAGATACTTGTATCATCTACAAACACAGGTGTTTTGCCAGAGGACTGGAGGGAGGCTAATGTTGAGTCTTTATTTCAGAAAAGCTACAAGAAGAAGCCTGGGATGACCCGGAGTCTGATATTGGTGGTAGTTCAGCTGTTGGAGGTGATTCTGAAAGATAGGAATAGCCAGCATGGCTTTGTGTGTAGGAAATCATGTCTCACAAACTTGGTTGAGTTTTTTGAGACAGTAACCAAAAAGATTGATCAGGGCAGAGTAATAGCTGTTGTTCACGTGGACTTTAGTAAAGTCTTTTACAAAGTTCCACATGGTGAACTAATCAGTAAAGTTAGATCACATAAGATTCAGATAGAGCTTGCCAATTGGATAGAAAGTTGGCTTGATGGTCGAGGACAGAGGGTGGTTGTGGAGGGTTGTTCTTCAACAATTCGGTTGAGAATTTGGGGGGCATGGTTATTAAGTTTATGAATGATGCATGGGATGTGGTGGACAGTGAAGAAGGTTATCTAAGATTACAAAGAGACCTTGATCAATTTAGTCAATGGGTTGAAGAATGTCAGATGGCGTTTAATTTGGATAAATGCAAGGTTTTGCATTTTGGTAAAGCAAACAAGGGCAGGCCTTATACAATTGGTCGTAGGGCCGAGGGTAGTATTGTAGAACAGGGGTTCAGATACATAATTTTTTAAAATTTGCATCGCATGTAGACAGAATAGTTAAGAAGACCTTTGAGTATAGGAGTTGGGATGTTATGTTGAGGTTGTGCAGGATGTTGGCGCGGCCTCTTCTGGACTACCGCATACAGTTTTGGTCACCCTGCCATAGCAAGAATATTATGACGTTGGAGGGGATTCAGAAAAGATTCACCATGGTTTTGATAGGAATGGAAGGTTTAAGTTATAAAGATGGGCTGGATGTGTTTTACTGGAGTGTAGAAGGTTGAAGGGTGGCCTTATAAAGGTTAATAATAGCATGAGAGGCATAGATAAGGTGAATGGCAGGGTCTTTCCCCAAGGGTAGGGGAGTTCAAAACTAGAGGGCATATTTTTAACGTGAGAGGAGAAAAATTTTAAAAAGACATGAGAGGCAACTTTTTTAACACAGAGTGGTTAGTGTCTGAAATGAACTGCCATAGGAAGCTGTAAATGCAGGTACAGTTACAATGTTTAAAAGACATTAGGATAAGTACACGAATAGGAAAAGTTTTTGGGATATGGATCAAATGCAGTCAAGAGGAACTAGTTTGTTTTGGGAACATGGTTGGTCTGGAGTAGATGGGCCGGAGGGTCTATGTTCGTGTTATTTTATTCTATGGCTGATTCAAAATGTGTTGACCTCTTAGGGGTGCTGGAAAAACCAGCAGAGTTGAAAGAAACTGAGATACTGTAGCAAGAGCATCTTGGATTGTTTCCTGACTATTATGACTAGAGGATAATTTAATTAGACAGAGTAGAGAGTCTATGAAAATGGGAGATGACTTAGAAATATAACTATCTGGTAAAATTTTCAAATCTTTAAGTAAGAAGGATAGTGATGAAGAGAATGAGGCTAATTGTTTAGTTCATCCTCTAAAATAGAAATGACTGATCCTGAATTGAGAGAGCTATATCAAACAGTCTATAAAGATTGGCTCAATAAAAGGATATTGGCAAATTCCTTTGACTGATAGAGCCAAAGAATTATCTGCTTCTGGAACAGTGGAAACACTTTGTTTCAATGTTTCAACACTGGTGGAGGGCAAGTTGTTGGAGGAAATCCTGAGGGACAGGATTTACATGTACTTGGAAAAGCAAGGACTGATTAGGGATAGTCAGCATGGCTTTCTGCGTGGGAACACATGTCTCACAAATTTGATTGAGTTTTTTCAAGAAGTAACAAAGAGGATTTTTGAGGTCAGAGCAGTGGACGTGATCTATATAGACTTCAGTAAGGCGTTCGACAAGTTTCCCCATGGGAAACTGGTTAGCAAGGTGAGATCTCATGGAATACAGAGACAGCTAGCCATTTGGATACAGAACTGGCTTGAAGGTAGAAGACAGAAGGTGGTGGTGGAAGATTGCTTTTCAGACTGGAGGCCTGTTACCAATGGTGTGCCACAAGGAACGGTGCTGGGTCCACTACCTTTCGTCGTTTATATAAATGATTTGGATGTGAACACAGAGGTATAGTTAATAAGTTTGCACTTGATACCAAAATTGGAGGTGTAGTGGACAGCAAAGAAGGTTACCTCAGAGTACAATGGGATCTTGATCAGATGGGCTAATGGGCTGAGGAGTGGCAGATGGAGTTTAATTTAGATAAATGCGAGGTGCTGCATTTTGGAAAAGCATATCAGAGCATGACCTATACACTTAATAGTAAGGTCCTAGGGAGTGTTGCTGAACAAAGAGACCTTGGAGTTCATAGCTCCTTGAAAGTAGAGTCGCAGTTAGATAGGATAGTGAAGAAGGCATTTGGTATGCTTTCCTTATTGGTCAGAGTATTGAGTATAGGAGTGGGAGGTTATGTTGTGGTTATACAGGACATTAGAATATTGTATGCAATTCTGATCTCCTTTCTATTGGAAGGATGTTGTAAAACTTGAAAAGGTTCAGAAAAGGTTTACAAGAATGTTGTCAGGGTTGGATGATTTGCACTATAGGGAGAAGTTGAATAGGCTAGGGCTGTTTTCCCTGGAGCGTCGGAAGCTGAGGGGTGACTTTGTAGAGGTTTATAAAATCATGAGGAGCATGGATATGATAAATAGACAAATTCTTTACCCTGGGGTGGGGGAGTACAGGACTGGAGGGCATAGGTTTTGAGTGAAAGAGGAAAATAGAAAAGGAACCTAAGGGGCAACCTTTTTACACAGTGGGTGGTACATGTATGGAATGAGCTGCTAGAGGAATGGTGGAAGCTGGTACAATTGCAGCATTTAAAAGGCATCTGGATGGGTATATGAATAGGAAGGATTTAGAGGGATATGGGTCATGTGCTAGCAAATAGGACTGGATTAGGTTGGGATATCTGGTGGGCATGGACGAGTTGGACTGAAGGGTCTGTTTCCATGCTGTACATCTCTATGACTCTGTAATTTTTAATGACCTTGTGGGGGCATTGAAGACTTATGCAACTGTGCTGTTTATCATAGAATCCTTCATAGAAACCTTACAGTGTGGAAGCTGGCCATTGAGACCACACCAATCCTCCAAAGAGCATCCCAGTCAGACCCCACCTCCCATGCTGTCTCTCTAACCCCCCATTTCCCATAGTTAATCCATCTAGCCTGCTCATCCGTGGACTCCATGGGCAATTTAGCATGGCCAACCCATCTAACCTGCACGTCTATGGACTGTGGGAGGAATCTGGAGTACCCGATGGAAACCCATGCACCATGGGGACAACTTGCGAATACCACACAGACATGATGTGGAGGACCTGGTGTTGGACTGGGGTGGCAAAAGTTAAAAATCACACAACACCAGGTTATACTCCAACAGATGTTTTTGGAAGCACTGGCTTTCGGAGCGCTCTCCTTCATCCTGTGGAGCAGGACCGTAAGACACAGAATTTACAGCAAAAGATTATAGTGTCATGCAACTGAAATGATATATTATTCAACTTGTTGGACTATAACCTGGTGTTGTGTGATTTTTAACTTGGTCAACACAGACAGTCATCCAAGGGTGGAATTGAAACCAGGTCCCTGGTGCTGTGAGGCAGCAGTGCTGATGATTTGGTTGTGTTCAGGCTGATTTAAATAACATGTATAATATTTGAATAAGTTCAATATTTGAACAAGTTGAGCATAAGAGATAAAGTTAGGAAGTTTGCAGATGACACCAAAATTGTAGGTGTAGTGGACAGCAAAGAAGGTTCCCTCAGATTACAATGAGATCTTGATCAGATGGGCCATTGGGCTGAGAAGTGGCAGATGGAGTTTAATTTAGATAAATGCGAGGTGCTGCATTTTGAGACAGCAAATCTTAGCAGGAATTATACACTTAATGGTAAGGTCCTAGGGAATGTTGCTGAACAAAGAGACCTTGGAGTGCAGGTTCATAGCTCCTTAAAAGTGGAGTCACAGTTAAATAGGATAGTGACGAAGGCATTTGGTATGCTTTCCTTTATTGGTCAGAGTATTGAGTACAGGAGCTGGGAGGTCATGTTGCAGCTGTACAGGGTATTGGTTAGACCACTGTTGGAATATTGCATGCAATTCTGGTCTCCTTCCTATTGGAAGGATGTTGTGAAACTTGAAAGGGTTCAGAAAAGATTTACAAGGATGTTGCCAAGGTTGGAGGATTTGAGCTATAGGGAGAGGTTGAATAGGCTAGGGCTGTTTTCCCTGGAGCATCGGAGGCTGAGGAGGGACTTTGTAGAGGTTTATAAGATCATGAGGGGCATGGATAGGATAAGTAAACAAAGTCTTTTCCCTGGGGTCAGTGAGTCCAGAACTAGAGGGCATAGGTTTAGGGTGAGAGGGGAAAGATAGAAAAGGGACCTAAGGGGCAATTTTTTCACACAGAGGGTGGTACATGTATGGAATGAGCTGCCAGAGGAAGTAGTGGAAGCTGGTACAATTGCAGCATTTAAAAGGCATCTGGATGGTTATATGAAAAGAAAGTGTTTAACAGGATATGGGTCAAGTGCTAGCAAATAGGACTAGATTAGGTTGGGATATCTGGTTGGCATGGATGAGTTGGACTGAAGGGTCTGTTTCTGTGCTGTATATCTCTGTGACTCTATGACTCCAAGTTATTTGTTGATCACAAAGATTGATCACAATTTGTACATACGTTTGGCTAAAAGTGAATTTGGGAAAACAAAACTGACTGACTTGGGACAAGTATGGGGCAAGTAACACCTAGTGAAACAAAATAAGGGCTCTGTTGAATTTTTCTTTGCCTGAAAAAATGCACAAAATTCTGCAATGTATTGTTATGATCGGGCTTTATCAGATTTTCATCCGAATTTCAACATGCTAGTGGCTCTTTTGACGACTTATTAAAGAAAGGCAAGAAATTTGAAAGGACACAAGAATGTTAGGATGCCTTTGACAATGTAAAAGATATGCTGGCTACAACACTGGTATCAGCAGCTCCAAACTACAAGAGATTTAAATTGGCTGTTGTCAGTAACATTACAGTGTTGATGCCGTGTTTTTGCAGAGAATGACATGGATATCAAATGGCCAGTCACTTCTTACTCTTAAGAAATTGAATGTGTTTCAACAGAAGTATTCAACAGTGGAGTAAATCCAGTTGAACCTGATATTAACTGTACAAGTTACAAAATCTACATAGCCAACAATTCTACAGAGATTGTTATTTGTACAGACCACAATCCTTTACTTTTTGTTGGAGGTATTCAGTGATATGAATTTGAGACTGTTTTGTTGGAGTTTGATTCAACAACCATGTAGGTTAGTAATCATTAATGTAATAGGAAAAGACAATATCATAGGGGACGCTTTATTAAGAGCAACATGCATTTGCATAGAATATGATTGCGGTGAAAATCTTTGCATGACAGTGTAAATATATTATTGTTGTGAAAGTAAAATGCAGTTGGCAATCAGAGGAAAATTTAATAGAAAATAAAAATGCCTCCTAAAGGTCGCTTTTCATTCTTTGCAGGGGAGCAGGGTGGTGAAGGTTTATGCTATATCATTGAACTTGGATTCAAGAGTTGAGTAAAATAAATTTTGGTCTTTATCTCTGTAAAGGTGACTTTTTATAAAAGAGTAAGAGATTAACTTAGATCAATGAATATAGACATCATTTCCAGAACAGGCTACGAGTCAAGTTTTCATTAGATTACTGGGGAGTTACTTGCAAAATATTTATAAAGTTGAGATTTGTGATCTAAAGAAACACATGGTCAAGGGCTACTAACAGGTTGACTTCAAAAGAAGATAATGCATATTAGCAAAAGGGCTTTTTTTGTTTTATAGAAATTTGGAGATTGTGAGTTTAGATGGTAGAAGACTCTAAGTTGTTTCAACAGTCCAGTAAGGAGGTCTGGAAGGAACCTGTAAGTTAGTTTGCATTTGTGTGTCTTTGGGAAAGATGGGAGAATGACATCTGGTCAATAGGCTGAAAACCAAAAGCCAGGTTTTATTATGAATTGTCCTGTATTACCAACAGCTTGGATCATAACATGTCAGTTTTTTGGATGTGGGCTGCGGCAACAAGGATGCATTTGCCTGTTGCACATCCCTAGTTATATTAGTGGTATGCCTTATTTTTATATGCTAGAAGACCTTGGGACCTTCTAATGCTTGTGCTCTCAGAAAACTGTTTATGAATTCTAGGATGTGGAGGTGACAATGTTGGACTGGAGTGGACAATGTTAAAAATCACACAACACCAGGTTATAGTCCAACAGGTTTATTTGGAAGTTTAACAAGCTTTCAGAGCGCTGCTCCATCATCAGGTCATTAGTGGAGTAGGATCATTAGACACAGAGTTTAAAGCAACAGATACAATTGATGCAATATATTGAACAAACCTAGAATTCTAGGATTAACCGAACAACATGTAGGAGGTGTGGAATTGGCTCACTATAACCTAGGGCAATGGTGGAGCTTTTTTCTATTTATCCGAGTGCACTAGGTTACAGGGATACAAATCAGGCAGTGTTCCTGTATGTGTTTGTTATTCAGCAACCCTTGCCAGCAATACTTCTATGTGGATGTAAGATGGGTGACAAACGCAGTTAGAATACTGCCCTTTCCCCAGCTTGGGTGAGGAAATGCCTGTGAAATCATATCCAGGATTGAAATAACAGTTTGAGCAGAAAAATGATTGTCTTTTTAATAATGATAGTTAGTGTTAAAACTGTTAAATAAAAATGCCCATCAATGCCCAGGCTCTGACACTGCACGTGATACTGGTTGATGTAAAAGTGAGAGAGATATCACAGAAAATGTAACCTTAGGTTTAATTTTAAACTTAATTTTATAGTTTCACTGTATTGCATTTAATATTAAGCTTAATTTGTGATCAATCTCTCTTTTACCACTGTTCTTTATGTATAAATACTGGAGCATAATAAAACAAAAACAAAGTTTCCTGTAAGTGCAAGTCACAGCTGATTTTGTTTAAAGCTATTTTTGAATGCATGGCTTGAACTACACTATTTCCCGCCACTTCCCCCACAGAAATAATTATTTAAGTCTGGTTTCTAAACTCACTTTTAATGAAATGCTTTTCAGTAAACTAGAAAACCACTTACTTCAATCTTTTGCAAGGTATTGCTGGTAAATCAACACCCAGTGTACTTAAGACTGAATGTCATTAAACAAGTCAGTTTGATCAGCATTGGCTTCAGTGCATATGGTGTGCTTTTGATGTAAATTGTACCACATCAATGATCCTTTTTATTCTTGATGAAGAAGTCAGCAAAGTCATTCTGGCAAACATTCTGCATATATAATAGCAATTTATTGATTAATGTGGTATTGGGGGTGTTCTTCTGTTGCTTATAAAATATAATTATTGCATTTTACGATATTTCTTTGAGTTTAGAAACTTTCACATTTCTATTTATTTTTCGCAGCCATGTCAGTTACATTGAAACTCAACACCGAGACATTGATGAGAAGAATGTGGAAGATAAAAAGGTAAAATTAAAATAGTCCAAAAGTAATTTTACATATCTCTTCCCCCACCCCCACACATGCACACATGCACTTCAAAAACCTAAATGCGTAGGTTTCAGATGTATTCAGAGCAGCTTTAGCGAACTATCTTAACATAAAACCACTACAGCAATGTTTGAAGTCATTGAGACAAAAGGCTGCTTGCATAGAATTGGTTCTGTGGAGAGACAGGGTGGTACAGTGAATAAGAGAATCAAAAGGCTGGAAATTTGCTGCTGTGAATAAACGCTAGCATTTCCCTGAGGTGATTTGTCTTGCACTTCACATTCTACAGATGTTAAAGCCCTTTTCTCTGTAAAGACCTGAGGTTCTTTGGTAGCACTTTGATATCCTGCTTGAATTCAATCTGTGAAATAGAAGAATCACTCTATGACTTGGAGCCCTGCATAGTCTTTGATGTGTGATCCAGTTTTTGCTGCTTACCACTTGATGTTGAAAGGATGAAATGAAAATGTACAGATTTGCCAGTAACTCTGTTAAGTATATGTAAGATTAAAAGCTAAAACCCTTTGGAGTATGTAGTTAGAAATGTTAAACAGATTAATACTTTCCTATTGTTCTTTTATTTAAAAAAATATAGATTACATCTAGAGCAAGTCAGTGTGTTGCTACTAAAACACTGAGTTTTAAGTTCAGATAATGGAGAACGCCTAGCCAGTTTCAATACTCAATGGTTTATACAAATTATTCTAATCAAAAACAACCAGATTAATTGAAAAAAAATTACTTGTGTTGTCTTGATATTCTTTTCACCAGGTTAATGTTAAAAATGTAAATTAGTGTAGGTGCGCTTGTTCATTTAAATTCTCCAGTTAATTTATATTCAAATCATACACGTTAACTATCAGAGTATAACCAGCTATCTTTGAAAACCATTTTTTAAAATCTTTTTTGTATGTATCCAATACATGACATAATGTTTCAGATTCTGATGCAAGGGTGAGATGCCCTGAGTTATCCAACTTGTTATATCTGTTAGAGATAGAGAATGAGAACTTGTTTTTGTTTAGACTTAATAAATGAGAACAACTTTTGAAACACTAGCTTGGATTATTGTGCATGCCTGTTGCCACAACCTTTATGTTTTGTCTACCTACAGTATTAAGATCTGAGTCTAGATTAGAATGGTGCTGGGAAAGCACACCAGTTCAGGCAGCATCCGAGGAGCAGTAAAATCAACGTTTTGGGCAAAAGCCATCCTGATGAAGGGCTTTTGCCCGAAACATCAATTTTACTGCTCCTCGGATGCTGCCTGAACTGCTGTACTTTTCCAGCACCATTCTAATCTAGACTCTGGTTTCCAACATCTGCAGTCGTTGTTTTTACCTCATTGTTTTTCGCTATGGTATTAATATGAAATGAGACATAGAACGTGGTAATTTTCATCAATGTTTAACATGACTTCTAGTCAATTTATTTTGTTTAATTTTTTTAAGGCTTCTGATGAAGTAGCAAATCAAGCATTACAACATGAAACACAGCATGAAGCTCATACAATTATGAAAGGTAAGACAATATTTGGAGTAAAGAGCTACAGGTCAAAATTTCCATTCGCACAGCATATCTGGAAATAATATGCTAGATCTTTGGTAATTACACATTTGCACAAAGTTATTATTTCTCTCCATTACAACCCATTTGTTTTCTGCGTGCAAATACGGGCAGTATAAGAATTGGGTATTTACATTCAGTACAGCGCAGAACAGGTCCTTCGGTCCTCATTGTTAGCACGATGATGCAACCAGCAAGCAACAATGAAGAGAAAATGCTCCAGCATTTACATGTGTAGTAATTTGAGTTTACACTAATCTGGATTGAATCAGAACCCAACTCATACCTTAAGTAGATACAATTGAGATAAATGTTAAGTCATGCTTGCAAACTGAAATTTTGACCCATTTCCCACATCTTATGTACTGGTCTTGATTTATAACGTGTATTGATGGTGTTCAATCAATTTGGATAGAATATTGAGAAGGAGGAAATGAGGACTGCAGATGCCGGCGATCAGAGTTGAGAGTGTGGTGCTGGAAAAACACAGCAGACTAGGCAACATTCGAGGAGCAGAAGAATCGACATTTTGGGCATAAGCCCTTCAATAGGCATGAGGCTTGTGGGAGCCTCCACAAGCCTCATGCCTGATGAAGGGCTTTTGCCCGAAACATCGATTCTCCTGCTCCTTGGATGCTGCCTGACCTGCTGTGCTCTTGCAGCACCACCACTCTTGACTCTAGAATATTGAGAAGACTGTATCTATGTGGTGAGCAAGATATTATCAAAATTCAGCCTGTTAAATCGGTTTTGTTTCAGTTTTTAGAGATGATTGATCTGCAGAAAACCATAAACCCTTTCAAAACCATAAAATGTATGGGCAGAAGCCAGCTAGGTAGTCAAGCTTTGTTGTGGAACACACCTGATGATATCCTTCATTAATCATTTTTAAAAACCACACAACACCAGGTTAATAGTTCAACTGGTTTATTTGGAAGCACTAGCTTTCGCTCCTTTATCTGGTGGTTTTGGAGAATAAGATTGTAAGACATAGAATTTATAGCAAAACATTACACTGTGATGCAACTGAAATTATATATTGAAAAAGATCTGGATTTTTTTGTTAAGTCTCTCATTGTTTAGAATGACCATGTTGGTTTCACTTCTTTCACATGTAAATTGCAAAACTTTTTTTAAAAGTTACATTCTCAAGTGAACTTTAACAATTGGTGTCATGTCAGCCCAGATAATGTATTGAAGGTGTGAGTTTCCCTGTGTGAGGTTGTCTGTGCCACAAGGTCAGACTGACTCTAATCTAAAAAACAGATTTACACAATCTTACATGAATTCGTGCAGTTTTTGAGCAAAGTAAAATTCACCCCACAAACTTATGTATGTGTGTGTGTGTAAGTGAGAGAGAGAGAGAAAGATGGGAGTGTGTTATGAGTATCTGTGAGAGAGTATGTGTATGTGTGTGAGTGTAAAGAGGTATAAGTCTGTGAGAGGGTGTGTGTGGGAGTGTATGTGTGAATGTATGAGAGAGGATCTGCGTGAGTGTGTGTGTGTGTGTGTCTTCAGGAGAGTGTGTGTGTAGGAGTAAATGCCACATTCATCAGCTGCACCCACAAGGTAGAGCAGAACATTACTATCTATGGTCTCAAAACCAATCCAACATTGTGATCAAGGAAATTGCAGCTAAAGGAGGAGCCATTGTCATTCAGAATAGAACATACTACTGCAAGGAAGTGTACCAACAACTGAACAATCAGGAACACTACAGGCAACTATCGGCCGATCCGAGCAAACAGCACACCTGTGAACTAAATACATTGATCAGGACTTTGGATCCTGTTCTTCAGAGTTCCCTACGTGCACTCATCCCACGTACTTCTCGTGTAGGCAATTTCTACTGCCTTCTGAAGATACATAAATCCAACACATGGGGACCTCCCATCGTATCGGGCAATGGGACTCTGTGCAAGAACCTCTCTGACTATGTTGAAGGCATCTTGAAACCCATTGTACAGGGGCACTCCCAGCTTCTGTCACGACACTACAGATTTCTTACAGAAACTCAACACTCACGGACGAGTTGAACTGGAAACATTCCTCATCACAATGGATGTTTCGGCACTCTACACCAGCATCCCCACAATGATGGCATTGCAGCAACAGCCTCAGTACTCAATACCAACAACTGCCAATCTCCAAGTACCATCCTACAACTCATCCACTTTATCCTCAATCACAACGTCTTCACCTTTGACAACCAGTTCTTCATCCAAAAACATGGAATAGCCATGGGGACCAAATTTGCACCCCAATATGCCAACATTTTCATGGAAAGGTTCGAACAAGACTTCTTCTCTATGCAGGACCTCCAATCAACACTATACACCAGGTACATTGACGACATTTTCTTCCTCTGAACCCATGGAGAGGATTCACTGAAAAAACCACACAGTGATATCAATAAGTTTTATACCAGCATCAAACTCACCCTGAACTACTCTCTACTATCTGTCTCATTCTTGGACACATGCATCTCCATCAAGGATGGGCACCTCAGCATGTCACTGTACCGCAAACCCACGGATTACCTCACAATGCTACACTTCTCCAGCTTCCACCTGAAACATTATAACATCCAACCCCACTCGACAAGCCCTACGCATACATCGGATCTGTTCAGATGAGGACGATCGTGGCGGGCACCTGGAAGTGCTCAGAATGCCCTCATAAGAACAGGGTACGATGCTCAACTCATCGGCCACCAGTTCCGATGTGTCACAGCGAGGAACCATAATGACCTCCTCAGGAGACAGACACGTGCTGCAACCGACAAGGTACCTGTCGTTGTCCAGTACCTCCCAGGAGCTGAAAAACTATGCCATGTTCTTCGCAGCCTGCAATACATTATCAATGAGGATGAGCACCTTGCCAAGACCTCCACTTCTCACCTTTAAACAACCACCAAACCTCAAACAGATCATTGTTCATAGCAAACTGCCCAGCTTTCAGGACAATACTATACAACCTTGTCATGATAGACGCTGCAAAATGTGTCAGAATGTCGACACAGATACCACCATTATGCATGGGGACTCCTCCCACCATGTACGTGGCAGGTACTCATGCAACTCAGCCAACATTGTCTATGTCATACGCTGCAGGCAAAGATGCCCTGAGGCATGGTACATTGGTGAAACCAAGCAGAGGCTACGGAAACGGATGAATGGGCACCGCACAGAATCAACAGACAGGAATGTTCCCTCCCAGTCGGAGAACACTTCAGCGTCCGGGACATTCAACCTTGGACCTTGGGTGACCGTCCTTCAAGACACACAATGGGACAGGCAACAACAAAGATTGGCTGAGGAGAGGCTGATAGCCAAGTTTGGTCTCCATGGGGATGGCCTCAACCGGAACCTTGGGTTCATGTCACACTACAGGTGACCATATTGCACTATAGATACACACACACACTCCCACAGACACACACTCACGCAGACCCTCTCTCTTACGCTCATACATACACTCGCTCACACACAGACACACACATGCGTTTGTGGGGTGAATTTGTACTTGCAGAATTACATTTTACTTTGCTCAAAAACTGCATGAATTCATGTAAGATTCTGTAAATTTGTGTTTTAGATTAGTATCAGTCTGACCATTGTGGCACAGACAGCCTCACACAGGGAAACTCACACCTTCAATACATTATCTGGGCTGACATGACACCAGTTGATAAAATTCACTTGAGGACGTAAGTTTTAAAAAATGTTTTGTGATTTATATGTGAAAGAACTGAAACCAACATGGTCATTCTAAAAGATCATGATTTGGAGATACCGGTGTGCTAGTGTGCTTCCAATTAAACCTGTTGGACTATAACCTGGTGTTGTGTGATTTTTAACATTCTAAAAGATGAGAGACGTAACAAACAATAGGGGTCTTCTTCAGTGTATAATTTCAGTTACATCACACTGTAAACTTTTGTTATAAATTCTGTGTCTTACAATCTTATTCTTCACAACCACCTGATGAAGGAGGAGCACACTGAAAGCTAGTGCTTCCAAATAAACCTGTTGGACTATAACCTGGTCTTGTGTGATTTTTAACTTTGTACACCCCAGCCCAACACCGGCGTCTCCAAATCTTCATTAACCATGCAATCTATGATTTTAATCTGCTGTATTGGTGGTACAGTTATAATTAGAAATGCTCAAGCGGCCAGTATTAGAGATGCACAAGCTTCATGAGTATATAGGATAGCTGGATAACTAGGAGAGGCAAAGCCATGGAAAGATTTGAAAATAATGATGAGACTTTACAGCGGAGTTGTTGTTTAATGAATATAGGTCAGCAGTCACAGAGCTGAATTTGGTGCAAGTCAACTCACAGGTAACAGAGTTTTAGATGACTAAAAGTCTACAAAAGGTTGTTGAGCCTAAAGGCAACAAATGCACGTCTGAGGGTTTCACTGGCAGATGGACTGACACATCGGCAAAGTTAGAGAGATGAAATACGCAGACTTGGTGATGGCACAAATACAAGGTCAGAACTTTGTCTCAGGATCACATATTATACTACGGTTCTGAAGAGGATGGTTTGACTCAGAGTATTGCCAAAGAGAGGAATCGAGTCAGTAGCTAAGGAGTGGGATTTGGTACAGGAATGAAACCAATGAGTGAAATGTTCCCATATTCTGGATATGTCAATTTCCATGATTTCATGAAGGGTTTTCTTCTGTGGGCCATGGCAACTTGCCTATCACATTCTTCCATTGCTGACTCTATTAATCTTGCACTCGGGGTCTATGAGCCATTAACATTGAATCAAGGGCTCACAGAGGCCAAGTTCTCCCCACTGCCAGGATTTTTGGCATGTTATCGTAAAAATCATACGTAATGCTAGTGACACAAAAAGACTGTAGGCCAAGAGCTACTGTTCTAAGTGTGTTGTTCAACCACATTCGAAAGACTGGGAAGTTGCTACCCCAGATCACCAACAGGAATTTGGAGCTTCTGATGTATGGGAAGATGGAGAAGAGGTGTCATTCTCTTTCCATTGGAGAATGACCATTGGAGACCATGACACCAGATGCTGCCAACATGAAGATTGTTTTCCAAATCAGTACCGTTTCCACAGTCAGCAGAAGGAAACAGGAGTACCAAAAGAGGGTCAATGACCTTCGGCATTCTGCAATGTAAGGACCATTATCTTCTGCATACTACCTGACACTCACTCAAACTTTGCCATTGCACACATCTCCATAGAAACTAATGATTTAATGCTCTTACGGTCTCATGCAGCATCTTCAATTAGCGGCTCTTATCCACCTCATCCTCCAACACTACTAACTCTTTCTGCCCTCTGCAGTTCTGCCCATTCATTCAGAACATCTCACCATCTCTGCTGCTCCCGCACCACCATGAACAGCTCCTCCAACCACGTTGATTTCACTCATAATTGGCCAAAATAGGCAGAGTCGGTTCATGGCGAGCTAACATTCATCTTCTCATCCCCTACAAGGAGAAGATACTTGAACTAACAGGAGAGATTTGAAAATGCTCATGGAGATGCTGAGAAATCCATGTTGAGGCAACCGAGTAGGCTACATTGTGCTCTACTCCACACTGCTCTCCCATTAGCATCATTTGCAACATTTATGTAACATGCTCAAATGTCTGCCCCATTACAGAAAAAATTCTCTTACACAGACACTAGCAGCACCCACACAGCCTGTGTCCCTAAGATGCCAGCCCCTCATCAGCTCCTCCCCCACCTCTAAGGAAGAAGCTACAGATTCCCCAGGTGATGCACCAGTCAGTGTCTTCCACCAGACCTGCAATTTTCTTCTGGGTGAGTACTTTATCTAGGTTAGACTCAGGAGATAATCAGGTGACACTGGCATGTCTCCTTAATTAACTGAGGAAGAAAAACCCTGGACTGGCTCTCAAGGCATTGTCAGAGACAAGGGCACCTGCTCACTCTCATGCAGAAAATAATCAATAGTATCAGTTGTTAATAACTTTATACAAGTATGCAGATAGTCATAGGAGCAATTGTCAGGTTTGTGCAAGATGGATTGAAGATTGAGGGTATCCATCAAAGTTATCAGTACCATGCTGACTCCAGCCTGCATACAGCTGGTTGTCTTCATGGTTAGGTTGGTGAATGCCAGGTCCAGCAGAAAGATCACTGTGAGAATAAACGTAGATCTGCACTCCATTATATTAGCTGTTGTTGCTCAGCAGCAGCAAAGTGAAAGGGGGGACAAGGAATATTGACCTCGCTCTAAGTGCGCCTTCCTCACAGAGACAGTGGCCTACAGATACCTAGACTAAGGAGGAATCATACACAGGTGTGGTCCCACTGATGTCCCCCCTCAAGACATTCCAGAGGCATCAGTAGCTCCACCTCCACCCTGTCTGCAACAGTCAATCCCATGAAAGTTGCATTCAAGAAGGATAAGGAGGACTGCAAATGCTGGAGATCAGAGTCAAGAGTGTGGTGCTGGAAAAGCATAGCAGGTCAGGCAGCATCCAAGGAGCAGGAGAATTGATGTTTCGGACAAACACTTTGTCAAGAAGGATAAACCTCCATCTGGGTAGAACACTCTCAGCATGTCTGAGCCCTTTAGCTACCAACACCCTCTTGGTCATCCAACCAAATCTTCTAGGCCAACAGGCTCCACTACAGAACTGGCTTCCTCCACCCTCGATGCAGACCTGAGGATATTGTGTGAGAACAAAGCAAAAGAAATCCCTCTGAGGCCATATAGGTAGCATGGGTTACTCTGAATGGTAAATAAAATTTTACACCTGTGAATATGTGCACTTTCAATCTCAACCTGCCTGTGTGCCTGCCATTTCATCTGTAGAATCGGAAACTGGAGACTGTGTCAGAGTTCATCCTGAGCAGGATAGAAGTTAGAGTGGTGAGACATTGTTTATTTTCAAGAAATACTCTGAATAGCTAATGATTTCAAACATCCACCAACTCTTATGTTCATGACTACAGCCAAGACACTCAATCTTGCTGATGATATTACAGATTGCAAACCTTGCAATTCTTTCCTTCACTCATTTTTCCACACCAGTGGTCACTTTTGATGTGTGACCCTGTGATAATTTATGAATGCATGCTTCTCTGGGACAAAGGTTCACTCCACCTACATGTCTTACAAGGGACTGAGCTCGTTTAAGGATGGGTGATGTCTAATAACTAAGCTGTACTTCATAGCACATTGTTCTAATTGAAAAAGATGCGTTAAGCCCTCAGTGCGTAACTTAGACATTGGAGTGGTGAATTCTACAGCACTACAAGTTCACACGCTTAATGTATGTGAGATCACAGGCGTTGAGAGCTAAACAGTGACTGGTGGGTGAGGTAGGTCTGAATTGGGATGTCTGATTGCTGATGGTGATGGAAGAACTCAATATGCAGCTCTTGGATTCCTTGTCATGAAAGAAGTCTCAGAAGCTAACCTTCTGTGTAACTACATTAGAACCCTATCTAACTGAATGTTAATCTTTCTTAATACCCATCAGAACAGATAATGTTGTCCTTCTTGAAGGTGAAAGCAGTTAGATGTTTTAAAGCTCCAAACAGTTGATAAAGTAATATTTTATTGCACAACAAGGAAGACGATGAAAGAGCCAACACAAGAAGCAATATTTCCTTTAGCACACACACAGGAGCTGCTTGTCTTTCCAACAACAAAAAACATCTGCATCCTGTGAATGCTACACAACTCTGATATTTTCGAAGTGGGTGTCAATTAAGTTCAGTCTGGCTTGATGTGCTTGATACTGCATTGCCGTAACATGGTGTAAGTGATGTTCTTCTTGTTAATATTTTAATCTTCTTCCTTGGAAAACTGATGCCAATCTTGCATTTGTGCAGAGCACAGTTTGCCAGAGTTACTTGGCATGCTCCATCTGAAGCGTATTGCAAGGCCTCTCCAGATTGATCCAAGCATCATTCTGTGATGGGTGATGGATCATGGGCAGCATTATATCTGCATTTTGCATTAGTCAGGAGGTTCCTTAAGTAAGTCATCAACCATGGTTAGACAGGTGCTTCTTTCTGAGCAGCCATCCTTGTATGGCTTTCAACAGTTTGAATGAAGCAAGAACTTGAGAGTTCTCAAGAATATAGGCACCATGGTATCTTCCAGAATACTTTAAAGTGATCAGTAAGAGAACCAGTGGTGAAAAAGCAAATTTTTATGTTAAGTGTGATGAGGATCTAGAATACACTGCCTGAAGGTGTGGTTGAGATATATACATTTGTAGATCTTGGATCATTGCTTGTGCAAAGGAGAAGCAAGAAAGTTTCTTCCAAGCTCGGTAAGTTCCCTATAAACCATTCCCCATGATCTGTTCAACTCCACTGTTTTCATAATCTCTGCTCACAATCACTGAATTCCCCTCCCTTCATTGACCATTTCGACCATCACCAACTCTTCACCTTTACATTCTGTCATAATCCACCAGGTTACTGCGTTGGAAATCAAACCCCACTAGTTCTGGAGAGTGACTAGTTCACAAATTATAAAGTCTTAGACTTATTACAAACAGCAACTGGTGACAGAAAGCAATTGGTTTTTCTTAGCTTCAACTACTCTATTGGACTACTGTTCCAGATGTAAAAGGACTTCTCACTGTATAGTTCACACTCACAAGTTGTTCAGCCATTCATTGTGGGCGGCACGGTGGCACAGTGGTTAGCACTGCTGCCTCACAGTGCCTGTAGACCCGGGTTCAATTCCCGACTCAGGCGACTGACTGTGTGGAGTTTGCACGTTCTCCCCGTGTCTGCGTGGGTTTCCTCCGGGTGCTCCGGTTTCCTCCCACAGTCCAAAGATGTGCGGGTCAGGTGAATTGGCCATGCTAAATTGCCCGTAGTGTTAGGTAAGGGGTAAATGTAGGGGTATGGGTGGGTTGCGCTTCGGCGGGTCGGTGTGGACTTGTTGGGCCGAAGGGCCTGTTTCCACACTGTAAGTCTAATCTAATAAAACCAATCAGAGGCTGATGGTCTTTGAGTTGAGAACTGGTGAGCAGTGGGAAATACCAGTCAGCCACATGTTGCTGGTTGAATATCACTTTTTACACACTTCCCTATGCAATATTGTCTGTTTACTATTCCCCATTGCTTACAAAGCAACAGTATAAAGCCAACTTAACTGCATTTTTGTTATTTGCTCTTAAAAGTACATCAATTCCTTCCTCAGTCTTCTGGTGTAAAAGACTCATTTTCTCATTTCAGTCCACAACCTCCTCAAGGATAGTTAGGGATGAACAATAAAATGCTGGTCAGCAGCGATGTCCATGTCCCATGAGGGAATTTTATAAAGTCAAAAACAAAGTAAAATAAATAGATCATGTCTTTGTGACTCTCACCTGTATGATGAGAGTCCAAGATCACATTAATTTTCCATAAACATTATTTCCTTTAGATTTTAATGATCATGCCTTACTTGATTTTTACCCAATCTGAAGCAGTTTGTTTTTCCCCACATGGAATTCCATCTGCACAAATCTGTCTAGTTCCCAAGTGTATTTCAATTCTTCTACAGGTTATCCTTTTTGGCTTCAGAGTCTACGCTTTAATAGTTTCATATTGCCTATAATGTTTCCACTGGGCTTGTAATGTCTAGCTTTAGATCATATATATCAGCAAGGTGGCTAAACCCGAGACTCTACTACTGTAGTGTCACCCACCCGCCCTCCTCCTCTAATCTATTTAATAAGTAGGAAGAACGGGAGCGACGACTAGGGGACTGCCGGTAATATATCTGGGCAGTGGCTGAACCCGAGACACTACATGTGTTGTGTCTCCCACTCACCCCCACCCCCCCCTCCCCCCACCTCCTCCTCTAACCAAAAATAGGACTCTGGTTTGTTAAGGTAAGGTTTTTGTATTCTTTATCAGTGAATGGTTAAAAATTTACTTTTTATGGTTTATCTATTAATTGGTTTTTAGAAAAAGACTATAGCAGAGAGCTATCAGAAAGTATTTTAACTCAAACCTATATAAAGTAATTAATTAACTAAGCAGAGTTGGCTGGGCAGGTGATGTGCTGTAGCTGTATGATGTGGGAGCTGGCTGATCCCATTGTGAATGGCAGTGACCACATCTGCAGCAAGTGTTGGTTGCTGGAAGAACTCCGGCTCAGAGTTGATGATCTGGAATCTGAGCTTCAAACACTGCGGCACATCTGGGAGGGGGAGAGTTACCTGGACGTTTTGTTTCAGGAGGCAGTCACACCTAGGAGATTAAGTAATTCACATTCAATTAGTGATCAGGCACATCAGAATGTGACTGTAAGTGAGGCAGGTCGAGGGAACCTGAGTTCAGGAATGCAGGAGCCTCAGCCCTTGACCTTGTCCAACAGATATGAAATTCTTGCTCCCTATACGGATGAGGAAAAGGGCTCTGGACAGGATGAGCCAGCTGACCACGGCACCATGGTGCAGAAGGCCATTCAAGAGGGGGGGGGAGCAAAAAGATAAGTAGTTTTTATAGGGGATTCTATAATTAGGGGGACAGATAGCAACCTTTGCAAGCCGGATCAGGAGTCTTGCATGGTGTGTTGCCTGCCCGGTGCCAGGGAGTGGGACATCTCCGACTGGCTTGAAAGGATATTGGAGCGGGAGGGGGAGGATCCAGTTGTTGTGGTCCACATTGGGACTAACAACATAGGCAAAGCTAGGGTGGAGGACCTGTTTGGGGATTACGAAGCACTAGGAAGGAAATTGAAGTACAGGACCTCAAGGGTCATAATCTCCGGATTACTGCCCGAGCCACCTGCCAATTGGTATAAGGATAAAAAAATTAGGGAAGTAAGCACGTGGCTAAGGGATTGGTGTGGGAAAGAGGAATTCCATTTCATGGGCAATGGCATCAGTTTTGGAACCGGGGGGATGTGTACCGTTGGGACGGTCTCCACCTGAACTGATCTGGTACCAATGTTCTAGCGAAGAGAATAAATAGGATGGTCAGTAGGACTTTAAACTTCTGAGTTGGGGGGAAGGGAAAGTGAAAGCGACAGGGAGTATGGAGTTAAATGGAAAGATAAGCAACAGGATAGCATACGTGCAGGCGGATTTAAACTCGAGGCAGACTGGGACTGCAGCAAAAAGGAAGGATAACCTAGGACATCTTATGACTTCCATTATCTCTAATGATAAGAATGTTAGCTTAAGGCACTTTACCTGAATGCTTGTAGCATTAGTAACAAAGTAAATGAACTAATGGCACAGATCATCGTGAATGATTATGATGTGGTAGGCTTCACAGAGACATGGTTGCAGGGGGTTCAGGACTGGCAATTAAACATCCAAGGATTTACAACTTTTGAAAAGACAGGGAGGTGAGCAGAGGAGGGGGGTGGGTGGCCTTGTTAGTTAAGAACAAAATTAAATCAATGGCACTGAATGACATAGCGTCGGATGATGTGGAGTCTGTGTGGGTGGAATTGAGGAACCACAAAGGCAAAAAAACCATAGTGGGAGTTGTGTACAGACCTCCTAACAGTGGTCAGGACCAGAGGCACAACATGTACCGGGAAATAGAAAAGGCATGTCAGAAAGGCAAGGTCACGGTGATCATGGGGGACTTCAATATGCAGGTGGACTGGGTAAATAATGTTGCCAGTGGATCCAAAGAAAGGGAATTCTTGGAATGCTTACAGGATGGCTTTTTGGAACAGCTTGTCATGGAGCCCACAAGGGAGCAGGCTATTTTGTACCTAGTGCTATGTAATGAACCAGACTTTATAAAAGATCTTAAAGTAAGGGAACCCTTAGGAAGCAGCAATCATAATATGGTAGAGTTCAGTCTGCAGTTTGAAAGAGAGAAGGCAAAATCAGATGTAACAGTGTTATAGTTAAACAAAGGTAATTATGAGGGCATGAGAGAGGAACTGACAAAAATAGACTGGAAGCAGAGCCTAGTAGAGCAAAAATGGCAGGAGTTTGTGGGTACAATTGAGGAAACGGTGCAGAGGTTCATCCCCAAGAAAAGAAGATTATCCAGGGAAGGATTAGACAGCCATGGCTGACAAAGGAAGTCAGGAAATATATCAAAGAAAAAGAGAGATCCTATAAAGTGGCCAAGAGCACTGGGAAATCAGAAGATTGGGAAGGCTACAAAAACAAACAGAGGATAACAAAGAGAGAAATAAGGAAGGAGAGGATCAAATATGAAGGTAAGCTAGCCAGTAATATTAGAAAGATAGTAAAAGTTTCTTTCAGTACATAAGAAACAATACATGCAAAAGTAGACATTGAGCCTCTTCAAACTGATGCTGAAAGGCTAGTGATGGGAGATAAGGAAATAGCAGGAGAACTTAATAAGTAGTTTGCGTCAGTCTTCACAGTGGAAGACATGAGTAATATCCCAACAATTAAAGGGAGTCAGGGGGCTGAGTTGAGTATGGTTGCCATTACAAAAGAGATAGTGCTGGAAAAACTAAAAGGTCTTAAAATTGACAAATCTCCTGGCCCCGATTGGGCTACATCCTAGAGTTCTGAGAGAGGTGGCTGAGGAAATAGCGGAGGCATTGGTTGAGATCTTTCAAAGGCACTGGAGTCAGGGAAAGTCCCGGATGATTGGAAAACCGCTGTTATAACCCCATTGTTCAAGAAAGGATCAAGACAAAAGATAGAAAATTATAGGCCAATTAGCCTAACCTCAGTTGTTGGTAAAATTCTAGAATCCATCGTTAAGGATGAGGTTTCTAAATTCTTGGAAGAGTAGGGTCAGATTAGAACAAGTCAACATGGATTTAGTAAGGGGAGGTTGTGCCTGACAAACCTGTTAGAATTCTTTGAAGAGGTGACAAGTAGGTTAGATCAGGGAAACCCAGTGGATGTGGTCTATCTAGACTTCCAAAAGGCATTTGATAAGGTGCCACACGGGAGGCTGCTGAGTAAGATGAGGGCCCATGGTGTTCGAGGTGAGCTACTGGCATGGATTGAGGATTGACTGTCTGACAGAAGGCAGAGAGTTGGGATAAGAGATTCATTTTCGGAATGGCAGCCAGTGACAAGCGGTGTCCCGCAGGGTTCAGTGTTGGGGCCGCAGCTGTTCACGTTACATATTAATGATCTGAATGAAAGGACTGGGGGCATTCTAGTGAAGTTTGCCGATGATACGAAGATAGGTGGACAGGCAGGTAGGACTGAGGAAGTGGGGAGGCTGCAGAAGGATTATAGACAGTCTGGGAGAGTAGTCCAGGAAATGGCTGATGAAGTTCAATGTGAGCAAATGTGAGGTCTTGCACTTTAGAAAAAAGAATACAAGCATGGACTACTTTCTAAACGGTGAGAAAATTCATAAAGCCAAAGTACAAAGGGATCTGGGAGTGCTAGTTGAGAATTCTCTAAAGGTAAACATGCAGGTTGAATCCGTGATTAAGAAAGTGAATGCAATGTTGTCATTTATCTCAAGAGAGTTGGAATATAAAAGCAGCGATGTGCTACTGGTTTAGGCCCCATTTGGAGTACTGTGTCCAGTTTTGGGCCCCACACCTCAGGAGGGACATACTGGCATTGGAGATTCACATAGATGATCCCTGGAATGGTAGGTCTAACATATGAGGAACGGCTGAGGATCCTGGGATTGTACTCACTGAAGTTTATAAGGTTAAGGGGAGATCTGATAGAAACTTACAAGATAATACATGGCTTGGAAAGGTGGACACTAAGAAATTGTTTCCTTTAGGCGGGGAGACTAGGACCCATGGGCACAGCCTTAAAATTAGAGGGGGTCAATTCAAAACAGAAATGCGGAGACGTTCCTTCAGCCAGAGAGTGGTGGGTCTGTGGAATTCATTGCCACAGAGTGCAGTGGAGGCCGGGATGCTAAATGTCTTCAAGGCACAGATTGATAAATTCTTGATGTCACAAGGAATTAAGGGCTACGGGGAGAATGCTGGTAAGTGGAGTTGAAATGCCCATCAGCCATGATTAAATGGCGGAGTGGACTCGATGGGCCGAATGGCCTTACTTCCACTCCTATGTCTTATGGTCTTATCTATATATTTGAACAAAAGAGACCTTTATGAAGCACCAATAATACCATTCTCACAGGTTGCTTCAGAATGCCTGTACAAAGACTCAATGAGTTTTACTGGTTAACAACTACATATTGATGGCAAAAAAACTTCCACTTATGCCCATTTGTTTGATTACAGCCTTTCCAGACAAACTACATCAAAGGCCTTACTGAAACTTAAAAATCCCACATCTACAGATATATCCTTATCAAAATCTGTTTTATTACCGTAAATTAAATTATTAATCTAGACTGAAAAGACCTTGGTGAATACATAATCATTATCTTTGTTTTAAATTTATCTAGATGTTGCATGATTTCTAATAAGGATTTTCATAAATTTACCCATGTTGGGCATCAGATTCCTAGATTACTTTTGTTGTTATTTAGAAGTAACAAGAGTAACATCTGCATTTCTCTAGTCTCCAGGCATTTCAGTGATTTTTGGTTGATTTTGTAATTTTCTTTGGATGCACTTTATCCAGCTCTGAGATTCATTTACCTTAAAATGTGCATCTGTTCAGCAAACATGCTGATAGTGATATGAGTAGTGTCACAATGTAACTCTACAAAATGTTCCAGTTATGTTTAGGATCAAATGCATCTTCTTTGGTTAAAAATCTTGGTACTTTTGCAACTTTTGTGGTATAACATGTCAATCTGTTAACTGATACCAATATCAATTATGCCACTGCATAGCTAATTTTAGGAACAGGCCATTCAGCCTGTCACGACTGCTCTATCATTAAATACAATCATGGCTGATTGAACATTTTACCAACACTATCCCCATAAACCTTAAAGCCATTGTTAATCTTAAATCTTCAATCTATACGTTGAACATACTCAAGGGCTGACCTTCCACTCCCCTTTGCGTTATAGAATTGCAAAGATTCAAAACCCTCTGAGTAAAAGCATTTCTCGTCATCTTGGTCCTAAAATTTTTTAAATTTTACCCCTGCTTCTAGATTCCCCAACCAGGGGGAATGTCTTACCTATACCTATGAAGAGCAAAATACTGCACATGCTGGAAATCTGCAACAACCTGAAAATGCTGGAGAAACTCAGCAGATCTGGCAGCATCCAACAGAGAGAAACAGAGTTGGTGCTATTGTCATAAGGGACTAGAAGAGTAGATTGTTTTGCCCTCCAGGGATGTTTCCAATTCTTTTGAGTTTCTCCAGCATTTTCTATGTTAGTTACCTGCATCTACTCTGAAAATCCTTAAATATTTTTTAAGTTTCATAAGAACATAACATAAGAACTAAGAATAAGGAGCTGGAATAGGCTGTCTGGCTCCTTCGAGCTTGCTCTGCCATTCAATAAGATCACGGCTGATCTTTTCGTGCACTCAGATCCACTTACCCGTACACTCATCATATCCCTTAATTCCTTTGTTGTTCAAAAAAAATCTACGATAGCTTTAAAAACATTGACTGAAGTAGTGTTAACTACTTTATTGGCAAGGAATCCCATAGATTAACAACCCTCTGGGTGAAGAAGTTCCTTCTCAATTCAGTTCTAAATCTGCTCCCTCTAATCTTGAGGCCATCTTGTCCTAGTTTCACCTACCAATAGAAAAATCCTCTCTACTTCTATTGTATCTATACCCTTCATAATTTTACATGTTTCTATAAGATCCGCTCTCATTCTTCTGAATTCTAATGAAAATAATCTCAGTCTACTCAGACTCTCCTCATAAGCTAACCCCCTTAACTCTGGAATAAACCTAGTGAACATCGTCTGCACCCCCTCCAGTGCCAGTCCATCCTTTCTCAAGTAAGGAGACCAAAAGTGCACACATTATTCCAGGTGTGGCCACACCAGCATCCATTACAGCCAAAACATAACCTCCCTGCTTTTAAACTCAATCCCTTTAGCAATGAAGGACAAAATTCCACTTGCCTTCCTAATTACTTGTTGTACCTGCAGACCAATCTTCTCTGATTCATGCACAAAGACACCCAGGTCCCTCTGTATAGCAGCATGCTGCATCCTTTTACCATTCAAGTAATAATCCTTTTTACTGTTATTCCTACCAAAATGGATGACTTCACATTTAAAAACATTGTACTCCATCTTCCAGATCTTTGCCCACTCACGCAAAGTTTCACAGTCCTCTGCACACTTTGCTCTGCCACTCATCTTTGTGTCATCTGCAAACCTTGACACACTGCATGTGGTTCCCAACTCCAAATCATCTATATACATTGTGAATATGTGAATTGTCCCTTCTAATTCTTTGAAATTTGAGAGAATACTGGCCAAGTCTATCCAATCTTTTTCCAAAGGTCAGTCCTGCCATCCCAAGAGCAATCTGGTGAACCTTCTTTGCAGTTCCTCTCTAGCAAAAATATCCTTCTTGTGGTAAGGAGAACAAAATTGTGCACAGTACGCCAGGTGCAGTCTAACCAAGGTTCTGTATAATTGAAGTAAGATGTCATTGCTACTCAAGTCTTCTTGCAATAAAAACTGTTGTTCCATTAGCCTTCCTTCTTTTTCATTTTTCTCAATACAACAAGAAAAGCTTTCTAATTATCCTTCATTTCTCTTCAATTCATATTTACTTGAAAAATTTTATTCCCCATCTGATTCCTATTTTGCAGTCTACATGTGTTGTTTCATTTTCATAACATTACACATGATTGCATAATTAATCACAAAGAACTATTCATCAACTATAATTTATTGATGTGCTGCGAATGTGATGGAAAGATAGAAGTATGGTCCAAAAGATGAATAGAATACAAAATTATACATAGAGTGAATATTAATGTTTTATTTTACTGAACATGGAAGTATATTTTAACCATGCTCACCATGAGATTTCTAATGTGTGCTGTTAGAAAATTGGAAATCAGTGCAGAAAGTTAAAAGATATAATCTGGAAAAGACAGAGGAAAGAATGGGTGGGGACTGGAGGTATTACCAAGCTACAGAGGTTCCAAATTTGGGGTAGAAGTCAGCAATTATGAGATCCTAGAATCACAGAATCCCTACAGTGCAGAAAGAGGCCATTTGGCTCATCAAGTCCTCACCAACCTTCTGAAGAACATCCCACCCAGACCGACACATCTCCATGGGGTCTTACCATGGCCAACCCATCAAATCTGTGCGTTCCTGGATTACTACAGGGTTATTCTTTTTTTTAGCATGGCCAGTCCACCTAACCTGCACATCTTAGGACTGTGGAGGAAACCGGAGCACCTGGAGGGGAATGTGCAAACTCCACACAAACTGAAATCAAACTGGGGTCCCTGGCATTGTGAGGCAGCAGTGCTAACCATGGCCATCATGCTACACTTCAATAGAACTTATGCACCATTATGTCTTACAAATGTATAGGGTGGAAATGTTTCAGTATATTGGAGATGGGGTCAGATGCAGTTTTTGAAAGTTGGTTCTGAATTGGTTCCTGAAAGTGTTTAAATTGGTGCACGTTTTTGTCAGCATTGGCATCAAGCAACAGAGACTATTCTGTTCTTTGTAAACAGCATTCAGAACTCCAGTCATGGGGAAACAGTTAAATCCACCATCTGTCTACCTATCACACCATCTAAAGCACACCTAAAGGTGTTCCCATGTTAGGGATTCAAATAATTATCCTCTTTTTCTAAGCTGAATACATTCCTCTTAGAAAGAATTCAGGCATTGAGACCATTTCCAGATCTGGACCCCACAGAAGTCATAGCTTGTATCTATTAAAATGCAACCAGTTAAGAGACCATCCAATTGGGGGCAATCGATCATTTCGAATCACAGCCCCCGCCCTCCACCCGCCCCAGCCCTGGACTGATGGAATCATAATAGGAACTGCTTGTGATGCAGGTAGGGGAGTTTGTGAGTGCTTCTTCAAGGTCAAGGCACCCTCAGAAGCCTACTGAAGGTTTAAAGATAAGGAAGGCCCACAGCTCTTACGACCATCAGTGCAAAAGAGAAATTCCTCCATAGGAATGAGCATGTGACTTTTGGATTAAGGTAGCTCAATAGTGAAGCTAGAGTGAAGAAGAGCTGCTGGGCTTTTGACATATTTAGTTACTGCGGGTGTCCAGGCACATCATAGTGCTGCTCCAACACTGGAATTATCCCAGTGGCATCTAAATATTAGCCCAAAGTAAACCCTCAATTTACCCTAATTGGCTGCCTGCTGTTGCTCAGTCAACAGTGTCTGCCACTTAATGCCATCCACTGACAGAAAATGCAAATAATGAAAAGATTTTCATAACCCAACATGTATCTTTCAGAATTTGCACCTGGCCTCACCTCCAAAGTGCTGAAACACTTCCATCCTGTAAATTTGTAAGACAGGATGGTACCTGAGTTCTAATGAAAGCCATAGCAAGGCTTCTCCAGAAAATAAAAGATCACTTTCTTCCTTGGGACAAAAAGAGCAAATAAGAAGGATATTTTCTTTGTCTTTCATTGACATCACTGCAACTGTTGAAGTAGAAGTCGTAGATCTTTCCTGATTCTTGATGAAGGGCTTTTGCCCAAAAAGTCAATTTTCCTGCTCCTCGGATGCTGCCTGATTTGCTGTGCTTTTCCAGCACCACTCTAATTTTGACTCTAATCTCCAGCATCTGCAGTATCCACTTGCGCCGAGATCTTTCCCCAGCATATACGCATCTGAAGAAACATTATCAGATAAACCATCTCTCCCAGAAGTAACCACAAACCCTGCCTCACCTGCTGCCCCACCCCCCCCAATCCACCTCACAGGTCTGTGTCCATCTTTGTGAGCGACTGGGAGTTCTGCTGTTGCATCAGTGGAAAGGAACTCCTCCATTTCTGGGTCCATGATTATTAAAAGTCCGCGTGGATAAGCATTGCCTTCAAAAATAATACAAACACACATTCTTGCTTTGGGGGATAGTCATTATTTCTGTTAGTTCATCAAAGTATAAGTGATGTTGTAGTTACTTCAGTGAGTTTTTCTACCCATTGGAGCGATATCAACAAATCCGTACAGAATTACACACATGCTTCACCTTGTACTGTCATTGTAACTGATCATCTCACTCAATTCCACTTACCGACATAATATCTATATCCTTTCATTTCCCTGGTAGGCAAAATCTATCTTTAATTTCTTTAATGATTGATGTTCACAACTCACTAGGGTAAAGAATTTTAATACTAAATCAGAAATTGCTGGAGAAACTCAGGATGCCTAGTCACACCTGTGGAAAAGCGAAATTTGGAGATGCCAGTGTTGGACTGGGGTGTACAAAGTTAAAAATCACACAACACCAGGTTATAGTCCAACAGGTTTAATTGTGGAGAGGCAGCAGAGTTAATATTTCAGATCCTTTGATCCTTCTTCAGAACTCTGAGTAGCTAGGAAAAGGTGGTATATATGCTGAAGATAGGACATAGACAGGAGGGGGTGGCTGACTGGGTGACCAATTTGCAGAACACGTATGTTCTATCTGGGAAAATGACCCAATGCCATGCTCCCTGGCCAGGCCTGCTGCAGTGCTCCAGCCAGGCTCAGTGCAGACTGGAAGAGCAGCATCCCATTTTCCACTTGGGGACCCTGCAGCCTTCAGGACTCAATATTGAGTTTAATAATTTTAGAATTTGAACACATTTTTCTATGTCTCTTATCCAGCCCCTGTCTTGACATTGGTTGCTTTCAACACTGCAAAGCCATTTTCACCTTTTTATGGTCCCTATTTTCTTGCTCCCCAGCTTATCGTTATCTTTGTCTACCTAACTGTCTTTCTCTCTCTCGCTGCATCTCCATTTACTTGCTTTTTCCTCTATATAGTGATAATAAAAATAGATAAAGCATTGCATGAAAGGAAGTCAGAAATAAAAACAGAAAATGCTGGAGACTTGCAAGAGGTCTGTTAGCACATGTCATCTGTGGAGAAACAGAATATAAGTTTCAAGTCAATGTTCATCAGCCTTATTTCTGCGATACGAAGAGACGAAAATGAAATACTGGGGAAGCAAGTGTCTTATACATTTCTGGTCCCATTAGGTCCAGCAATTGAACAGGAGAAGATTAAAAACATAAGAAATATGAGATTAGATTCCCTACAGTGCAGAAACAGGCCCTTCGACCCAACAAGTCTACACCAACCCTCTGAAGAGCAACACACCCAGAACCATTCCCCTACTTTTACCCCTACTAATCCACCTAACACCAAGGGCAATTTAGCATGGCCAATTCATCTAACATGCACATCTTTGGTCTGTGGGAGGAAACTGGAGGAAACCCACGCAAACACAGGGAGAATGTGCAAACTCCACACAGACAGTTGCCCAAGGCAGGAATTAAACCTGCATCCCTGGTGCTGTGAGGCAGCAGTGCTAACCACTGAGCCACTGTGCCATCCCTCTCATTCATCATTCATCTCCTCAAGTCTGCCTCACCATTTACTGATTACCGAAGGCCTCAACTCCTCTTTCATGCAGGCTCCTTATAGCCATCAACTCCTTGATATTTCAAAATTTATCAGCCTTCTTTTTAAAAACTTACAGTGGTCTAGGCTGCCCATCTTCTCTGAAGAATTCTTAGACATACCTATTACCATAATCGACTCCCATTTAACTTACAGCAAGTGGTTTTTGTATGTCCCATCTTGTCACAATGGACATAGTAATTCTTTTATTTGTAATTTTTCTACTACTACTACTACTACAATTTCTCCATGACTTAACAAATTATATTTTATTCTTTTTATTTAAGAGGTGGCCTTTCATTGAAAAACATCCATCTGATGGTATAGTCCTAGTTTAACAATGAATTTTAATTTATTCCTCAAAAGATAAAATGGAATAAACCAACCTAAGATTTCCAAACACACAGTAAAAATACAATCTCATCTATGTATCATCATTTTGCAGTATTCAAAGAGAAGGTTAACTTCTCTTAGACATCTGTAGGATTGATTTAACTTTCAATTCCTGGTCTTGGGAGTTTGATACCCTCTTCCTAAAGTTTTAAGGCATCTAAGCTTAAACTTTCTCAGCTCTGAATAACCCCTTTATATTCTGACCAAATACTTTAGTCGTGAACTTCCAAACTAAAATCTTTATGTTGAGATAACCTACTTCCTTTCTGTTCTGAATTATGCCCTTTCTTTTCAGCAAGAACTGTGTTTTCACATCTAACTCCAACTAGGACTTATTTGAACTGGAAAAGGAAGCTTTCCAAGCTGTGGGTTTTTTTTTAACCTAAGCAAAACAAAATCAATTCCTAATTCTTCTAACTGAAAGCAAGCTAATGCTCTTCAACATTTGTAACACTCCCAAATAAATTCCTACTATTACCCTGGCATTTTTTCTGACACACTGGTTTAAAGAAGGTCATGTCCCCAGAAGTACTGACAAGTTATCATTAATTCCCCTCCAACATGCAATACCACTAGTTCAAAATCTAATCTCTAAAATAGATGCTATACATAATCTCATACTTTAAACCACATATGAGAAAACATCTGGCTCATCAATGTCCTTCAGTGTCAGAAATCTGCTATCCTTATCTAATCTGGTTTGCATTTGACTCTCAAGCCACAGCAGCGTAGTTGACTTTTAATCGCCCTTTGAAATGGCCAAATAGGCCAGTCAGTTCAAGGTCAATTAGGGATGGGCAAAAAATGCTGGCCTTGCTGGCTGTTGTCCATATCCCATGAAAGAATAAAGAGAAAAGAAAACCTCTGAGGCACTGTGAACCTTAAATCATTTGAAAGCTAGCCAAACTCTATGAAAATAGCAGAGGAATAGAACATTACTATCCCCACAATGAAGGCAGCTGGGTTGGGATTGCAGGGTGCACGCTTGCATCATGAACCAGCCCACAACTTTAGATAGCATTATTGAAAATCAGAAATTATGGAAATGGAGTCAGGAGTTCTGAAAGCAGGTCCTGAGAATGGAAAAATAAATTTTTAAAGCATTGTGTTCAGAGCAATAAATTAATATTATGTTGTGTTTTAGCATCTTGATTTTCAATGTAACTGCTTATACATGTTTTTGGAAATAAGTCCACAGTATTCCAATATGCCAGTGCTGTACTGAGTGATTCTTGGCTTTCAGCCCATAGAGAAGCTGTGTTAATCCTTATTGTAGTTCATTAGTGGATCATTTTTAATTCATGAAAAGAGGGAATAAATACTAACAAAATCTTTGTAGAATATATAGAAAATTAGGAAAACTTTTCTGGCTCAGTTGTAAAGAAAAAATAATCAAAATATTTGCATATATAATTTAAAAAATGTAATGCATGTTGGCAAGAGTTCTGAGAGATGTTTGTTCCAAACACTGAGTATGAGAGTCTCATAGGATAACATCTCAATATTAATTGAACTGATTCCAACATATCTTATGTTTCTGCAAGTGAAACATTAAACAGTGAAAGTTTTTATTGAAGAAATCTAGGAAGTTAAAAATACTGAGAAAGTAAAACAATCTCAGTGTTTCCACATGAACAATGGAGCTAAAGTACATGAGAAAATGTGAACTTTCTTTGATAATTCTGTTCATCTGCAGCTTTAAACCATTCTTAATATCAGAGTTGATCAAATGTTTTTGATTAGTAGACTGTTAGTTTGAAGCTTCTTCCTGCTTGGTAGTATTTGCCATACAATGTCTTAGCATCTTCAAACGCAGGATGCTTGTGGCTGAGCCAAAAAATAGAAACTAATTGCTATGAGTTCAATGAAAGGAATTTCATTCACTAGTTGAAAAAAGTCCGTAATCAAAAACCAAAGTAAAAATGACTCAGGCAGTGTCATATGGAGGATCATGGTTAGCAAAGGCCTGACATCAGATTAACTTTTCAACACCCTTGACAAAAATATATAATCTAATACCTAGAGACCTGTAAGCGGAGACAAGGTTTTTTTTTAAAAAAATACAGATTAGGGATAAAAGGTAAATCTGGAACATTTAGCTGAAGGTAAAACCAAGACTCGGAACTTATTTCATGGAGAATTTGACACTTCTGTAATTCAATCAACTTCAAGAATAGATAAATCCAATTCCAGGCAATGTAATATTTTATACATTAATTTACACCAAACTCCTAGCTGAAAGGTCTCAACAAATTCTATACTGTGAGCAAAAAATGATTGGATGTTTGACTTAAGACCCGGTTATGTCACTTTTCCCTCCCTCCATATATTGTAATATCTGGAACATTTAACTGAAGGTAAAACCAAGACTCGGAACTCATTTCATGGAGAATTTGACACTTCTGTAATTCAATCAATTTCAAGAATAGATAAATCCAATTCCAGGCAGTGTAATATTTTATACATTAATTTACACCAAACTCCTCCCCACACTTCCGACACCACCTAAACATTCTCATCTTCATGTGTCACTCTTAACCACATTATCTGGTCATTTGTCTAATCGTTATGTTTGGGCCTCACCATATACAAATCGCTTCACTTTCTCCACATTGCAATATTGACCACTTTAGTTGATTGGCAGTGAAATATTTTGGTATATACAAGGCAGTATTTTGGGGCAAATTTAATTGTTGCTTGGCAGAATGTAGGTTAATAAACGATAGTCAGCTTGAACTTGTTTAAGACAAATTGCACCTAACATAATTAATTGAATTGTCAAAGAAATAACAGTGACATAGTTCACAGTGGTGATACTGTTGATATTATGAACATGAACTTCCAGAATGCACTCATAAAAAGTAGCACAAAATAAATTTGTTGGAAAATTCAAACGGTTAATGGGTTAGTGCCTTCAGGAATACAAAAGTGACCAAAGATCCAAACTGAACATCATGGCAGTTGTTTATCAGACTAGAGGGAAATATACAATATTCTTTATGTGCAAGTATTATGACCATTAATTTATAATAACTATTAACATCATGGGCCAAGATACAATGGGCATGATTTCAAAGACCATAGATGATTCAATGCTTGAAAATATAATAAGCAAGAAGAACGCTGGCAAGTGTCAGAGGTTATAGACAAGTGAAATGAGAAAATGTATGGCAGATGAAATTTAATACAGAGACATATGTGGCATATTTTAGAAGCAAAAAATGCAGAGAGCGAATATAAATTATCTAGAATGACTTTAAATTGGATCCAGGAACAGACAGCACACATGCACATATATTTGAAGATGGTCAAATCAATTGAGAAGTTGTTAAAACATACATTTGGAATCCTTATTATAAAGGAGCCATGAATATTATGGCAAACGTTTCTAAATTACTGGTAGCACTTTAGCTGAGAATCATGTGTCCAATTGTGGGCATCATATTTTAGGAATGGTAACATATCCTTGGAGAAGTTGTTGAGCACTTTTACCAAAATTATATCAGGGCTGAAAGGCTTCTGTTATGTGGAAACTAGAGAAACCGTGGATTCTCCTTGCAGCAGAGAAGGTTAGGGAGAGATATAACAAAGGTGTCAAAAATTGAGAGGATTTCATAAAGCATATAAGAAAAGCAGATAACCACTGGCAAGACAGTCAGTCACCAAAGGACACAAATATATATCAATGTTACAATAAAAGATAACTGGAGATGAGAATGTTTTTAAATCACAAATGTTTATGAAATTGTCTCCGTATGTAAGCAGTAAAATGACTAATTTATCTGCATACAACTTAGAACTTGAAGTCAAAAGAGATTTCATCTATTTGCAATGGATTTTCAAATATTTGTTGTGTTGCTATAGAGAATGCACCAATTAAGAATGGTTGACAATTAACAACCATGCTTTGTTTATATTTTAAGCCTGGTTGGTTGACTCCAATTGGTCAGTGCATTGCCCAAAGAAATGAATCAGCAAGTGGCTATTATTTATTTTAGTGAGTTGAAACAGGTGCAGTGCATGTATATGCTATTTTTGTCTGCAAAAAATAGGGTTCTGTGTATTAATTTATGGAGCATTACAGCACATTCAAGTCCCCCACATTTCAAAACTTCCTGATCATCCTAAATTGGTTGTCAGTGCAATTCTTCACATCTCAGGATTATCTAGCAAATTCTGTCCAATTGTTGAATCTCATCTAATATTGAACACTGTGTTGTAAATTTTGCAAGCACAAGCTGGTGGGTACAGTACTTTCTTTGTTGCAAAAACCAAAGGGATTTGCCATTAAGTATGATCCACATACCCAGCATCATACCAGCACTGCAATTCAAATATCTCATTATTCATTTCTGTGTTTGGCAAATGATGAGAACATCCTGTTAGTCGTGATGCTATTTGTATTGCTACATAGTAGTGACATGAAACTGTCACTAGCTTCATCTGTTGCTCAATTTTAGTGATATTCAAATCGTTTGTAATACTTCCATTTGATTGGTGGTACTAAATTTGCAGTAAACTTGTAAAAAGCAGATATTTTATCAGAGAATCAAGAACTTAGCTTTAAGGTGAATCATTATGTGGGTAGTGGGAAAGATCTAAAGCTTTTTCTTTGTCAGGCCTCGTAGTAATTTGATTAGCCAGCTATCAACATTACATGTATGTAACAGGCAGCTCACTGACTTGGGTGGTAGGAAGAATCGTGGAGGTAATTCCAACCAGGACAAACAAAAGTTAGGATTGTTTGACCAGGAGGAAGATGAGTATTCTTCTGAGAAATCAAGTTTCCTTGCCCAGTTTCTTGAATTTTTTTAAAGAGTTTGTTTAAAAAGAAAAACAAACTGCTGCAGTTGTTCAAAATATGAAGTACAGATAATGCTGGAAACTCTCAGAGAATCGGATACTATCTGTGGAGAGAGAAATTAAATGTAATATTAGGCTTGTGACCTTTTCTCAGAACAGTTTCCAAGTAGAGGTATGACTTAAAGGTAGCCACCAAATGGATATGTGACAAGTAGGCAGTTAAAATCTCCCAGGGTATTTACCCAATGGAAAGACCTTTAGATCCTGCTGGTCCAAAGTGGATGGGTGCAAATGTAGATATGCTAACTTGGACCATCCCTAAACTCCTAGTTCCTCTGACTTTGGCCTTTCACTCCACTAAAGACCAGCTACATTTCTCAGGTGTTTAAGCCCATGTTCCTGACGTCATTTTCTAAAGTTCTCCCACTTTCTACCTCATCCTCTGCCTGAACAACCTTCCTCACAACCCATCTTTCACTCAGATTTTTATCAAAACTCCTTTTGTTTTCTTCTTGGCTTGTTACCTTTGTTTCAATGCTCCTCTGAAGAGTTTTGGGACATTTATCTTTGTTAAAGGTGCTATTAAAATCAAAATATTTTTTAAGTTAGAATGAATTAGGTGCCCCTATAAATTCCATACATTTGATGTAATATATGTTTTCCATGGGTCAGTGTGGGAATCAAATAAGACAGTCTTGATACGTTATTTGCATGATCATACAGAATTTCCTTTGTGAAACTAAGGAAACTTATAACAATCTATAGCATAATATAAATATGTTATATAAATTATACAACACTATAAGTTTGCCTGCAATTCACTAAGGTTGAGTCTGCCCTTACAATTTGCAGTTTGCGATCAAAACAAGAAAAACAAACTGAAACTGATGCAACTGGATCCAAGACATTTTCAAATCTTTCAGGATGGCAGCATTAGAAAGGCCTAAGTATTCTTTGTCATTTATTGCCAATGCAGATTCATTATCACTGTAATAATCTCTTTGAACCAATCTTTTGCAGCTGTTTGCAGTAAACACATCTTATCATTGTATCAATGGCTCTGTTTAGTTATTGTTTTTACTTCCCATTGACAAGCCTCACATTGGAAATTTCCTAAACACACACTTATTTTGGTTGATTTGCTTTGTCTTAGTTGCAATTATAACCTGTTTTCTGTAGCTAGCAATAACTTAGACCTCCCTAATGATTATTTTTTCTGTGATACTTGTTTCAAAGTAAAGTTTACATTTAAACCATGTCAACAATTGTCTGGAAATTAGTAGGATGTCCACTTTGCAAACTACAGTGATAGAAGAATTCACAAATATGTGGCTACTCTCCCATGACATGCAGACACGGAATCAAGACCAAACTTAAGGCTGAATCTTCTGTTTGTTTGGCTAAATTTGAGTTGCATTGAGCTTTTTGGAGGGTTTGATGCTGTGAAACCCAACACGTTCAGTTGCTGTACCTTACCGAACTTGCCTTCTGAATACCTAACTTCCCTTATGACATTCCTCATGTCCAGTTCACACCCCATCTTACCAAGTGATATTCCTGGAATTCTGTCAGCATCGATTGCACCCAGGACATTTGGAAAGGCCTGTTTTGTACTTAGACAAACACTGTCAGTCCAGAGCTACCCTGTATGGTTCCTTACATTTGCCCTGGACATGATAGACAATGGGAAATCAGCTCCCCACTTTGCAGACAGGGTTCTAGAGGTCTTGCTGGATGGCCTGATGGCAGTGCAGGACTTCCTCTGCATCTGGAGCAGCATTGGAAGCCCTGACATCAGATCATGCCAGCCTGGTCTGAGCATGCAATCTGGATTCAAACAGCAGTCTCAACCATCTGGAAGAATACTCTGTATTGTGGGATGAATGTCTTGCCATTGGGAAAAGTGCCACCGTCCTCTCTCTAAAACCTCACACTCACTCTGTCTCTGCTATTTTACCCACTTTCCATCAAGGCTAATGGTCTACTACTCTCACAATTGCCTTCAACATTTTCTCCATTTGCTCTCAGCCATCCCAGTCTATAATGTACTAACCCTGCATGCTGTTTGTGTTGCCTACTCCCCACCTCCACCGAAATTAATAGCTATGCCACCAATTTTCATCTTCTGTAATAGTTGCTTCTCTCAGATGTCACTCAGATAATATTCTGCCCATTGTCTTCAAGTGTAGTTTGACAGGAATACAAGTAATAATTGGATCAGGACTATTTTTTGGGAATCAATCTGTTGGGTCATGTTACAATGTAACTATATGACAGGATGGGACTTGAAGCCAAATCTTCTGGCCCAAAGGTATCCCTATACTACCATCATAGCACAAGATCTTTCATCATTTTTGCTTGGGAAAACTGCTATTAATGAAACGGTAAGAACCAATTAATGAACCTAAGCACTTCATTAACTCTGGTTTCAGATTTGAAAGCTTTTAACATCAAAACATCTTATTACGCATACGTTTATATTCATAATTTATCAAGTGAGTCAGAAATGAAGGTAACTGCGATACAAGTGTATTTTAGAATAGCATTTTCTTTCTCATTTTTAAGATTGCTTTAACTATGATGCAATCTTCAAATACTTCAGTAACTTGAACAAAGTTGTTTCTTTATTAAGACAGGACAGATATATGAACAAACATCACAAACATAATTTGGCAGACACAGCAAAATAAATGTTTAAGGCATTCTGCCCCAATACAGCTGCGATTTGTCTTTCACAGGAGGGACTGTACAATTGATAAATCAGAGGAAACCAAGTTGCCACTGTTACAGGGTGCAATTTGTTACAGGTTATGGGGGTCTTGTCTGCTAGCTGGACAGGTAGTGAGGACCTAATGTTACCTCTTTTTGAGTCTAGCCAATGCAATAATACCAATCAGGCACAGGACCAGACAGCAATGGGTCTTTGACCAGTGTCAAAAACCCCAGAGACAGACATTCTGCCCTTGACAGCTGTTCACCAATCAAAGGCCAATATCTCTTTATTCAATCATACTGCCAAGGAGGTGATTTGTGCAGCCAGTAATGCAACCCCTAAGTCAAGGGACCCAAGCCATGGGTGAGCCAGGGCAAGAGTATAGCTATGCAGTGGGGGATGAGAGGGATGGGGTTTGACAGTAAGGATGGAGGGGTGTTCTCAGTGGCCTCAACTGTTCCTGACATTGGGCCCCTCAACCTGCTGCTGTTTTTCCTGACAGCAAAGGACCAGACCCCCTCCCAGAAGTCTTCAAACAACCCTAAATAGATTTTTTTTTATTTTTCCCATGAAGTGTTCTCTGTCCTGCACTCTATGAATACCAGTGATGATATGATGATATAATTAAATAGGCATTAACTTCTTCCAAGTGGAATGGTCCAATATATGTGATTATAAAATCAAATCACAAGAGGATTCTGGGTAATCCAAGATGGAGGATGGGAAACATTTCTAGATGTAAGAGCTGCTCCTTTTTTTGAGGTATTTTAGGTGTTGGAGGTGATTTCCTCGAATTCCAGGAGCAGCAATTACTGTTTTATATGTTGTTGCATTGTTTTGGAACTTTGGAAAAAAAAGTCAAAACAACAGCAGTTTAAAAGGGAGAAGAGCAGACAAAGGAAGGGAGTGGGAGTGGGAGTGGGAGTGGGAGTGGGAGTGGGAGTGGGAGTGGGAGTGGGAGTGGGAGTGGGAGTGGGAGTGGGAGTGGGAGTGGGAGTGGGAGTGGGAGTGGGAGTGGGAGTGGGAGTGGGAGTGGGAGTGGGAGTGGGAGTAAACAGTGAAATTCACAACTAATCTTTTAAGAACTGTTGGGCGAAGTTCACTGCACAGAATAAGATACGTTAATTGTTGTTTTAAGTCTGTCCAAGAGAAAGGAGTTTAAAGAGAGTTTAAGGGTTACTGCGGATTATATCTGCCAGAAATGCTGTTGGATGCAAATCTTATCAGGTCGAGTGGAGAGTTGAAGAGACAGAAGCAATGAGGAATTTGCAACAGCAACAGAATGTGATGGATGGCAGTTAAAAGAAGGGGGGAACGTCTCAGATAAAATCACAGAGATGGGTTAACTCCAGGAAGGGTGAGAGAGGTCGGCACCTTGGGCAGGAGTCTTTTGTGGAAATACCCATTTCAAACATGTATGCTGTTTTGGAAAATGTAGGGGGTGATGGATTCTCAGGGGAATGTAGCATGAACAGCCAAGTTTCTGGTATGGAGACTGGCTCTAATGCAACGAGGGGTATGTCGGCTTACAAGAGATCAATTGTGTTAGGGGATTCTGTAGTCAGAGGTACAGACAGACGTTTCTGTGGCCAGCAGAAAAAAAAGCAGAATGGTGTGTTGTTTCCCTGGTGCCAGGATCAAGGATGTCTCAGAGAGGGTGCAGAATGTTTTCACAGGGGAGAGGGGCCAGCTAGTGGTCATTGTCCACATTGGAACCAACCACATTGGAAGGGAAAAGGTTGAGATTACAGAGAGTTAGGCAGAAATTTAAAAAGGAGGTCCTCAAGGGTAGTAATATCTGGATTACTCGCAGTGCTATGAGCTCGTGAGGGCAGGAATAGGAGGACAGAGCAGATGAATGCATGGCTGAGGAGCAGGTGTATGGGAGAAGGATTCACATTTTTGGATCATTGGAATCTCTTTTGGGGTAGAAGTGACCTGTACAAGAAGGACGGATTGCACCTAAATTGGAAGAGTACTAATATACTGGCAGGGAAATTTGCTAGAACTGCTTGGGAGGATTTAAGCTAGCAAGGTGGGTTGGGTGGGACCCAGGGAGATAGTGAGGAAAGAGATTGATTTGAGATGGGTACAGCTGAGAACAAAAGTGAGTCAAACAGTCAAGGCAGGCAACGACAAGGTAGGACTAATAAATTAAACTGAAGTTATTTCAATGAAAGGGGCCTAACGGGGAAGGCAGATGAACTCAGGGCATGGTGAGGAACATGGGACTGGGATATCATAGCAATTACGGAAACATGGCTCAAGGATAGGCAGGACTGGCAGCTTAAGGTTCCAGGATACAAATGCTACAGGAAGGATAAAAAGGGAGGCAAGAGAGGAGGAGGAGTGGCATTTTTGATAAGGGATAGCATTACAGCTGTGCTGAGGGAGGATATTCCCGGAACTACATCCAGGGAAGTTATTTAGGTGGAACTGAGAAATAAGAAAGGGATGATCACCTTATTGGGATTGTATTATAGACCCCCTAATAGTCAGAGGAAAATTGAGAAACAAACTTGTAAGAAGATCTCAGCTATCTGTAAGAATAATAGGGTAGTTATGGTAGGGGATTTTAACTTTCCAAACATAGACTGGGACTGCCATAGAGTTAAAGGTTTAGATGGAGAGGAATTTCTTAAGTGTGTACAAGACAATTTTCTGATTCAGTATGTGGGTGTACCTACTAGAGAAAGCGCAAAACTTGACCTACTCTTTGGAAATAAGGCAGGGCAGGTGACTGAGGTGTCAGTGGGGGAGCACTTTGGGGCCAGCAACCATAATTCTATTCGTTTTAAAATCGTGATGGAAAAGGATATTCCAGATCTAAAAGTTGAAGTCCTAAATTAGAGAAAGGCCAATTTTGATGGTATTAGGCAAGAACTTTCGAAAACTGATTGGAGGTAGATGTTCGCAGGTAAAGGGACGGCTAAGAAATGGGAAGCCTTCATAAATGAGATAATGGGGATCCAGTGAAAGTATATTCCTGTCAGGGTGAAAGGAAAGGCTGGTAGGTATAGGGAATGCTGGATGACTAAAGAAATTGAGGGTTTGGTTCAGGAAAAGAAGGAAGCATATGTCAGGTATAGACAGGATAGATCAAGTGAATCCTTAGAAGAGTATAAATAAAGTAGAAGTATACTTAAGAGGGAAATCAGGAGGGCAAAAAGGGGACATGAGATAGCTTTGGCAAATAGAATTAAGGAGAATCCAAAGGGTTTTTACAAATATATTAAGGACAAAAGGGTAACTGGGAGAGAATAGGGCCCCTCAAAGATCAGCAAGGCGGCCTTTGTATGGAGCCACAGAAAATGGGGGAGATACTAAATGAATATTTTGCATCAGTATTTACTGTGGAAAAGGATATGGAAGATATAGACTGTAGGAAAATAGATGGTGACATCTTGCAAAATGTCCAGATTACAGAGGAGGAAGTGCTGGATGTCTTGAAACGTGTAAAGGTGGATAAATCCCCAGGACTTGATCAGGTGTACCCTCGAACTCTGTGGGAAGCTAGAGAAGTGATTGCTGGGCCTCTTGCTGAGATATTTGTATCATCGATAGTCAGAGGTGAGGTGCCAGAAGATTGGAGGTTGGTAAACGTGGTGCCACTGTTTAAGAAGGGCAGTAAAGATAAGCCAGGGAACTATAGACCGGTGAGCCTGACCTCAGTGGTGGGCAAGTTGTTGGAGGGAATCCTGAGGGACAGGATGTGCATGTATTTGGAAAGGCAAGGACTGATTCTGGATAGTCAACATGGCTTTGTGTGTGGGAAATTATGTCTCTCAAACTTGATTGAGTTTTTTGAAGAAGTAACAAAGAAGATTGATGAGGGCATAGTGGTAGATGTGATCTATATGGACTTCAGTAAGGCGTTTGACAAGGTTCCCCATGGGAGACTGATTAGCAAGATTAGATGTCATGGAATACAGGGAGAACTAGCCATTTGATACGGAACTGGCTCAAAGGTAGAAGACAGAGGGTGATGGTGGAGGGTTGTTTTTCAGATTGGAGGCCTATGACCAGTGGAGTGCCACAAGGATCGACGCTGGGCCCTCTACTTTTTGTCATTTTCATAAATGATTTGGATGCGAGCATCAAAGGTACAGTTAGTAAGTTTGCCAATGACACCAAAATTGAAGGTGCAGTGGACAGCGAAGAGGGTTAAAAATGAGCTCTGCAGATGCTGGAGATCACAGCTGCAAATGTGTTGCTGGTCAAAGCACAGCAGGCCAGGCAGCATCTCAGGAATAGAGAATTCGACGTTTCGAGCATTCCTGATGAAGGGCTTATGCTCGAAACGTCGAATTCTCTATTCCTGAGATGCTGCCTGGCCTGCTGTGCTTTGACCAGCAACACATTTGCAGCGAAGAGGGTTACCTCAGATTATATCAAGATCTGGACAAGATGGGTCAGTGGGCTGAGAAGTGGCAGATGGAGTTTAATTCAGATAAATGCGAGGTGCTACATTTTGGGAAAACGAATAGCAGGACTTATACACTTAATGGTCAAGTCCTAGGGAGTGTTGCTGAACAAAGAGACCTTGGAGTGCAGGTTCATAGCTCCTTGAATGTGGAGTCGCAGGTAGATAGGATAGTGAAGAAGGTGTTTGGTATGCTTTCCTTTATTGGTCAGAGTATTGAGTACAGGAGTTGGGAGGTCATGTTGCGGCTGTACAGGGCATCGGTTAGGCCACTGTTGGAATATTGCATGCAATTCTGGTCTCCTTCCTATCAGAAGGATGTTGTGAAACTTGAAAGGGTTCAGAAAAGATTTACAAGGATGTTGCTAGGGTTGGAGGATCTGAGCTATAGGGAGAGGCTGAACAGGCTGGGGCTGTTTTCCTTGGAGAGTCGGAGGCTGAAGGGTGACCTTATAGAGGATTACAAAATTATGAGGGGCATGGATAGGATAAATAGACAAAGTCTTTTCCCTGGAGTCGGGAGAGGGCATAGGTTTAGGGTGAGAGGGGAAAAATATAAAAAAGACCGAAGGGGCAACTTTTTCACACAGAGGTGGTATGTGTATGGAATTAGCTGCCAGAGTATGTGGTGGAGGCTGGTACAATTGCAACATTTTAAGAGGCATTTGGATATATATGAATAGGAAGGGTTTGGAGGGATATGGGCCGGGTGCTGTCACGTGGGACTAGATTGGGTTGGGATATCTGGTCGGCATGGATGGGTTAGACCGAAGGGTATATTTGCATGCTGTACATCTCCATGACTCTGAGTTGCTCTTTGAGTCCTACAATGCAGTCCCATACTTAGATCACTCATTTTCAGAATTTTTTTTAAAAATCAGTTTGAATCTATAAGACCAAATAAACTTTTCTCTCATCACTGCCCAGCTTTGATTTCAGAAACTCCGTTTTCAAATGCCAGTGGTATCAACAATGGGCACAGGTGTGATGTTGAATCCTGAGCCCTCTGGAGCAATTTTCATAACAACCTCAAGAGCCAGGCACTTGCACAACTTGTTGAGCTGATTAACAAGTATTAGAAGACCCATTTACATAGAAAGGTAGAAACTAGAAACAAGAGTGGGCAAATTGGCACTTTAAGCCTGCTCCACCATTTACTATGATCATGGCCAATCCTCTATCTTAGTGCCATATTCCCACTCCTCGTCTTAAAATATAAAACATTAGCAATCTCTTTCTTAAAGTTGCTCAATGATCCAGAGTCCACATCTTCTATGGGTGCAAATTCTTCTGAGTGAAAAAAATGGTTCCTCATTTCAGTCGTAAATAGCCAATGCCATAATCTGAAACTGTGACCCCCACGTTCTAGACTCTCCAACCAAAGAAAACATCATCCTTGTATTTAGTTTATCCAGCCCTGTTAGAAATATGTATGTTCAAATCAGATGCCTTCGCCTTCTCATTCTTCTAACTCTAGTGTATACAAGGCCAATTTGCTCTTGTATGAAAGTCCTGCCATCCCAGGTATCAGCCTAGTGAACTTTCACTACACTCCCAAAGCATTTTCTGTCAATGTGTGACTGGATGCCTGTGTATTGAAGCACAATAGTTTTAAGTTGAAGATTAAATCAAACTCTGCCACCCTTTTATACAACACAGAATCTTGGATCTGCTACAGATGCTATGTCCACTAACAAAACTAAGGTCCATCATGAGAATTTGATGGCAGGAAGAAGTCTAAAACTGTGTGGTCCTTCATCAGACTGCACTGAACAGCATGAAGATTGTTCTTCAGAAAGTGCAGCTTAGATCAGCAAGCCAAGTCTCCAACAGAATGACTGCAGAATTCCCAAATAGATATTCTGCAGAGAACTGTCTCAGGGAAAACTACATCAATATATTCAGTATAAATGATACAAGAACACTCTTAAAAGCGAATCATTCAAATTTGGGTGTTACAGATTACTGTCTATGGAAAATACTGCATCCAACTATTCATGTGGAGGCAAGCACTGAGATTTGATTCAGCATAGTTAATGCACTTTCTGCACAAACTCTTCAAATTCCATTCTAGCCAGAGGAAGGCCAGAGATGACAAAACTGCAAAAACTCCCCCAAGTGTGAACAATGAATTACCAATTCAATAGATGTCGATATTTATCTAATATCAGACTCTTCAATCATGAAAGGATGCTCAGAAGATGAAGAAGACACTTGCAGTTTAGACCCATTCAAACAATGAAGTGTTTATTTTTACATATTCATTTATGGGATGCGGGCCTTGCTGGCTAGCCAAGCATTATTGTGCATCCCTAATTGCTCCTGAGAAGATAGTGGTGAGTCACCTTCTTGAACTACTGCAGTGTAGGTAGGCCCTCAAGCGTTATTAAGAAGGGATTTTGACCTAGCAATTGAGAAAGAATAGTGTTATAGTTCTAAGTCTGGATGGTGCGAGTCTTGAAGGAGAACTTGAAGGTAGTGATGCTTCCTTGCATCTGCTAACCTTGTTCTTCTAGGTGGTGAAGACCACAGGTTTGGAAGCTGCTGTTGGAGGGGCCTTGGTGAGTTGCTGCAGTAAGTGGCATACACTGCTACGCATTGATGGTGAAGAGATTGAATGTAGAAGTTGGTAGATGTGGTGTCAATTAAGTGCCTGCTTTATCTTAGATCATGTTGAGTTTCCTAAATGTTATTGGAGATATATTAATCCATGCAATTAGAGAGTATTCCATCACACTTCTGACTTATGTCATATCAATGGTTGCCAGCCTTTGACCTTTCGTAGCCACAATTTTTATATGTGGGTCAAGTTCAGTTTATGAATTTACCTCCACCAGCAATCCTAGAGCTGGATCTCAATTTGTAAATTTATTTGTATGGCTTTAATATTTTGAATACAAACACTGTCACAGATATACAAATATAAATGATCCTTGGACAAGTTTCGACACAATTTCAGCTTAATTCACAGCAGTCAGATTTCCAAAGTCATATGGGCACGTGTGAAAACTTCAGTTTAGGTATGGAAGAAAACACACTTCATGTTTACAATATTTGAGAGTGAAAGTGAATTGCTACATTAAAATAAAATGAAATCGTTTTCAACTATCACATTTTTTTATTCTGTATAAAAAATGCCCAATTCTTTAATTACAGCAAACATCTCAACTCATGTATCTTTGAACAATTTATGTATTGTTTGGTCCGTCTTGCACTTTGTAAGTGCTATGTACATAAACTTTTCATCAATTAATTTCGGCAGGGAACAAGTTTACTTTAATTTGCTGAGCAGAAAAACAAAGGCATTGGGTGCAACACTGTTTTTTCACCCTCCCCAATCACTATCTTCCATAGATTTCAGTGGAGAAAAAAAAATGAGCAGGGCCTAAAACCATCCATTTCCTAACGGGTGGATTAGTTTAAATTGTCCCCATATGGATGTAGTATTCCCTATTTTTGATCAGTAGCTTTACAACTTATTTCCTGAGTCACGTCATTGCAATAAAAATACAAATTTAAAGAATTTCTTTCCTAATCTGAAAATTCAAAAGCATTGATATTTGTATGCTGAGCTGAAGAAATTGAATCCACTGTACACTAGCACAAGAAAAAAAAATCCTGTTTAATGTGTTTATTTGATCTTAGTATTTGTTCCACAATGATATTCAAATAGTATTTCATGGACACTTAAAATTGTAACTCAAATAGAATAATAAATAATTGAAATCATATGAGAATGGAGAGGAGTGTTTTCATTTGACTGCAATGCTCCAAGATGAAGACATAAGAAATGAATCAACATCCTAAAAATGTGTCGCTTCCTCGAAATTTTTTTCTCTGTCTTTGTGCTTTCAAATGGTTCTGTTTAGGGCAATAAACAAGAAGCAGCCCTTGAAGTACAAAAGCTTTTTGCAGGTTCTGTGTTGCACATGCCCACTAGTACTTCAAAGAGGAATACTGATGAATTTTCCTTGTAATCCTGCCTTTTGGCCCAAAGGCCTATTCCATCTGAATAAACAAAACCCTAGTGGCCCGACTGTGGTCAGAAAGATCATGTGATGTAAAAAAAACTCTGTTTTTTAAAAATCAATATTGCTTTTTGCTTGTACTCTTAAGTTCTCTTTTTGGCAGTTCTTTTATGTGTTTCAAAAGACAGTTTTGATTTCCAGGGGATTTGGAAACCTGTTACGCAGAGTAGGACTGTAAATCATTACTATCTTTTTCCTGCAGCAAGTTAATAATACCTTTAAATGCCATACAGATTTTCAAGCCTTTTTTTCTATATGTGTAAGTTATTCTCAGAGTTTTACACCCACTGTTGGGAAAAATGTTAGCATGCTTTCTATTAAGGTTGAATTTACATTTTTAATTACCAAATTGAAATTAGCCCCAATACATTAGAATATTCATTTTAAGACAAAATGAAGTAAAACTAATTGCTCGTAGTGCATATTTTTGTGGGACTTTACAAATTCTCTCTCCTTCTATACTGATTCTCTCATCTTGTCTGTCTCTTTTTATTTAATGCTGCGTGTATGTTTTTCTACCTTTTGCTTGCTGTTTCTTTTACAACATTTCTGTTATGATCCTCTATTATGTCTCATTTCAGCCCCCTGTTCAAAACTTTCAGATTTTCTGTCTCCTGATTTTCTTTATTTCCATTTATTAGACCTGTGCTTTCCTATTTCTTCAATTAATGGGTTTTCTGCCTCTCATTCCAGTCTCAGCATTTTTGAAATGTGTCTTGTCACACCCTTGGATTAGTTCTCCAGCTGCCCACAAGAGCTATCAGCTGATTAAATTTATTTTTTATATTAAAAAAATTATTACTTAACTATTTTACAATGCAATCAATAAAGCTTATGTTCCATATTTTACTTTTTCTACAACTGGTATATTTCCCCTGCTTGGCAGTGCCATTTTGCCTATGACTTCAACAACAACGTACCATCCAGTGAAAAGCTTAAAATCTGTGATTTGCCCCTTGGGCTTCTTTATCAAGGGATTCATCACAATAATTGTATCTTTATGTCCAGGTCATTTTTCTCGAGTCATTTCTCTTACAAGGCTGATTGGAAAAATATTGATTGATGGGATGAGAGGATTAGCCTATGATCAGAGATTAGGTATATTGGGTCTTCATTCCCAGGAGAATGAGAAAAAGTTGCTGTGAAACGTACAAGATTCTGGTGAGGCTTAGACACTAAGAGATTGCTTTCTCTTCTAAAAAAATCTAAAACGTGGACCATAGGCTCAGGATAAGGGCAGATCATTTAGCAGTGAGATGAGAAGAAAATACTACACTCAAAGGTTTGTCAACATTAAAACTCTACTTCAAAGGATGGTTGAGTTAATTCATGGTAGGGACAAGTAGATTTCTGATCCATGGAATCAAAAGCTGGGGGAACAAGTAGAAAAGTTGAAACTCAAGATCAGCCATGATTATATTGAATGGTGAAGCAGTTTCAACAGACTATATAGTCTACTCCTGCTGCCATCTTCCGTGTTTCTTTTATGCCACAATTTCCATTGTACTACTGTCCTGTACCCACCTGCCAGTGAAGACAAATCTAGGCCCCTTGATGTGTGAATATTTTCCGAACAAAAACTTGTTTTTAGGTACCAGAAAAATACCCAGAAAGTGCAGGAGAAACTCAACGAGTCTGGCAGCACCTGTTGAGAGAGGAACAGAGTTAATATTTGATTCTTCTTCCTTTGCCCAGGTAGTTCTGATGGTGTGCTGCATTGTGCTGAATCTTAGACAGCGGCAGGAGTGAGGGGTGGGGGGGGGTGGCGTGGGCACCTTACACCAAGGGGACTTTGAAGAAGCACACTACTCATCTGATAAGGAGGATATTAGAAAAAGGGGACAGACCAATTAGGATGGTGGACTGAAACACCTGAACTGGAGACACGAATCATGGGGAGAAGTACAAAGGATGCTGGTGTCATAGCCACTTCCAGCAGGTATGCCCTCAATGTGACTTCACATTAAGAATTCCAATCCAGATTATCATCATATCCCCTTACACTTTGCATTTACCAGCCAGTCATCCTATTTGCATTGCTGCCAGAGAGGACCATATTCTGCCTTTCTCTATATTGGCAAGGGTTCACATAGCAAGTGAGAAAATACCAGTGACAGCATAAAAGACACACAAATCAATGTACAAACTCTATTTGTTGACTCGCATCCACCAATCATAAAGATGTACAGACCACAAGTCATCCTGGTGCTTTTAGGTGCTGTGATGAAGGTTCGTTATACAATACCAGTGCTTGAGATCTTGTGTTGAAATATAAATGAATGATATAATACTTTTAAGTTTGTTTTATATTTGTATTTGTATATTGTGTGTATTAGGGGGAGGATATGGCATTTAGTTTCAATTTAGATTTGTTCTGTGAATGATAGTTGGGTGTCTGTAGATTTGTTTAGTTTATTTGCATTGAAACGAGGTCTTTAAAACTCTTGAAGTAAATAGTTCAGTGCATTAGGAAAATAATGAAAGGAGCCCAGCAACACAGACAGATAGAAATATGCAGAAGATGTCAGGCAGTGTGTCCATTCATTCGAAGAGAGAAGGTCTATAACAGCAGAAGTGCTGTTTGTTTAGCAGTCTCCAAAATAGTAAGGGCTGAGGGGAAATAGTTCCAAGAGGTTAAGACAAAAACCAAAAACCAAATGCTCGTGAATATATGATGTTACCGAACCCATGGTAAATGAGTTGCGTTAACAACTTGTTTAGGGGTTTCAGGAAGACATTTTAACTGAAGAAAAGAGAATCGAGTGAATGCAAAAATTTGGATAAATAAACTGATTACAGTCACGCTAGCTGAACAAGGAACTCTAAAATGGAGACAGAGATGATCTTCACTGAGATTTGAGAGTCTGCGAAAGTTGTTATTGGGGACAAAAGGGTTGAATCTTTATTTCTGTAACACAGTTTGAGATTTTCGTTTCTTGTGTGTGTAATAACATTTTATATTTTTTTGCAAAACTCAAACGTATGGTCTATCAAACCAAGTTTCACCTTGGCTCTGAACATAGCAGTGCCCCTTCTGTTGCAGTTCAGAGTGTTTCATTGCAGTGCTTCCAAGCACAGCCAAACTGAAGTCAGGCTTATGATTGGGTTATCATATGGGGTAAAATGACATTAACGGCTTTCTTCTGGCTGATTAAAGGACCCAAGCATTCTGCTGGACTCCATAGTTGCACATGGCTGCTCTATGGCTGCAGTTACTGAGGAATCCAGTCACTTGCAGATAGACTAAGAAGTGCCATGAGAAGAGCACTCAGATGCAGCAGCCTGCTAATTGTCAACACTTTCCTTGCACAATGGCAGCTTCTTGTCTACCAGAGATGGTGGAGGACACAACAATATCAACTGGCTACTGCTGCAGAGAGCTTATGGCCAACATTGTACAGTTCTATGCATGGTGAGTGAATATTTGGTAGTAACTAAGCCGTCTGCTAAATCTTCCTCTCCATGATTTGCTGAATCATCATTGCTGAATCCCCACTACCAACATTCTGGGAGTTAACCTTGACCCAAATCCTGAACTGGACCAGCCAAACCAATATTGCACATAACCTCTGGCAGCTCCCCCAAATGCTCCCTGTCTGTAGTTGCATTTCCAGCAGGTTCTGTGTAGCCAATAACAGAGGCCCAACATCAGTCTGGACTTAGCATGGATCTGATCTCTAACATTCCAGCTGTTGGCTGTTGCACTCTGTAAGCTGCTTATTCTTGTCTATGAGGGGTTTGCTGGCTTGTGACCCTGAGAAAAGCCATGAGCATGGCCTCGCCAATGTGACCACATCTGCACTTAGGAAAGTGTGTGGGTTGATGATGTGATGCTGTGAGCAGTCACAGTTCTCCTCAGAGATGAACTGCAGCCTCCTACTCAAGCCTGCAATCTGTCATTCCAGAAGGCAGAACCATGCATGAGAGAAATCAATAAATGGAAAGGCCTTCCTTTTCCTTTCTTCCATCCATGCCTGATGCGCACTTGCTATTCACTGCTTGACAGAAAGGAAGAGAGGACTCCTCACTCGTTTTGCACTGCACATGAGGCTCATCATTGGCTGTAGCCCATTGTCCTGCTCTCCAACCAGGTTAAGAACATATCCCTCTGTGGGTGTCAGGAATAGATGGCAGCACACCGCCGTCTGTTTCTACCCTCTCTTGCGATGTGTGACCTTTTTTCCCGCAAGTAGAAAGGAAAATTAATCTTCACATGTGATTAGTTGATCCTCAGTCAGCATCCCTCTGATACATCATGAGGTCTGCTAAATGTCTTTCTCATATGTCCATCCTCTTGGGATTTGGAGCACAATGGCCATGAGCATCAAGTGCATGTAGCCTACCCACAGTCATTTCTCATAAAGCATCTGATGCTTGGAAAATAGTTTCACATGCTTAACTAGTCCCTTTTCATGTGGAAATCCATCATGTATTGCCCAAATGAAAGCCTCGCATTCTAGGTTCAGCTTCTGGTAGTACAAAAAAGATCATACACCAGCTCAAGACACTGTCCCTATGTATACTGCTGGCCCCACAGCTGCCAGTATCAACTGCTACCTGCATTCAGGCTATCCTGATCAGGAAGGAGGGTCTCTTTTTGTAAGCCATACGGAGCAATACTTTCCATCTTGCCTGTTTAGCCTAGACCAGAATCTGCATGGAGGAATCACTAAATTGTGAAGCCACTCTTTGATTGCCTTGTGACATGTTCCTTCTCATGATTCTCTGCAATCCTTTATTTTTAATGTTATGCTCATGAGCATTTGATGATTTTTTTCAGCAGCAATACAGAGGTGGAACAACCTTCAATGTAGGGGCAAAAAATTTTGGGGTTACAAGTTTCGATCCTCAGTGACAATACAGCCTCTTTGCATCTGACATAAAGTCTGTCCGTGATTTGACACGAGGATTGCCACCTTTCCGTCCACCTCCGGCATTTGAATTCACAGGGCTCCACGCCTCTGTCTTCTTAATTGGACGGACCCACAGAATTGCTTTCAGCTGGCCACTTCACTCCAAGCACTAATGTCCCCCACTTTTAGGTACGTCACTTGGAATATCACTGACAGTAAATGATTCCCATATTTCACAAAGTTTAAATAAAAGGGACTACATAAAAACAGGCTTATATGAGTACAAATAAAGTAGAAAGTCTGTGGCCTGAGAAAACTCTAACAAACAACAAAGTGGTATGGACAAGTAATGGCGTGCAGAAAGGAAATATGAAAATACTTGAAACTGCTATCAAACCTAACAACAACTTTACAAAATTCGAAAAAGAAAGTGGTAAAAGCGAATGTGGCCCATTAAAGACAGATACAGATGAGCCTGTAATCAGCAGTAAGGAAATGGCAGTCTAGTTAAATGAGCAATTTGTACTCATTTTCACAGAAGAGGAAAAGGATAAATTACAAGTGATAGAAAGGGACCAAAAAAGGAGAGAAACTTAACAGATTTAGTACAAGTGAAAAATGAGCCATGGAGACAAGATAGACAAATCTCCATGACCTGATGGTTTTTGCCCCAGGGCCCGGAAGGGAGCAGTGAAAGAAATTTAGATGCTTTTGCATAATTCTGCAGCACTCTTCTACTTGTGGAATAGTACCTATGGATTAGGAAGTTGGAAATATCCATTATTTTGGAAAAGGCAGGAAAATCTGATGATAACAGACTTTTCAAATTATGTTCATTTGTGGATTTTTGGGAAATGTCTAAGGGATAGATCTTCCGCAACTACACTGGCACCACCCCCCACCTTTTCCTCCGCTACATCGATGACTGTATCGGCGCTGCCTCGTGCTCCCACGAGGAGGTTGAACAGTTCATCAACTTTACTAACACCTTCCATCCCGACCTGAAATTCACCTGGACTGTCTCAGACTCCTCCCTCCCCTTCCTAGACCTTTCCATTTCTATCTCGGGCGACCGACTCAACACAGACATCTATTATAAACCGACTGACTCCCACAGCTACCTGGACTACACCTCCTCCCACCCTGCCCCCTGTAAAAACGCCATCCCATATTCCCAATTCCTTCGTCTCCGCCGCATCTGCTCCCAGGAGGACCAATTCCAACACCGCACAGCCCAGATGGCCTCCTTCTTCAAGGACCGCAGATTCCCCCCAGACGTGATCGACGATGCCCTCCACCGCATCTCCTCCACTTCCCGCTCCTCCGCCCTTGAGCCCCGCTCCTCCAACCGCCACCAAGACAGAACCCCACTGGTTCTCACCTACCACCCCACCAACCTGCACATACAACGTATCATCCGCCGCCATTTCCGCCACCTCCAAACGGACCCCACCACCAAGGATATATTTCCCTCCCCTCCCCTATCAGCGTTCCGCAAGGACCACTCCCTTCGTGACTCCCTTGTCAGATCCACACCCCCCACCAACCCAACCTCCACCCCCGGCACCTTCCCCTGCAACCGCAGGAAATGTAAAACTTGCACCCACACCTCCACACTCACTTCCCTCCAAGGCCCCAAGGGATCCTTCCATATCCGCCACAAGTTCACCTGTACCTCCACACACATCATCTATTGCATCCGCTGCACCCGATGTGGCCTCCTCTATATTGGGGAGACAGGCCGCTTACTTGCGGAACGCTTCAGAGAACACCTCTGGGCCGCCCGAACCAACCAACCCAATCACCCCGTGGCTCAACACTTTAACTCCCCCTCCCACTCCACCGAGGACATGCAAGTCCTTGGACTCCTCCACCGGCAGAACACAACTACACGACGGCTGGAGGAGGAGCGCCTCATCTTCCGCCTGGGAACCCTCCAACCACAAGGTATGAATTCAGATTTCTCCAGCTTCCTCATTTCCCCTCCCCCCACCTTGTCTCAGTCGGTTCCCTCAACTCAGCACCGCCCTCCTAACCTGCAATCCTCTTCCTGACCTCTCCGCCCCCACCCCACTCCGGCCTATCACCCTCACCTTGACCTCCTTCCACCTATCCCACCTCCATCGCCCCTCCCCCTAGTCCCTCCTCCCTACCTTTTATCTCAGCCTGCTTGGCTCTCTCTCTCTTATTCCTGATGAAGGGCTTATGCTCGAAACGTCGAATTCTCTATTCCTGAGATGCTGCCTAACCTGCTGTGCTTTGACCAGCAACACATTTGCAGCTGTGATCTCCAGCATCTGCAGACCTCATTTTTTACTTGGAGAAGAGCCAACTGACCATACTGAGCCTGCATGGATTTGTCCAGGGTGGGAGGTGGGTGGGGGATTCATATACAGTTGAACATTTTTAGGAGATAATCTGGTTGGGGAGTGCAAAGGGCAATGTCTGAGGAGGTATCGGCATGGAATTTCAGAAAACAATTGATACAATTCCACCTCACATTATTAGTAATTAATTATTACATGGAGGAATTAGAGTAGAAGAGTATAGAACTGGCAGGTCATGTTAAAATTTAACAAGACTTTGGTTCAGCCATATTTAGAATACTGTGCACAGTTCTGGTCGCCACATTACCAAAAGGATATGGACGCTTTAGAGACGATGCAGAGAAGGTTTACGAGGATGTTGCTGGTATGGAAGGTGTGAGCTATGAACAGAGGTTGAGTAGGTTTGGATTGTTTTCATTAGAAAAATGGAGATTGAGCGGGGTCCTGACTGAGGTCTTCAAAATCATGAAGGGTGTATACAGGGTAGATAGAGATAAGCTTTTTCCCAGGGTGAGGGATTCAATAACAAGAGGTCATGCGTTCAAGGTGAGAGGTGAAAAGTTTAAGGGGGATAAATGTAGAAAGTACTTTACACAAACAGTGGAAGGTACCTGGAGCGCGTTGCCAGCAGAGGTAGTAGAGGCAGACATGATAGATTTATTTAAGGTGTGTCTAGACAGATGCATGAGGAGGTGGGGAGCAGAGGGATACAGATGCTTAGGAATTGGGCAATAGGTTTAGACAGTGGATTTGAATCGGCACAGATTTGGAGGGCCGAAGGGCCTGCTCCTGGCCTGTAAATTTTCTTTGTTCTTTTTTGATCATTGTTCTTCAGAACTGGACCCAAAATGTTAACTCTGCTTTCCCTTCGCAAATGCTGCCAGACCTGCTGAGTTTTTCTAGCAATGTTTCTGAGCTCCAGCATCCTCAGTTCTTTAGGTTTTTCTCTTTCTCGAACTAATACTATAGCGATAATCCCATGAGGCCACTGCCTCCCTATGTTGCACCTCATTGTGAGTTGCTTTACTTCAAGACCACAGGTGATCTTAGAGTTTGGAAGCAATAAGACCATGGAGGGATTTGAAATCAAGAATGAGAATTTCAAAATTGAGGCATCGGTCCCTCATATCATACCGTTACCTGCACTGATTCTCTCCAAGACCAGTATATCATTCCTGAGGTTTGTTAGCTAAAATCAAACTTCAGGAACTGTGGATTTTTTTAATTCATCATTCTTATCTCAATTTATCCCCTTTTGTTCAAAATCCTTGCATAATCTAGTAAAACTTAATAATTTTAATCTTGAAATATTAGCATCTCGACTTTTTTGCAGAAGTAGTTTTAAGATTTACACTACTCATTAAATGAAAAATTGATTCCTGATTTAATATCAATATGGTCTGACCCTAATTTTAAGGATACGCCACCTTGATTTAGATCCTAAACCAGAGGAAGTAACTTTTTTTCTGTATGTACCTATACAAACCTCTTAATCATGTTCAATATCTCAATAAGGTCATCCATCAATCTGCCAAATTCAATGGAATGCAAGATAAACTTGTATAACTCATTATCATAATTTAACCCTTTGTAAAAAAAAACCTGTGTTTATTCAACACCTTTAACAGATTAAGACATCCCAAATATTTTACAGAAGCATTATATAAGAAATGGTGTCATCAAACACCTAACGAGATGCATGTGCAGATGACTAAAAGCTTGATTAAACAAGTAAGTTTTCAGAAGGTCCCAGAAGTCTCAGTGTAAATAGTGTTAGGATGTAACAATGTTGGATCCTGTCAACGACCTGAATTGTAGAGAACCAGTTTGGATTAATCATGCGTAAACTGGGTGACCGCTTTCCAAAAAGACCCTGTGCTTCCAGTTGCCTGTCATTTCAACACACTACCTTGTTCCCTGGCCAACATCTCTGTCTCACACCTGCTGCGGTGCTCCAGCAAGGCTCAGTGCTCAACTAGAAGAACACTCTCATTTTCTGCTTGGGAACTGTACAGATTTCTAGATTCAATATTGAGTTCAACAATTTTAGGGCTTGAGGCACCTTCTCCCATGTCCTTATCCCAACAACCACACACTTGGCCCTGTTACTGCATGGTCTGGTAATACTCACTAGCCATTGTTAACCACTAATAATCCCCATAAGCTGCCACTTTTTAAAATTTATTCATTTTGTGTGGTGTGGGTGTCATGGGCTGGGCCAGCATTTATTGCCCATTTCTAGTTTCCCCTGAGAAGGTGATGGTGAGCTGCCTTCTTGAACCACTGCAGTCCACTTGCTGTGGGTTGACGACAATGCCATTAGGGGGAGAATTCCAGGATTTTGACCCAGTGACAGTGAAGCAACAATGATATTTATTTCCAAGTCAGGATGGTGACTAGCTTGGAGGGGAACTTGAAGATGATGTGTTCCCATTTATCTGCTGCCCTTGTCATCCTAGATGGATGCGGTCATGGGTTTGGAACGTGCTGTCTAAGGATCTTTTGATGAATTTCTGCGGTGCATCTTGTAGGTGTACACTCTGCTATTACTGAGCATCAGTGGTGGAGGGGGTGAATGCTTGTGGACGCAGTGACAATTAAGCAGGCTGCTTTAACCTGGATGGTATAAAGCATCTTGAATGTTGTTGTGGCTGCACTCATGCAGACAAGTGGGAAGTGTACAATCCTGACATGTGCCTTGTAGATGGTGGACAGGGTTTTGGGAGTCAGAAAGTGAGTTACTCGCCGCAGTTACGTTTCTGATTAATGATAACTTCCAGGATGTTGATAGTGGGAGATTCAGCGATGATAACACCATTGAATGTCAAAGGGTGGTGGTTAGATTCTCTCTTATTGATGATGGTCATAGCTTGGCATTTGTGTGGGGCAAATTCTGTTATTGCTTCTTGTCAGCCTAAGCCTGAATATTGTCCAGATTTTGTTGCATTTGGACACAAGATGGTACTGAACATGGTGAAATTAGCAGTGAACATCCCCACTACTAACCTTATGGTAGAGGGGAGATATTGATGAAGCAGCTGAAGATGGTTGGGCTGAGGACACTACTCTGAGGAACTTCTGCAGAGATATCCTGGAACTGAGATGACTGACCTCCAACAACCGCAACCATCTTCGTATGTGTCAGGTATGACTCTAACCATGGGAGAGTTTGCCCCCGATACCCATTGATTCCAGTTTTGCTAGGGCTCCAGACCACACTCAGTTGACTGAAGCCTTGATGTCAAGGGTTGTCACTCTCACCTCACCTCTGGAATTCAGTTCTTTTGTCCATGTTTGAACCAAGGCTGTAATGAGGTAGGGAGCTGAGTAGCCCTGGCAGAACCCAAACTGGGCATCACTGAGCAGGTTATTGCTGAGCAGGCGCTACTTGATAGCACTGTTGATGACATCTTCCATCACTTTACTGATGATTGAGAGTAGACTGATGGGGCGGTAATTTATCGGGTTGGATTTGTCTTGCTTTTTATGTACAGGACATACTTGGGCAATTTTCCACATTGTCGAATAGATGCCAATATTGTAACTATCCTAGGACAGCTTGGATATGGCAACAGCAAGTTCTGGAACACAAGTCTTCATTACTATTACCAGAATGTTGTCAGGGCCCATAGCATTTGCAGTATCCAGTAACTCCAACTGTTTATTGATATCACATGGAGTGAATCAAATTGGCTGAAGACTGGTATCTGTAATAATGCTGGGGACCACTGGAGAGGGTTCAGATGGATCATCCAATTCACATTTCTGGCTGAGGATTGCTGTAAAAGCTTCAGCCTTATCTTTTGCACTGATGTGCTGAGCTCTTCCATCATTGAGGTTGGGAATATTTGTCGAGCCTTCTTTTCCAGTGACTTGTTTAATCATCCACCACCATTCACAACTGGATATGGCAGGACTGCAGAGACTAGGTCTGCTGTGTTGATTGTGGGGTTGCTTAGCTTTGTCTATCACTTGCTGCTTATGCTGTTTGGAATGTAAGTAGTCCTGTCTGGTGGCTTCACCAGATTGACACCACATCTTGAGCTATGCCTGCTTCTGCTTCTGCTCCTGCTCCTGGCAAGCCCTCTTGCACTCTCCATTGAACCAGGGTTGATCTGGCTTGATGGTAGTGATTGATTGGGGGATATGCCATGAGGTTACAGATTGTGCTGGATCACAATTCTGCTGCTGTTGATGGCCCACAGCGCTTCAGTCCAGTCTTGAGTTGCTAGATCTGTTTGAAGTCTGACCCATTTAGCACAGTGATAGTGCTACACAACACAATGGAGGCTATTTTCATTGTGAAGATGGGACTTTGTCTCCACAAGGACTGTGAGGTGGTCACTCTTACTAATACTGTCATGGACAGATGCTTCTGCAGCTGGCAGATCGGTAAGGATGAGGCCAAGTATGTTTTTCCCTCATATTGGTTCCCTCACTACCTGCCACAGGCCCAGTTTAGCAGCTATGTCCATTAGGACCCGACCAGCTCAATCAACAATTCTGCTACCAAGCCGCTCTTGGTGATGTACATTAAAATCTCCCATTCAGACTACATTTTTTGCCCTTAACGCCCTCTGTACTTCTTTTAAGTGTTGTGCAACATGGAGGAGTACCAATTCATCAGCTGAGAGAGGACAGTACGTGGTAACCCACAGGAGGTTTCCTTGTCCATGTTTTACCTGAAGCCATGAGACTTCATGGGGTCTGGAGTCAATCTTGAGGACTCCCAGAGCAGCTCCCTCCTGACTGTATACCACTGTGCTGCCACCTCTGCTGGATCTGTCCTTCTGGTGAGACAGGACAGATCCAGGGTTGGCGATGGTGGTGATTCGGACATTGTCTGTACAATTGCAACATTTAAGAGGCATTGGGATGGATATATGAATAGGAAGGGTTTGGAGGGATATGGGCTGGGTGCTGGCAAGTGAGACTAGATTGGTTTGAGATATCTGGTCAGCATGGACTGGTTGGACAGAAGGGTCTGTTTCCATGCTGTACTTTATGACTCTAAAAATTTATTTTACAATAACAGGAATAAATTTACCAATACAATAGTCTTTTATACATTTCAGTATGTTTGTTAATATATATTCTTAGAAACCTCAATCTTGTGACAAACCTTGTGATATTTTTCTGAGAGCTATTATCCTGTCAGCTGAAGAGAGGTAACAATTACGTCTGTGCTGGCAATTCCCAAAATACCAGAATCTGACTGTGTGCAATGCTGAGTATTTTCCAGCATGCACTTGTATGAGTCACTCAGCTATGCTGTGCAGCAAAATGAAGCATGTCTTTTCTCAGCCTAGAACAGCAATTATAAACTTGTGAACAGTGCACTCGGTGAAGCTCAGAGAGCAAATGAGCAGAAGCAGGTGGAGGTGGCACAAAGGTCTCAGGAAGCAGCTGGTTGGAGGGTGAGATTGCTTCTATCCATGGCTCTTAAGGACAGACATTGATCTCTGGAACCCAGCCTTTAAAAATAGGATGTTTTCTGAGCATGAAATAAAGTTGGGATATCTGGTCGGCATGGATGATTTGGACCGAAGGGTCTGTTTCCGTGCTGTACATTTCTATGACTCTATGACTCTATATGATTCAGTGAGTATGACTATACCAGGCTGATTATTGACTAGTTTGTGAGACAGTTCTCCCAGTTTTGCACTAGCCCCAGGTCGACAGGGCTGTTTCTGCTGTTGTCTTTTCCGGTGCCAAGGTCAATGCCAGATGATATATCTGGTTTCATTTCTGTGAGACTTTATCAGATTCATACAATTGAATGGCTTGCTAAACCACTTCAGAGGGCAATTGAGAATCAAGCACATTGCTGTGGATCTGGTGTTACATGTAGGCCACACTACGTGAGGCTGGCAGATATCCTTCTCTGAATGGGTTTTTCCAACAATCGACAATGGTTTTATGGTCATCAGTAGATTTGTAATTCCAGATTTTAATTTTTCTTTATTGAACTCAAATTCCACCATCTGCCATGACGGGATTTTCACCTGGGACTCCAGAACGTTATCTGGATCTCTCAATTAATAGTCTAGACTTGGCCATTGCCTTCCCATTCATTCTCCTAGGCTGACGATAATCCACTCCTTTGTCTGTCCAAGTGTTCCTCTTTCTCTTCAGGCTCTATCTCCACCTTTTGTTGAGTCCTTGCCACTCCCCCCACATTCCCCACCCCCACCCACCCCCTTTCTTCTGTATAAAAAACAACTTTTTCTGAGCTCGCATCAGTTCTGAGTCACTAGACCCAATATGTTATTCTGATTTCTCCCCACAGATGCTGTCAGACCTGCTGAGATTTTCCAGCAATCTCTGTTTTTGTTTCTGATTTCCAGCATCTGAAGTTCTTTCAGTTTTTTTTATTTTGGATTAATCATGCGTTGCATTTTCCTATTCCTGGAACATAGAATATTAAAGCGCAGTACAGGCCCTTCAGCCCTCGATGTTGCGCCGACCTGTGGAATCAATTTGAAGCCCATATAACCAACACTATTCCATTTTCATCCATATGTTTATCCGATGACCATTTAAATGCCCTTAAAATGTGATGAGTCTACTATTGTTTTGCTCTATGTTCCTTTCTGGGATTGTCATGTACTTTAATCACCCAAGACTCTTTAAAACCCTAACAACAATTAAAGTACTTCTTCTCCTTTCTTTCCATTCAGAACATGCCCAATTTATATAATCATTTTTCATAATTCCAACTTCGTAGCACTTCTGTTTTCTGTATTCTATAACCTTCAATAGCTGCACAATCTTTCTTCGAACATTTTTTTCGGAATTGAAGACAGTATTCTAAGTATTCATGATTTTCAAAGTGAACAGAGTCATAGCATATCTCTGTAACACACTCTAGCTCTCTTCACAAAGGAAATTAGTTGCTTGCATTTTTCTTGGTGGGGCAAGTAACATAAAAATCTGATCTTTTGGTTGTGGGGTTGTTTAGCTCTGCTAATCATATTGCTGCTTTCAGTGTTCTACCTGCAAGTAACTCAGTCTTGTAGCTCAGAAGATTGACATCCTGTTTTTATGTGCGAGTTGGAGTCCCTGAAATGCAAACACTCCCATATTCTTCACTGGGAGCACTGATCCCCCAACATGATGGTCTTGAAACATTGCAAAAATGCCAGGCCACAAATTTACAGATTGTGATTGAATAAAATTCTGCTGCTGCTGATAGTCAACAACAAAACATGGATCCCCAGTTTTGAGTTGATTGATCTGTCCTGCATCTGCCCCATTTGCCATGATGAAAGGTATCCTCACTGTGAAGGCAGGACCTTGGCTTCACAACAACTGTGTGCTTATCACTCTGGCCAATACTGTAATGGACAGATGCCTCTCCAACAGGTAGTTTAGTGAGGAGCAGACCAAGTAGGTTTTCCTTCACGTCCTTGAGGTGGCATGGTTGCTCAGCGCTTAGCACTGCTGCCTCACAGCACCAAGGACCCCAGGTTCAATTCTAGCCTTGAGCAACTGTCTGTGTGGAGTCTGCACATTCTCCCCATGTCTGCGTGAGCTTCCTCCGGGTGTTCCAGTTTCCTCCCACAATCCAAAGATGTGTGGGTTAGGTGAATTGACCAGTATTAATTTCTCTTAGTGTTCAGGGATGTATATGTTAGTAGCATTGTTCAGGGGTAAATATAGGATAATAGGGTAGGGGAATGGGTGTGGATGGGTTACTCTTTGGAGGGTCGGTATGGACTTGTTGGGCCAAAGGGTCTGTTTCCACACTATAAGGATTTTATGATATGATTCTATTATTCCTGCCACTGATCTATTATACTAGCTGGGACTTTTAGAACCTGGTCAGTTCGGAAATTGTGAGCCACTCCTGGCATTAGAGATCGAAGTCCTTCCTCCTATCCTTCTGCCCCAACCATCCCACCCCACCGAATACACTCTGTATCCTTGTCATCCTTAGTGTTTCTTCCAAGTGATATTCATCATGAAGGCCTGTGGGAGAGGGTGAGGGGATTGGTGTTGGGGTTGAGTGTAGGTGGTAGCCAGCAGGAGGCTGCCTTGCACATGATTTACCTGATGCCACAAAGTCTCATCAGACAACTAAGTTCTGTAGTCCAATTTCAGATTTTCCAGAATTTAGACTCCACCCTGTCCTGTTCCTGGTTCTCCAGTTCATTATGATAGAATAAAATTCCCTACAAATATTTAAGATGTAGACTATAGAATAAAATTAAATTCTTGTGCAGAATTATAGAAGAATTCTTGCCCTTCACCTAGAACCATGAGGTGCTCTAAGCCCACCTGAATCTCAGAAACAGAAAGAGGGAGGCCTCATTCAAGCACTTCATGCAAGAGAGAGCACTTACTACAATGCGACATTTCCTCTACTCTACACAACCTAATTTAGGTATTGAGGTTATAAGTTTGAATTTTAGCCTAACTGAGAATGTTGCAAGCTGAGCTAAGCTGACACTTGAGATATATTACAAGGCAATTTTTGACTCTTATGCTTTGAATTTGGATAAATATATAATTTAATTTATAGCAGAGAACATTGTGGCAGGATTGAATATGGCAGAATCCAGAAACAATAGCAGAATGAATCCCAGTCTGATAAGAGATATGCAACAGCAAGGATGAGCTAGGCGCCCCATGGAGTTGGAATCTCATCACACCAAGGCAGTTACAGACTGCATTTATTTTAGTTAATGGAATATGGGTGTCATTGTCTTGGACAGCATTTATTGCTCATCTTTAACTACCCAGGCGTCTGTTAAGAGTCAGGCTCATTGGTGTTGATTTGGAGACACATGTAGCCCAGAACAGGTGGGTATGGCAGAGTTCCTTCCCCAAAGAACAAGTGAACCAGATGAGTTTATGACAATTAGCGGTTGTTGCATGGTTGAAAATAGGCTGGAATTGTAATCCAGATTTACAGGATTTTAAATTTTGCCGTCTGTCATGGTGAAATGTGAACCCATGTCCTCAGACATTATCCTGGGGGTCTGGATTACTAGTCCAGTATCATTACCGTTACAGCACCACCTCCCTGATAATCTATAGGATCGTTGCAGACTTGAGGTTGAGCTGGAGTGCCAACAAATATCAGAGGCTCCATGAGAAAGGAGAACGCTTCAAAGAAGTGTTGCGATTTACAGACTGGGAAAGCTGGAAATATGCAAAGTCTAGTTTTCAGATTGAATGTTGCTACCATAACAAGCAAACCACTACAATCAGGGAAATCAAGGACTACAAAACAATATAAAACAAGGTCTCACACTTGAGCAAATCACAATGCCAGAATTAAAGCATTAAAGGAACTATTTGGCAACCTAGGCAGTCAAATTCTAATTGAAGGAAAATGTTCAAAGCCTGTTGAGGCTGCAAGAGGAGGAAGACCTACTACATAACCCATAGTAAAAACAGGTAGCATTTATTTATGGCACGAATTGGGATTTATCCAGAAAAAAAAGAAAGTAATGGGGATTATTACATAGAATCACAGAAGGAGAATTCATCCACTAAAGTCATTAAGAGCACAGAAAACTTTACTGAGTGACTAGATACTAACAGCTCCCACGAGGAGGTTGAACAGTTCATTCACTTTACTAACACCTTGCACCCCGACCTCAAATTTACCTGGACCGTCTCAGACTCCTCCCTCCCCTTCCTAGACCTTTCCATTTCTATCTCGGACGACCGAATCAACACGGACATTTATTATAAACCGATCGACTCCCACATACTTCCTCCCATCCTGCCCCCTGTAAAATCACCATCCCATATTCCCAATTCCTTCATCTCCGCTGCATCTGCTCCCAGGAGGTCCAGTTCCAGCACCGAACAACCCAGATGGCCTCCTTCTTCAAGGACCGCAGATTCCCCCCAGACGTGATCGATGATGCTCTCCACCTTCCAGCTCCTCCGTCCTTGAGCCCCACCCCTCCAATCGCCACCAGGACAGAACCCCACTGGTCCTCATCTACCACCCCACCAACCTCCATATACATCATATCATCCGTTGTCATTTCCGCCACCACCACCAGGGATATATTTCCCTCCCCTCCCCTTCCACCGTTCCGAAAAGACCACTCCCTCCGTGACTCCCTCATCAGGTCCACATCCCCCACCAACCCAACCTCTACTACTGGACCTTCCCGTACAACCGCAAGAAATACAAAACTTGCGCCCACACCTCCCCCCTCACTTCCCTCCAAGGCCCCAAAGGATCCTTCCATATCCACCACAAATTCACCTGCACCTCCACACACATCATTTACTGCATCCGCTGCACCTGATGTGGCCTCCTCTATATTGGGGAGACAGGCCGCCTACTTGTGGAACATTTCAGAGAACACCTCTGGGACACCCGGACCAACCAACCCAACCACCCCATGGCTCAACAGTTCAACTCCCCCTCCCACTCCACCAAGGACATGCAGGTCCTTGGACTCCTCCATCGCCAGACCACAGCAACACGACGGCTGGAGGAAGAGCGCCTCATCTTCCGCCTAGGAACCCTCCAACCACAAGGGATGAACTCAGATTTCTCCAGTTTCCTCATTTCCCCTCCCCCACCTTGTCTTAGTCCCAACCCTCGAACTCAGCACCACCTTCCTAACCTGCAATCTTCTTCCTGACCTCTCCGTCCCCACCCCCACTCCAGCCTATCACCCCCACCTTAACCTCCTTCCACCTATTGCATTTCCAACACCCTTCCCCCAAGTCCCTCCTCCCTACCTTTTATCTTAGCCTGCTTGGCACACTCTCCTCATTCCTGAAGAAGGGCTCATGCCCGAAATGTCGATTCTCCTGCTCCTTGGATGCTGCCTGACCTGCTGCGCTTTTCCAGCAACCCATTTTCAGTACTAACAGCCATTGTCAACATTGGAGCAAGGAAACCTCACAGCCACATACAGTTTGCAGCTACTAAAAACAAACATTTTATCTGTAAAATACTATGTTACAAAAGACTCAGAGAGCAACAGGCTACAACAGAAGAAAAACTAAAGGTATTTCAAGGTAAATAGATGATTCAGACTTGACTTTTGGCCAGAAGATATTAATGCCAATAGGCATCTTACTAACTGTAAGCTGAATAATCTTTTTCATCAGTGAAACTACAATGTCCAGCAGATATAACTCTAAAGACTAAAGATTTCTTCGAAGAAACTCTGTAACACAAGACATGTCAGAAAGTAGAAAACTTATATGTACGTCATAGTCAAGAATTCTCAACTCTTCAGAATGAATGCACGTTTTGAACTGAATCGTCTTCAAATGCTAGAAGGACTCAAAACAGTTAAAGTCAAAAAAACACTGGATAAGGAAGAATCAGCCATACTAAACTGGGCAATTATCATTCAGCTAAGGATCAGCTAATCATGGAATAGCCAATGAAAGAATTACTAGGACAAGATTTCATAGGACTTTCTAGATCATGGGAGATCCCAATCTGATGACAGAATCCATTGAAATTAGTTACTCTGATGTAAGAAATTTGTTAAACGCTATTAATAAAGAGATGGTGGTCGGCCAGCCAACAATAATTGGTTTCATCAATATGAGAGGAGCAGAACAGAGACTGAGAATGTGTCACCATTCATTGACATTGTGTGGAAGGAAGGAGTAAGAGGCAAAAATCTGGTAATTAGTAATGAGCACATTCTGAGTGTGCTCAGACAGATATGTGCTGGTACGTGATGGAGATCTGGTTATTCACTTTCACTTCAGGAGGATGTTGTGTACGTACACTTATCGCAGTTTCACAGACATGTCATGATGTGGAAGGATGTCATTCGGACCATCGTGCCTGCACCAGCTCTCCAAATGAATTGCTTAACTTAACCATTCTCCTGTCTTTCCCCCATATCTTTGCTCATTGGTTTTATTCAAATAATCATCCAATGGCATCTTCAAAGCCTCAAATGAACCTGATTCCATCACACTACCAGAGAATACATCTCAGACTCGATGATTGTTATGTGAAAATGATTTTTCTGGTATCACAGATGAGGGGCATAGACAGGGTGGACAGTAATAGTTTTTTTTCCAAGGTAGGAATTTCAACTACAAGAGGGCACAGTTCAGTGTGAGAGGGGCAAGTTTAAAGGACAAGTGTGGGGAAGCCTGGAATGCACTGCCTGTGGAGCTGATGGAAGCAGACATGTTAGCAACGTTTGAGGTGTTTCTTGATAGACACATCAATGGGAGGTAAACTGAGGAATAGAAACCACATATGGAAAATAAGTAGTGGGTCTAAATAAGGAACAGGAATTGGCACAGGCTTGGTGGGCTGAAGGGCTGTTCCTCTGCTGTGTTGAGTTGTATGTTGTATATTGCACAATCCTCTGACAGAAAAATAATTCTCCACATATCTATCCTAAATGATTGACCCCTAATTTTAAAACATGACCCTCTAGTCCTGGATTGATAAACAAAACTCTTTCACTCTTCTAAATTCCAGTGGAAGCAAGCACAGCTTGTCCAAGTTGTCCTTATAAGACAGCTTGCTCATTCCAGATATCAATCAAGTAAAATGTCTGTGAACCACCTCCACTATGTTTACGTCCTTCCTGAAGTAAGGAGTCCAAAACTGCACACAATATTTGAGATGTATCATCGATAGTCATAGGTGAGGTGCTGGAAGACTGGAGGTTGGCTAATGTGGTGCCACTATTTAAGAGAATTAGCAAGGACAAACCAGGGAACTATAGACCAGTGAGCCTGACATCAGCAGTGGGCAAGGTATTGGAGGGAATCCTGAGGGACAGAGAGTGGTGTTGGAACGTTGGTTTTCAGATTGGAGGCCTACGACCAGTGAGGTGCCACAAGAATTGGTACTGGGTCCACTACTTTTTGTCATTTATGTAAAATTTTTGGATAACATAGGAGGTCTAGTTAGTAAGTTTGCAGATGACACCAAAATTTGAAGTGTATTGGACAGCAAAGAAGGTTACCACAGATTACAGTGGGATCTTGATCAGATGGACCAATGGGCTGAGGAGTGGCAGATGGAATTTAATTTAGATAAATGTGAAAATGCTGCATTTTGGAAAAGCAAATCTTAGTAGGACTTATAAACTTAATGGTAAGGTCCTAGGGAGTGTTGCTGAACAAAGGGACCTTGAAATGCAGGTTCATAGCTCCTTGAAAGTGGAGTTTCAGGTAGATAGGATAGTGAAGAAGACATTTGGTATGTTTTCTTTTATTGGTCAAAGCATTGAGGTCATGTTGCGGTTGTACAGGACATTGGTTAGACCATTTTTGGAATATTGCATGCAATTCTGATCTCCTTCCTATCAGAAGGATGTTGTGAAACTTGAAAGGATTTGGAAATAATTTAAAAGGATTTTGCCAGGATTGGAGGACTTGAGCTTTAAGGAGAGGCTGAATAGGCTGGGCCTGATTTCCCTGGAGTGTCGGGGGCTGAGGGGTGACTTCGTAAAGGTTTATAAAATCATGAGGGGTATGAATAGGGCAAACAGACTATGTATTTTTGAACTGAGTTCAATTCTGGCCTCTCTGCTTTAGGAAAGATATTGTGAAACTTGAAAAGGTTCAGAAAAGATCTGCATCATTGTTGCCAGGATTGGAGGGTTTGAGCTATAGGGAGAGGCTGAATAGTCTGGGGCTATTTTCCCTGAAGCATTAGAGGCTGAGGGGTACCTTATAGAAGTTTGTAAAATCATGAGGGGTATGGATAAGTTCAATCATCAAGTTCTTTTTTCCCAAGAGTAGGAAATTCAAAATTAGAGGACATTGGTTTAAGGTGAGAAGGGAAAGATTTAAAAGGAACCTGAAGGACACCTTTTTCAAGCAGAGGGTGTTATGTGTTTGGAATAAGCTGCCAGAGTAAGTCATAGAGGCTGGTACAATTACAACATTTAAAGGGCATCTGGATGAGTATATGAATAGGAAGGGGTTGGAGGGATATGGGCCAAATGCTGGCAAATGGGACTAGAATAATTCAGGATATCTGGTTGGCATGAACAAGTTGGACCGAAGGGTCTGTCTCCGTGCTGCACATCTCTGTGATTCTATGACTCTCAGACTACAATTGTTGAAGGTCCATGGAACATGAAGCAGTAAGTTGAAGTAAAGAGTCTATATGCTTTAGCACAGGCTTACTATGTGATTTAAACTGTGAAGCATCTAACTCTAAGGAAGCTACCATTGAAATGGAATGACCAATGTCCACAAATTCAGGACACAGTCAAGAAGAAGTTTTCTGGTTCAGAAATCCAGAATACTGCAGAAAGAAGAATGAATGTCTCAACAGGGCAGCCATCTTTCATGAAGTAAATTCATGAGATTAAAGGTCCTCCAAATATTACAAAGGAGCAATTGCCTGGTTCGGCAGGAAAGATGCCCTCAGCAAAGAAACTCCAAGAGGTAAAAGGTTATCCAATTTAAATGGACTTTGGACCTCACACTGTCAAGAAAATAAACAAAGTAAACAGTCTTCAAACCAGACACTTACCACTTTTCAACTTTGACAGAGCACATGTTCTAAGGGAATAGTGAAATCTCCAGTCTTCTGAGACCTGGAGTGGGATCATAAAGGTAGTGGTAAATGAAATTTTACATGCAAATGAATAAAATTAAAAATGTAAATAAAAGCTTTGGGAAAATAGGTGTAAGGGTTAGTGATAGTTAATACTGAGCAATATAGTAAGCACCACCAATTACATCATGATATGTGGACTTTCAGCAAGAACAGCTCAGCATCTCAAAGAAAAAGGACTTGCCATAGATTCTCTACGGTGTGGAAACAGGCCATTCGACAAAATAGGTCCACACCAGCTCTCTGAAGAGCATCTCATCCAGACTCATTCCCATACCCAATGCCTGCAACCCCCAAGGCTCATCTCTTTAACCTGCACATCCCCAGATATTATGGGCAATTTAGTATGGCTAATCCACCCAACCTGCACATTTTGGACTGTGGGAGGAAACTGGAGTATCTGAGGGAAACCCATGTAACCATGGGGAAAACATGCAAACTCCACGCAGACAGTCACCCGAGGGTGGAATTGAATCTGGGTCCTTGGTGCTGTGAGGCATTAGTGCTAACCACTGAGCTACCGTGCTGCCAGCTGGGACTTCCTCAGTCTCAGTAACAGTGTCTATCATATTAATGTAACTTGTACTTATTTGCTAGCATACAATAAACTACATCTTATTTAAGACAAGAGCCTTTTCATGTTAGACTACCAAGTGGTTTTCTAAGCAAGCAAGCTATATCTCTACTGGGAAAGCAGATGGTGGCAGAAAACCTACCACACAACATGATAAGCAGCCATGAGGATTCACCTTCTTTTAAAAATATATTTTTTTCATGGAATGTGGGCATCACTGACTAGGTCAGCACTTATTGCCTGCCCCTAATTGCCCAGAGAGCTGTTAAGTGCCAACCATACCGCTGTGCACCTGGAGTCACAAATGTGGGCCAGATCAGTTAAGGATGGCAGGTTTCCTTCCCTGAAGACATTATGAACCAAATGAGCTTTTCAATGGCAATCAGTACCAAGTTTTTTAATTCCAGATTTTTTCCACTGAATTCTAGTTTCATAATCTACTATGGTAGGATTCGAGCCCATGATCCCTGAACATTAGCCTGGGGGTCTAGATTATTAGTCCTGTGACATTACTTACTTATCCTACAATCTTGGCGAGTTGTTAAAATATGCAGTGATATCCATTTCCACAGATACCTGCTACAGTGAGTTCTGACCCCTTTAGCTTTGTTCCATTTATAAAGTGGTTCAACCGAAAGTTATGCAATTGTACTTCAGGATACATTTACGGGTGCCACTTATACATAAGGAAGAAAGAGAAAGGAATAGTATTTCTTTAATACCTTTGAGTGCAAAGTGGTTCTATGCCATGAATTACTTTTGAAATGTAGTCACAGTTATAATCCGGAGAAATGCAATAGTCACTTTGTAGATGATAGTTGCAGCAATGACCATCTAATATGTTTTAGTGATATTGGTTGAGGGATAAATATTGATTAAGACACAGGAGAACTTCTGGTAATCTTTGAATAGTGCCAAGATTGACTTGCAAGGCATGTACAGACTATCTGGAATAATATTACTTTGATTCCTATGTGGGTGGGCTGAGCCATTTAGTCTATACTTGTCATAAAACACGTCTGTTTTCACTTGTGGCACCAATGTCACCTGGGACATTGCCTGTTTTGGTTTGGTGTCCTGTATCATTCAGAATCAGCTCTGGTGCCAGGATGTTCACTTTGCTGTTGCCCTGTCAAGTGTCGACTGCATGTATGAGAGAGAGGGTGACATTTCCCAGGTGGGAGGGAATAAAACCCAGCATTCAGGTTATTTTCTGAATGCACTTAAAACATCTGATTGCAGAGATCTGAATACAGCTGCTAAGGAATTGTGGACTGTGACTAAACATCAAACAAAGTTTCACAAAAATGATTTGTGGAAACTAGGAGTTTAAAAACCTGGAATGACCTGTAATTAAATAGAAATACAGCAAAATATTTAACATTGTGCATGAAATCATTTAATATCTTTTCTTGGAACCTAAGTTTTTATAATTGCTTAGCACTGCAAGTGTTAACATTGGGGATTTATATGAATACTGAGCTGTGGAAGACAAGAAAATATAGGAAGACATTACTAGTTGACAATGGACGTGGCTCTGGATAGTTCAGTGGTTAACACTATAATTTAATGTTTCAGGATCAGGAAAGGAAATAGAAAAAAGACAGTTGAGAACACCTCGTCGACGAATGCAGCAGCCCAAAATGCTGAGCAGCCCTGAGGACAGCCTGTATTATAACCAGTTAAATGTGAGTTCAAAGTAGCAATAAAGCTCTTTTGCTGACTTTGGGTCCAGATGATAATACCATTATAAATACCTGCCCCAACCTCTCCAGCCCCACCCCCATGCTCTTCTTCTGTCTGTCTTCGTGAACATGTGCTTATGCTCTTTATCTGTTGCTTTCATGTCAGGATGTCTGCCGTCACGGTGAATAATTGATGTGGTTTATCAAAGCCAAGCATGATGCATGCTTCATCAGGCTCACTTGAGCTCTTTGATCAAAAAAATTATGCTGTGACTTCTGATATTATCAGCATCTGCTTGCATTCAACACAAAATCACTTTGAATTAAAAATTAACGACTTGCTGCTCTGCTGTTGACTGTGTGTTCTTGGCCTTCTCCACAGGGAATCCTAGAATACCAAGGGAGTAAAAGAAAGCCAAGAAAACTTGGGTAAACAGATACTTAGTTTTTTCCAGTAAATAAAAACAAACTGTTGTGTTATAGAGTGTTGCATCTTTATACTTCAAAATATAAAGACTCTAAATAAAGCAAACTGTTTATTTTAGTTAAAATAATGTGATTGACATGTTAACAGATAGCCCTTTCTGTGAAAAGCTTTATTTTGTGTGCTGATAAATCAACTATTTTCTTCTTTATCACAGTCAAATCAAAGTGCTGGACATTGAGGATGAATATTACAAATCACTGTCATCTATTGAGCCTGTCACTGAGGAAGATGATACCTTGAACCCTCCTCCTATTCCAAGGGGATCCTTTACTCATAGCTAAACATGGATTCTGTAGGTAATTTAATGATTTCATATCTTGCAGTAAAATCTGACAAGTCAATTTTTCATGGTTCAGTTTTGTCAACAGTCTGTTAGAATAAACAATGGAATGGTTTGAGAAATAAGAATCAAATAATCTCTGAAAAACAGTTCATTAGTCATTGTTATTTTCTCTGTAAAGGGGGACAAAAGCTATATGCTGAGACCTATTTATCTGAAGTGGTCTGCAGGTGATATTTAAAAATAATTCCGCATGTTCTTGCCAATTCATCCAAATCCAAACTTTGTGGAATTTTAATTCTATTTGCAAGTATCAAAATATTCTCAATATTGATCTATGAGTTTTTACTCAATTTCAGCATTAATTTGCTAACAAACTGAGCACTAAACTAGTCCATACTTTAACATGTTTTGCAATAAACACTACACTGTAATAAACATTACTTGATTCATTCATTGTAAAATATAACTTGAAAATTTGAAGGCTAATAACCAACTTCAATAACCCATGAATAGATTAGAACTAGTCCTTTATTATGCACAAATTCTTGCAGTATTTCTCAACATGATAATTTTAGGAAAGCTTGGGAAAACTATAACTCTTTTCTATTCTGAATAAACTAATTATTTACTTTAGGTAGGGGCTATAAAATTGTGGTTTATTTCGAATAGCAGTCTAAGTTACAGCAGGTAATAAATCCAACTTTGCCCACCTGTCATTAAAGGAAATTTCCCCTAGTAGCTCAGCATGGGTTTGGGGAACAGCATGGAAGCCTCTTATGTTTGTGGTGTTGGCTTGCAGAGTAACAAATGGGCTGTCCAGGTGTCCTTTGATGCCTCCAGGTCATGATGTGTGCCTGCTACGGTCAATGCATTACTGGAAGTAATTCAGCTGGAATGCATACACCTTCCAAACATAAAATTATTCTGCAATTTACACATTTATACACTTCCATTTCTGGTGATTTTTTTAAAAACTATTTTGTACAACTTGAAACTGCATAAACAAAATACATTAAATAAATCTTTGAGCTTGTTTAACAATTTGTTTGGACTCATTAGGATGAGATATTCAAGATTGGATAGGGTAATAGAACACTTTTCTTTTGTGTCTTGTCAGCATAATTTATTTCTAGATTAGCTTAGAAGGAAAGTTGTATTGTGAAGCCCAAGTTAATCAGAAGCAACATCAAGCCAAGCCCTTGTTTTTGAAAAAACATGGAAACTTTACAAAGAAGAGCAGCACATTTTTCCATTGATCTAGTTTAAGTTTAACTCGAGTTCACACCATTGAACTTGATCATTTATTGTTGTTGAAATATTGCTGAACACAACTTAACTATGCATTTGTTAATTTGACATTAACAACATTTCAAAAATAATGTATTGGCTCCAAAGATTTTGATGGACTTCAAACCAGCCTCAAAGATGTACTCAGATGATATCCCATAAATGCTTGCAGTTTAATTTTGGAAACACTAGCTTTGAAAGGTGCCATATAAATGTAAATTCCTTCCTTCATTTTTTTCCTGTTACCAGATCCTGGAAAAATAGAATTTGCATAGTTGCCTGCAAACCAAATGTAATACTGCAGCACTCGCTCAGTGACCAGGAACTCCAACACATAGCTTTCTATATGTTGTTATTTCAAGTCTCAGCAATTCTACATTTGGTTTGCAGAACTTTGCATACGTCCCTCATTTTCAGAAACACAGCTGGGGTCTTTTATAATGTACAAGCATTTTTACCTCAATAACTTCAAATTAAGGAATTTTAATTAGTTCATGTTTGGAATTTTCAAAGTTGAAGTAGGAAGATTTATTTTTAGACAATTTTCTGAGTATATTTTTGAAATTTATTTAGAACTGTTTTCTAATCTCTAAGTGATATAATTCATTTGATAAGTACAAAACTAAATTATGTGCTGCTGTTAATACATATATTTTCAATGTATACAGTTTTTAGACTAATTTTGTTGCATGATGTATTTTACAATCTAATGAACTGCAGCCAGTTAAATTGAACATCACTTTGAAGGAATTAACAGTTTCTGAAATTCCTAATGCTGTTTGTAGCTTGAAAGCATGCAAATTAAAATTCTTATCAGTGGTATATTTCTTATAGTTTATTAACAATTTTTGTTGGGAAAAATTCATAGGATTGTTTCAAACTATACAAAGAAAAAATATAATTTGCCCATTTCAAATGGAAGAATCAACCAAGCCAACTTCTCCCACGCTTCCACAGCGTTTTCTTTCTCTTTCCCAATCGGCTGCAACAGATGAGCACAGTAACTTGCTTCAATGTGTGTACAAATAATCACACAGTTGTGCACGCAACTGCAACATGAACTGTAAATGCACTTATTCCTTTCAGAAAGGCACGCTAAATTAGTGTGAATTTTAGCAGCTACTTTGCAAGTTTCACAGTGATTTTTAAATTAGAATGTACTTAATTTACATCATGCAAGTTAAAATGAAAAAAGCTTGTATGTATGAATGTCTCTTTCTTTTTATAAGGTTATTTCTTCAGTTTGCTTCCCATCCTATGGGATAAAATTTTCTCTTGATGTCCAAAATTATTAGGTGTCTAAATATAATACAAATATATGAATTAGAAGTAGAAGTAGATATTTCAGCCCCTTGAATGTGCAATGCCATTCAATAAAATTGTGGCTGATCAATTTCAATTTCCACTTTCCATCTCCCCCATAATAACTTCTGATTCCTCCTCCTAACAAGAATCTTTCTACCTCCACCTTAAAAATACTCAATGTCTCCACGTACACTGCCATCTGAGGCAGAGCTCTAAAGTTAACCATCCCTCCAAGATTTAAAAAAAACAATTTTCTTCATCTTGTACTGAAATGAACAGTTGTCTTTTTTAAACAGTTCACCTTGTTCTGGATTCACCCACAAGAAGAAACATCTTTTCCACATCTACCTTGTTAGGCCCGTTCAGCCCAGTCTGTCCAACTGTTCCTAATTCCAGATCAATCTCCTATGAATTGCTTCTAAAGGATTTAACCCACTATTAAATAAGAAGACCAAAACTATACTCAGCATTTGAGATACTGCCTCACCAATTCCCTATATAACTGAAGGAAAATATCCTTGCATATAGTTTCAACTTCTCTGGTAGCAAAGGATAGCAATTCATTCATCTTCTTAATACTGGCTGTAGCTACATACTAGGTTTCTGTAACTCATACAGTGGAACATCTAGGCCCCCCTTCAATTCAGAATTCTGCAGTCATTCTCCATTTAAATAGTAGGTTTTTAAATCCTTCCTACCAAAATAATCAACTTCACGTTTTCCCATTTTATGATCAGTCCACCAGAGTTTTGTACACTTAACCTACCTATATTCATCTGCAACCTATGTCCTCTTCCTAACATACTTTCCTACTATTCTTTGTGTCATCTCCAAATGTAGCTATGATGTCTTCACTAAGTCATTGATATAAATTACTGAAAACCAAGACCCAGCACAGACACCTGCAGCTCTCTACTTGTCACATCCTACCAATCAAAAAAATATTCATTTATGCATGCTCTCTGTGTTATGCCTGCCATCTATTCTTCTTTCCATACTAATATATTAACGCCTACACCATAAGTTTCTACTTTTCACTCTAACTTTTTATGTTCAACCTTGTCAAATGCCTTCTGGAAGCCCAAGTACAGGGCTACTACAGGCCCAACTTTATCAAGTGCATCATTTATTCTTCAAAAAACTTCAATAATTTAGTTAAATATGATTTCCTTTTCACAACACCATGCTGTCTCTTCTTGATTACTTTGAGTCCTTGAAGCGCGCAGCAATAATTTCTGGATTGATTGATTGTGACACATATTCCCATGACAGATGTCAAGCTAAATGGCCTGTAGAATTTTGTTTTCTGTCTCCTTCCATCCTTGAATGGAGGAATTCTATTTGATACAGGAGAGTCTGAGGGAACCTTTCCTAAGGCAAGGAAATTTTGGAATGTCAGCACCAACTCATCCACTACATCTTTGTCTATTTCTTTTAAAACTTTACGATAAAGTCTATCCAGACTCAGTGATTTTTCAGCTTACAGCTCCATCAGTTTTTTTCTCTATCATTTCCCTAGTGATTCCTTTCTCCCTTCCACTGCTTGATTTACAGCTATTATTGGAATATTTTTGTATCATTCAGATGGAGGCAACCCTTATCAATCTACTATAAATTCCCCATTCTCACCTCTGGAAGACCAACACTCCACTTAAAAGCAGAAATTGCTGGAGAACCCTGCAGATCTGGCAGTATCCATGGAGAGAAAACCGAGTCAACATTTCGTGTTCAGTGACCCTTCTTCAGAACATTCACTTTGCTTATTCTTTTCATTATAAATAACTGCAGAAATTCTTGCTGGCCATTTTTACGTTTTTAGCCTTTTTTTTCATGTACTTTAAGTTTTTTCTTGTGATGAATCATTTACTGTTCTTTATATTCTGTCTAATTATTGGACCTGCTCCTTATCCTTTTGCAATCATGTGTTTCTTCCTTGGGATAAGGTGAGGGGAGGGGAAATGCAGAAACTGGTGAAATCCACATTAATCCCGTGTGGTTGCAGAGCCCCAAGGCAGAAGATGAGCTGTTCTTCCTCCAGGTGTCAGGTGGTTAAGATTTGGTGATGGAGGAAGCCCAGGACCTGAATGTCCTTGGTGGAGTGGGAGGGGGGTTGAAGTATTTAGCCATGGAACACTGGGGTTGGTTGGTACAGGTGTCCCAGACATGTTCTCTGAAATTATCCACAAATTGGCATCCTGTCTCCCCCAAGTAGAGGATACCATATCGTGTGCAACAGGTATAGTAGATGACATTTGTGGAGGTACAGGTAACTTTCCGTCAGATGTGGAAGGATCTTTTGGGGCCTTGGATGAAGGTGAGGGGGGAAGTGTGGGCACAGGTTTTGCACTTTCTGTGGTGGCAGGGGAAGGTGCCAGGAGTGGGGTGAGGGCTGTGTGGGGCATGGGTCTGACAACACCCAGAATCTACCCGGCTTCAACTCCCCCTCTCACTCCACCAAGGACATTCAGGTCCTGGGCTGCCTCTGTCGCCAAACCCTCATCATCCGATACCTGCAGGATGAACGCCTTATCTTTTGCCTTGGGACCCTGCAACCATACTGGAGTAATGTGGATTTCACCACTTTCCCCATTTCTCCTCCCCCCATTTTATCCGAATCCCAAGCATCCAACTCAGCAACATCCTCTTGACCTGTCTATCATCTTTCCTAACTATTCACTCCACCCACCTCTCCGACCTATCACCTTCTTCTCCACCTTCGTCTACCTATTGCATTCCCAGCTACCTTCCCCCCAGCCCCACACTCTTCCCATTTATCTCTCAGCCCCACAGCCCACAAGCCTCATTCCTGACAAAGGGCTTATGGCCAAAACATCGATTCTCCTGCTCCTCAGATGCTGCCTGATCTGCTGTGAAGCACACACACTCTCAACTCTGACCTCCAGCATCTGCAGTCCTCACTTTCTCCTCTTCTGAAGTCTATCTTCCTGTCCTTAACTTTGAACCCTTTCCCACCTCTCATGTGAACCCCACACTGCAATACTCACCCACCTAATTCAACTTGACCTGATCCTGGATACTTTCTATTTCAGCCTGTTCAGATGTGTCATTACACATGTCTAAAGCAGGTTGGTCCTGAACCTGAACCTTCTGAATCAGAGGTAGGCACATTACCACCTCAGCACAAGAGCCCTCCCTAATGATCCTGTACTGTTGGTGAATGTCTTGTCAGCAGCTGCCACTGCTCCAGGTGGCCCTAACAGGCATGGGAATCCGCCTGTGTCTGATTAGCCAGCAACTTCCAGGGGCCAGTTTCCTGCTGCTGAGGTCCTTAACTCAGGAAGATCCAATATTAGCCCACGAAGTGCTTCTCTCAAAAAAGTTGAGGTGGGGATTTTGCCAATTCTGTAACGAGCTGGTGAAACCTCTATTTCAAATATTAAGATCCAACCACAGTTTCAGTCTGTGTCAGCTAAGTTTTCCCTGAGGTGCCAATGCCCTAACAAGAACCATTTGTGGATCCCAAGCCTGTACAACCTGTTGAGTGAGCTGAACGCTGCTGAGACAGTTAGTTAAGCATGAAGATTCCTCAAAGTTCAGGCAGAAAGTTCTGCCAATCTTATTTTAAAAAAAGACCAAGAGATGTTTGGGCCTTTAACGTTGATTGTCGAAACTAGTGTGTTTTGGTGAATGAAGATTGGGCTCTTAGCTAAAGTTCATGGTTGACTGCCTCCAGAAATTGGACTGCCAATTCCCCCAGCAGTCCTCCATCACTAAACCCTTTTCCATGGAGTCAAGGAAACACAATCAGTATCTCTGTATCTTATTGTCATTTTCTTTTTCACTCTTTTGTATTTTCTATATCAAACTTTATTGATTGTTACCTTTTTTTTGTCTTTTCACATTTTACATTTTATTTGCTTTTATTTCTTCTGACTTTTATAAGCTTATCTGTCTTTATGTTTTCTTCTGAATCAACTTTTTTTCAATATATTAAAATTTATGAAGCCCACATCAAAGTTCAGAATCAAAGTAAACATTGTTTATAAAGTTATTTGAAATGTGCTGAGAACATTATATAAATGTAGTCTTTCTTTTTCTCACATTTAACTTCCCCAACTCAGTTCCTTTGCTTACTCATTAGTGAGGTGGGTTCTAAAGCAGGTAGGGCTTTCAAGGCATCTGATCATGTAACTTGGTCCAGAGGTTAGGGTTCAGGGGCAGAACAGAGGAGCTGAGCAAATGGTAACTGCCTGCAGAAGGGAAATGAATGCATAAAAATAGAAAGTTCAAAAAGTTGATGAAAGAGCTTAAAGATAAGAAAGTGGCATAAAATAATGGGAAATGTGAAGAGCGAGTGCTGCATTTCCACTAAATGATTAGTCTGTGTATTTTTGTGCAATATTTATTTTTGTTCTCCTGATGTCCTTGCACTGTGACCCAGTCAATACAAGTCTCCTGCAATATTTCTCTTACCTGGTCATCCTCCATGGATCTGATTTTCCTAATTTCCACTCATTGATCTACCAATATTGGGACTATCACCAGTAGACACCTCAAAGATCTAATTTTAGCTCCCTTGTCTTACTCATTCAGATTTCACTCCATGACAACATCACTCAAAACAATGTGGTCAGCTTCCACACTACAGAATCATGTAATTGTGATGGTGTAGAAAGAGGCCATTTGAATTCTCGTGTCTGCACCAGCGGTCCAAGCGTTATGACTTAGTGCCATTTGCCTGCCTTTTCCCCAAACCTTTGAACTATGTTTCTGATCAAATTGTCATCGAATACTCTCTTAATGCCTCAATTAATGTTGCCTGCATCACATTTCCACAGTGCATTTCAGATGCAAAACACGCATTATAAGAAGATGTTTGTTTTGTCACACCACATTGGCAACATTTGCAAATCATTTTAAACCCTTGTCCTCTCTTTCTAGATCTGTTTATGAGTAGGGTCAATTTCTCCCTAAGTCATCTATCCAGAACTCTTATGATTTTGAAAGCTTTTATCAGATATCCTCTTAGCCTTCTTCACTCCAAAGAGAACAATCCCAACTTCTCAAATCTATTCTCACAAGTGAAGTTTCTCATCCCTGAAACTGTCCTCCTAAAGCTATTCTTCATTCTCTCTAATCTGTTCATTCTCTTTATGTAGAATGGTGCCCAGGATGATGTATAGTACTCCTGCTGAGCTCTGAAAAAAATCTTGTCCAAGTTCAACATAACCCCTTTGCTGTTCTCTATCCCACTATTAATAAAGCCCAGGATATTATATACTTTGTTAATTGGTATCTCCTTCCACCTGTTCTGCAACCTTCAGTGATCCATGCACACATACACCCAGCTTCCTCTGCCCGGGCAGCCCTTTTAGAATTGTACCCCCTATTTTGTTTTGTCTGTTCTTTATAGAAAAATGCACCACTTCCCACTTCCCTGCACTGAACTTCATCTACCATCTAACTGCCTATTAACCTGAACACTTACAGTGTTTTCCTCACAGTTTACAATGCTTCAAGATTTTGCATTATTTGCGAACTTTGATTTGTCTACTGCACATCAAGATCAGGAAGACAATTCCGAAGACTCAAGATTTTCTGAAATAAAAATAATTTATCTATACTATGCTTTAGATGGATGATTCCTGATTTTTAAATAATGAGCCTAATTTTAGATTCTCCCATAAGCAGCAACAACCTCTCCATATCCAGCCTGTCAAGAACCTTTTCGTTTTTATTTTGATTTCTATCTAGGGGAGTTCTGGATTTAATTGTCTTCCTTTCTCTTTTGATGGAATGTACCTTGACTGGACCCAAACCATCTTCTCTTTGAAGGTTCATTGTTCAGTTACAGTTTTTCTTATCAACCTACCATTCCCGTCTATCTGACCCAGCTGTGATCTTGCCCCATTGAGGTCAACTCATCCCCATTAATCGTTCTTAGTCTGGATTGTCTATTGGCCATTTATATTATCCTCCAAAACCTTACTATGCAATGATCAATGTGTCCTAAATGTTCCTCCACTGATACTTGATTTACTGGCCCCATCTCATTTCCAAGAACCAGGTTCAACAGTGCATACTTTTAAGTTGGGCTGGACTCATCTTTCTGGAGGAGATTTTACTAAATACAATCTAAGAATCTTTGTCCCTCTTTGCCCTTAGTACTAGTACTGTTCCACTGTACATTTGGGTAGTTAAAGTCATTGTTTACAACTACATTGTAATAGCTGAAAATGTGTTACTGGTTAAAGCACAGCAGGTTAGGCAGCATCTCAGGAATAGGGAATTTGACGTTTCGAGCATAAGCCCTTCATCAGGAATGAGAGAGAATAGCCAAGCAGGCTAAGATAAAAGGTAGGGAGGAGGGACTTGGGGGAGGGGCGATGGAGGTGGGATAGGTGGAAGGAGGTCAAGGTGAGGGTGATAGGCCGGAGTGGGGTGGGGGCGGAGAGGTCAGCAAGGAGATTGCAGGTTAGGAGGGCGGTGCTGAGTTGAGGGAACCGACTGAGACAAGGTGGGGGGAGGGGAAATGAGGAAACTGGAGAAATCTGAATTCATACCTTGTGGTTGGAGGGTTCCCAGGCGGAAGATGAGGCGCTCCTCCTCCAGCCGTCGTGTTGTTATGTTCTGCCGGTGGAGGAGTCCAAGGACCTGCATGTCCTCGGTGGAGTGGGAGGGAGAGTTAAAGTGTTGAGCCACGGGGTGGTTGGGTTCAACCTATCCTCGTACGACCTATTCTCCATTACAGGCAATATCCTGGTAAATCTTCTCTGCACCCTCTCCAAAGCTTCCACATCTTTCTTAAAGTGAGGCGACCAGAACTGCACACAGTACTCCAAATGTGGCCTAACCAAAGTCTTGTACAGCTGCAACATCACTTCACGATTCTTGAATTCAATCCCTCTGCTAATGAACGCTAATACACCATAGGTCTTCTTACAAGCTCTATCCACCTGAGTGGCAACTTTCAAAGATCTATGTACATAGACCCCAAGATCCCTCTGTTCCTCCACCTGACTAAGAACTCTACCGTTAACCCTGTATTCCGCATTCTTATTTGTTCTTCCAAAATGGACAACCTCACACTTGGCAGGGTTGAACTCCATCTGCCACTCCTCAGCCCAGCTCTGCATCATATCTAAGTCCCTTTGCAAATGACAACAGCCCTCCTCACTGTCCACAACTCCACCAATCTTCGTATCATCTGCAAATTTACTGACCCACCCTTCGACTCCCTCATCCAAGTCATTAATAAAAATTACAAACAGCAGAGGACCCAGAACTGATCCCTGCGGAACTCCGTTTGTAACTGGGCTCCAGGCTGAATATTTACCATCTACCACCACTCTCTGACTACGACCGGTTAGCCAGTTTTCAATCCAATTGGCCAAGTTTCCCTCTATCCCATGCCTCCTGACTTTCCGCATAAGCCTACCATGGGGAATCTTATCAAATGCCTTACTAAAATCCATGTACACTACATCCACTGCTCTACCCTCATCCACATGCTTGTCACCTCCTCAAAGAATTCAATAAGAGTTGTAAGGCAAGACCTACCCTTCACAAATCCGTGCTGGTTGTCCCTAATCAAGCAGTGTCTTTCCAGATACTCATAAATCCTATCCCTCAGTACCCTTTCCATTACTTTGCCTACCACAGAAGTAAGACTAACTGGCCTGTAATTCCCAGGGTTATCCCTATTCCCTTTTTTGAACAGGGTCACAACATTCGCTACTCTCCAGTCCCCTGGTACCACCCCCGTTGACAGTGAAGACAAAAAGATAATTGCCAACGGTACTGCAATTTCCTCTCTTGCTTCCCATATAATCCTAGGATATATCCCATCAGGCCCGGGGGACTTGTCTATCCTCAAGTTGTTCAAAATGTCCAACACATCTTCCTTCCTAACAAGTATCTCTTCTAGCTTACCAGGCCGTTTCACACTCTCCTCTTCAACAAAACGGTCCCTCTCGTTCGTAAATACTGAAGAAAAGTACTTGTTCAAGACCTCTCCTATCTCTTCCGACTCAATACACAATCTCCCACTACTGTCCTTGATCGTTCTACCCTCGTTCTCGTCATTCTCGTGTTTCCCACATACGCATAAAATGCCTTGGGGTTATCCTTGATCCTATCCGCCAAGGATTTTTCATGCCCTCTCTTAGCTCTCCTAATCCCTTTCTTCAGGTCCCTTCTGGCTATCCTGTATCCCTCTACTGCTCTGTCTGAACCCTGTTTCCTCAACCTTATGCAAGCCTCCTTCTTCCTCTTTACTAGACATTCAACCTCCCTCGTCACCCAAGGCTCCCTCACACGACCATTTCTTTCCTGACCTTGGATGACCTTGCAGTCAAAAGGGAAAGTACGGACATTTGGAAATGAATTGTTTGAGGGTGCATTGCATATACAACTACAATCAACAAAATGAGTTTAGGGAATGAAAACGATATTTGAAACCAAGTGTAATTGAACTATTATTACAATATTCAATTTTGATTTCAGTTTTGTGAAATATGAGTTTTCCATATGAATCTTGTTTTTAATGTAACACTTGTATTTTTTTAAAAACTTTCACAGCCAGAACACCTGTTAGGGATCAGCAAATGCCATATGTTACAGCTGTTCGTGATTTGATTATACCTATAATCTATGTTCAATTATGAAATAGTTCCTGTACTACCTAAATCTTTTGAATAACACAGGCCGCACATCTGTGTTCAGCTTTAGTTATACGGCCATTTTCACACTGATTGTAAGCAATTTCAGGGGTGGATCAACAAAAACAGTCGTATAAGTTTGGTGTCAGGTTCTCATCAGAATGCGCTAAAACCAAATAATGCGAACAAGGAGACTGTTTTAAAAGAGGTTGCATTTGAAATGACTATGAAGTTGTAGTTAGATATTTCCCCACAGTCTATTAGGAATTTTAAAAAAAATTAAAGGGTCCATACTTTCTGAACATGATAAATTGTGTTTTGTAAACAGAGAAACTGCGCTTGTGTCGGAATACAAATGAACAGGACTCCTTTGTGGCTGACCTTACTATGACCTGCTATGACTATGTACAGGTAGCAGTAGTACAAATCAGGTCTGCTGGCTGTACATCACTCTTCATAGATAATTTGGTCCAGGACTATGGCAGTCTTATAATAACCCTTTTCAGAATACTATGTACTTGAATAGCAAAAAGTATCTCATAACAGTAAACATCTGTGAATTTACAATGAAATCTCCCACAAACCAGCATTTCTAGCAACCGCTCAGCAGACCTTTGATGTCATGTCTCAGTAGAAAGCTGTCATTGTTCACCACTCCAAACAACAGAGAGATCGAAACTTTGGCCTCACTAATTTTGGAGACATTTTCTGCAACATGATACCACAATTTTGGCTTTGAGGCTTGCGCAGGCTGACTGTTTTTGAGTTGGTCTATGTCGTAATGCTTACTGCCCTGAGGCCAGGCAGGGTGGGATAGGTCACTATACCTCAACCAAAATGCACAGTGCATGTGGTAGGTCAATCTCAAAAAGCAGAGTTGCATGTGGCCATAAAATTGTGATTAATCATGATTTGGCACATCAAATAAGATAAGAAAGATATACATAATTAGAAGCTTTAACGTGACATAATGAAAATAAGTATGAATAGTTAATTCTTGGATCAGTAGAAATGTAATTGTAGATTTTTATAAAAGTACTTTAATCTAGAACTGAAATTTCTCAAGATAATTTTAATATTTTGTGTACCTAAAATACTGCAAAAAAAATAAATGATGACTAAATCACTTCAAATGCTAGCATTTATTTAAAAAACTTTCACTAATATTAAATAATAATGTTTGAAGTATATTTAGTTGGTTATTTACTCTTTTTTATATCTGAAAATAGTGCCAAATTCAATTAGCAGCATCTCATATTCATGTCTAGCCCTTCTTCAGCCTTGTTTCTTATTCAGTTAACAAATCAGCTGCTTATTCAGTTTTGAGGTAAACCTACACCTGTTGTGAATTTTAATCTCCTATTTCTCTCCTCTTTGCTTCTCCATAAATATCCTCATTTTACATTGCTGATTTCAAACTTTTCAAAGTATAAAGGAGCTATAGCTGCAGTTATTTCTTTCCACCTGCACAATATAATGGATGTGGTGCAATTTTGTTTAATCTGAAATAAATCTTAGTTTCAGGAAACAATTCTATGTATTCTACTTTGGAAATTGAGTTCAATTTGGATCAAGAAAGTTAATTGAATTGCCTGAACATACAAGGTATCAGATTGACTCTCTGAACACAGATTGGAGGCTGTATTCAATATGAACTTGTTTATACCATCGGCTGAGTTAGAATGCATATTCAACATGATTGTTTGGTTATTCTGAATTATAATTATAAATATGTAATTCTTCTATTGAACAGGAGTTTTTTGTGCTGAATAGCTTTTACAGGTCTAAAAGTTATTACAGTAGCAAATTGTTAGCAAAATGCTGAATTAGGAAGATTTATTTTTACATACCTGTAAAATTGAATCAAATGTTCAGTCAATTGTACACTATACAATGACACTACTCATGTTTATACTGAATTGAATATGTCTCATGTTTAATAGAATGATACAATTTCCAATTTTTCATCTGAGAAAATCACAAGCACAGATTGCTTCTCTTGCTAACCTCTTGCTAATTTATTTTTATTCTTATTTCATTGAGTCGCTGAAATGTTACTTCTCAGCATAATAATTATTCATTGGATTACAGTACCAATCTGATTATTTCTGGCTGATTGCTGCTGACACGTAATGCATGCATTGTTCGATTGGTTTTGTTATCCTATTAAGACAAACAATTTAAAAAAGATGATGGACAATTGTTTAAAATCTACATTACTCAAATCAATTTACAATTTCAAACTTTAGTCATAACAGTAAAATGGATGTTGAATAGGGCACTTCAGATTGTAGCTATTTCTCTTGTATTTATAGAATATTATACCTATTTAATATTTACACTTGAATTCATAATTTTGACATGAACAATTAAATTTTTTTTCTATGCAACATATGAAAGTTTACAGACTTTGTTTTTTTTAGCATTATCAGCAAAAGTCAAAATACCATTTGTTATCAAGTTGAGAAATATTGATTTGTTTCAAAAATATTTTTGTTTATTTGTTCAATTCTCATCCTGTATCTTTCAACTCAAAGTTCCAAACGTAAGCCTTTCAGAAATATTGATTTTTCAGTCATGAATTGAGTGCAGTGCAGATTGACCAAAATAACCGCCAAAAGTGTTAAACTGAAAGGTTGCATAAATGTAGTTTGTTGAATATAGAAAATTTAAGAATGATCTAAATCAGGTATTTAAAACTAAATTGCTTCTTCTGATAAAGGAGTACAGGACAAAGGAACATAATCTTAAAAATAGAGCCATGCCATTCAGGAGTGAAATCAGGAAGCACTTTTTTCAAGTAAAGGGAAGTAGAAATGTGGAGCTATCGCCCTTATAGAGTACTGGAGGCTAGGTCAATTGAAACTTTTATGATTGTGGTTGATAAGAATTTTGTCAGGAATGCCCGCCAAAAGATATGGAGCAAAGCAATTAGATGAGGTTCAGATAAGCCACGGCCTTAAGGAAATGGTACAGTTTCAAATGGATGAATGGCATCCTCTGTTCGTAGTCAATAACCTCTATCATACAACGTATTAAAAGCTCTTTTAAATGCAACCAGAAAACACTCAGTATTTGCTCTGCTGACTATAGTGGTAAAATATATTTTAAGAAAGACTCCAGCAAATTAGGTGAGCATGATATGCCCTCCCTGAATCCACGTTGATTATTGTTTGTGCTTTTCTAGGTTTTTCATCAAAGAAGGCCCTAAAATTAATTTGAAGACTTTTCCATAAATAATATCTAACTAAACACACTACCATTCCATGCTTTTTCAAAAAAAAGGACTTTTGATACCTCTCAACATTAATTGATATCTATTAAAATCAGTAATTTTTAAAAATATTACTTAATGATTCATTAATTTTGAACTTCACTCCCTTTGAAACTTGAATATGTACACTTGGTCACAGTATTTGCTTATGTTCCAGAACATGGTTTCAAGTAGATAAAAACTAGTCTGTCCATTTTTGGGCACATGATTTACATCTACCTGGACAGGATTCCTTGTTTTCCTGAGTATAGTGTGCAGCTGAATGCAAAATATGCAACTGGTTGGTTGTATGCCTATCAGGCAGCCAAGCAAAGTGTGAGACCAGTATAGTGCTCGAGCTCCCAAAGATAGCCTATACCTCCTAAAGAGGATCCAAGCCAGTCTGTAAGACAGAAAGCTAGACACTTCCCTTTGTGGATAGAATTTATTGACTATTCAATTGTACAGCTCCTTCCACCTCCCTGTGTTACAGGTACCTCCAACATAAATAAGATACTTCCTATTCAATCTGCTCAGATTTGATATCATATGCCACTGGAGCAGATGGAATTTGAATTCAGGCCACCTGGTACAGAGATAGGGACACTACTATTGCCCTCGTACATATATGTTGCATTTTAATCAACCCTTTCAGATGCATTATGTCACACTTCTAGAGTAGGTGGGATTTGAACTCTGGCCTCATGTTTCAGAAGTAGGGACATTACCATTGGTCCACAACAGCCCTTTCCTACATATATGTACTCAGATAATTAGCAACGACCACCTGATTCTTCTTAACCTTAAACTATGAATTAACTTAACAATGTGTTTAACCAGTCATTCTTCACACTAACAACCTTTCACAATAATCAATGCATCACAAGTACATCACTCACCCACTAGTATTCCCTAGCGCTCAGAATTCAGGTCTTAGATTCATATATTCCATCTTACCCTTGCACACCTTTCACTCGTTTCTTGTTTCCTCCACATACCTGCAGCTATTCATCCATGGCAGGCATATCTTATGATCAGTGTAACACAATAGCTAATATTCCTGTGATACAAGGTAGCATGAAAGAGAAAGGACTGGATCAGAAGTGGTGACCATGCCCACATTTCCTGAGCTCCGCCAAAGAAGTGGCTCTCTGCATCATGAATCATGTGGTGACAGAGTCTGTTTTACTTAGCACTGTCAAAGATATTGAGGATGATAGTATAGTCCTGCTTTATGCCTAATCTCAATTCCAATTTCACCTTCATATTGACAGGAAATGCAAGATGTTGATGGTGTGAACATGACATATTAATTTCAATCTCCACTCTATGCTCCTCCAACCAAACCTCTCCTTTGATTTTCTGTTTTCAGATATGAATGAACAGTCTCCTGCCCAATCACAGCAATCTCAGGAAGAAGAGAGTGCAAAGCATACAATTGATAAAGAAATACCTATTATTTGATTCAATACTCATAGCCACAAGCTTAGAAACAGTCATTCAAAAACTTTCAAAAGTTAATAGTTAATTATATATTATTAATATTATTTGTCTAATAATCTGCACATGGTTTGTTATCAGGCTTAAGAGGGTTGCAACCACGCTGGAGGAAGGGATGGCTCATATACCAGCTAAGCATACATGAGATCACAGACAAAATCTGCAAATTCGGGGAAAGAACAGAATCTTAATCCTGACATTAGAAAACTCTGAAATGTTTTGTACATCAATAAGCTTGCCAGAAAGTCTCTTGTCACTGTCAAGGAGCAAGTGAAAGTCCAGTTCCAATGTGGTACACTGCAAATATTGTGGTGTTGCAGTGAAAGCTCAGATAAAACACAGTAGAATTATTCTTGCTGCCATGCAGGATCAGATTCTTATCATCTTGGCAATAGATATCAATGCTCAAAGGTTCTTGGTTCAGATTAATAAGATTGTTGAGGTGCTGCCTCATCACAATGCCAGTGGTTCTTCAGCCACAAATAGGTTGTCCTCTCTCAGCGTAACAGCACTCCACCAGTCCTCTTATGGCTGCATTTTGACTTGCCAGCCAAAACCATCACCAACTATGCCAAAATGCTGATGTTTGAAAGCAGGTCTTCAATGCCTTAAGCTTTCAAAAATGTCCTGAAAGGCAACCTTCAATCTCCCAAATGAAACTCATTTTACTTCCATCACTTTGGATTATGATCCCAGATGAGACCATTAAATTAATATTGTGATCTGGTGAGGGATAAGAAACATTTTTGTTTAAAGTAGAGAAATTATGAAGTCCCAAGTACTTATATTAAAACTTTTGTATCCTTCATATGGGACATTAAATCTTCACTTCTAAAGATTTAGCCTTTGAATATTCTCAAAGGTCAATCCAACTTGGAGTGCCTCAATGACTGCTTACGTATCAGTTGTTCAATCACTTCCCTTGAGGCTGTGTTACACTAGATTCTAGTAGCTGCACTCCAGCGGCTACTCATAAGCACCACTCCATCTTTTTTGCAGACAGTGGTGGAAGGATGCGTTTCAAAATGGAGGATTGTGATTAGTGATGTTCCACAGGGATCAGTGCTGGGACCTCTGCTGTTCATGGTCTATGTAAATGATTGGGAGGCACAATTAAGTAAGTTTGCAGATGATATAAAGATTGGTGAAGTTGCAGATAGTGAGCAGGATTGTCAGAGGATACAACAGGATATAGATCAGTTGGAAACATGGGTAGAAAAATGGCAGATGGAGTTTAATCTGGACAAATATGAGGTGATGCACTTTGGAAGGTCAAATACAGGTGGAAATTACACAGCATATGGCAGAACCCTTAGGAGTATGAGATGCCAATGGATCTGGGTGTGTAGGTCCACAGATCACTGAAGGTGGCAGCACAGTAGATAAGCTGTAAAAAAGGCTTATGGCAAGCTTGCCTTCATTGAAAGGGGCATTGAGTATAAGGATATACAAGTTATGTTGCAGCTTTATAGAACTTTAGTTAAACCACACTTGGAACATTGCATACAATTCTGGTCACCACGCTACCAGAAGATTTAGAACATAGAACATAAAACAGTACAGCACAGTACAGCCCCTTCAGCCCATGATGTTGTGTCAAACATTTATCTTAATCTAAATTCAACCTAACCTACACACCCCTCAATTTACTGCCATCCATGTGCTTGTCAAATGGTTGCTTAAATGTCTGTAATGTCTCTGACTCTACTACCACCATTGGCAATGCATTCCACGCATCCACCACTCTCTGTGTTAAGAACCTACCTCTGACATCTCCCCTATACCTACCTCCAATCACCTTAAAATTATGACCCCTCGTGACAGCAATTTCTGCCCTGAGAAAAGTGTCTGGATATCTACTCTATCTATGCTTCTCATTACTTTGTACACCCCTATCATGTCACCTCCCCTCCTTCTTCTGTCCAGTGTGAAAAGTCCTGATTCGCTCAACCTATCTTCACAAGACAAGCCCTCCAATCCAGGCAGCATCCTAGCAAATCTCCTCTGCACCTTCTCTATATCCTTCTGCATCTACATTCTTCCTATAATGCGGCAACCAGATCTGGACACAATATTTCAAGTGTGGTCTAACCAGGGTTTTATAGAGCTGCAGAAAAACCTTTTGGCTCTTAAACCCAATTCCCCTGTTAATGAAAGCCAAAATACCATCTGCCTTCTAAACAATCCTATCAACTTAGGTGTCTTTAACCCTGTATTCAGCATTCAAATTTAACCTACCAAAATGATTCACTTTATATTTATCCAGGTTGAACTCCATCTGCCACTTCTCAGCCCAGCTCTGCATCTTGTATTTGTCTTGTTGTAGCCTACAACAGCCCTTGATACTATCTACAACACGGCCAACCTTTGCATCATCAGCAAATTTACTAACCCACTCTTCCACTTTTTCATACAGGTCATTTATAAAAACTACAAAGAGCAGAGGCTCAAGAACAGATTCCTGTGGTACACCACTGGTCACCGACCTTTAGGCAGAATACTTTCCATCCACTACCACTAGCTGTCTTCTTTCAGCCAGCCAGTTTTATATCCAGATAGCCAAATTTCCCTGTATCCCATACCTCCTAACTTTCTGAATGAGCCGACCATGGGGAACCTTATCAAATGCCTTACTGAAATCCATATACACCACATTCTCTGCTCAACTTTAGTCAATGTCTTGTTGCATCCTCAAATAACTCAATAATGCATGTGAGACATGACCCGCCCCTCATAAAGCCATGCTGACTATCTTTTCTCAAACTATGTTTTCCAAATAATCATAATCCAATCTCTGAGCCGTTTCCATTACCTTGCTTACCACAGACTGGTTTGTAATTCCCAGGGATTTCCCTACTTCCTTTCTTGAACAGAGGAATAACATACGCCTCCCTCCAATCATCCAGCACTACTCCTGTGAAGAGTGAGGATGCAAAGATCATCGCCAGAGGCATGGCAATCGCTTTCGTCACTTCCCATAGTCACCTAGAATATATCTGATCTGGCCCTGGGGACATATCTATTTTGATGCTTCCCAGAATTTCCAGCACATCCACTTTCATAATATCAATCTATTCAAGCCTATTAACCTGTTGCAGAGTGTTCTCACATCAACAAGGTCTCTCTCTCTCTCTCTCTAGTGAATACTGAAGCGAAAACTCATTTAACATCTCCCATACCTCCTCCGACTCCAGGCACAAGTTCACTCCACTATCGCTGATTGGTCCTATTCTGTCTCTGATCATTCTCTTATTCTTCAAGTAAGTGTAGAACACCTTTGGATTTTCTATAATCCTTCCCACCAAGGCTTTCTCGTGCCCCCTCCTAGCTCTCCTCAGTCCATTTTTGAGTTCTTTCCAAGCGACCCTGTAATCTTCTGTAGCTGTGCCAGATCCTTGTTTCCACAACCTTAGGTAAGCTTCCCTCTTCCTTTTGTAGACAACTCCTCTTCTCTTGTTATCCAAGGCTCCTTCACCTTATTATTCTTTGTCTGTCTCCCTAATGGCATGATGGGTGTACTTGTACAACATGGACTGCAGTGGTCCAAGAAGGCAGCTACCTACCACCTTCTCAGGGACAACGAGGGATAGGCAACAAAAGTTGGCTTAGCCAGTGACAACCATGCCCCACAGGTGAATGAAATAAAAAAAGAACTGTCAGAAGCTCCTTCTGCAGAATTGAAGCATGATATTAGAGTTTATATAATGGCATGGAGAAAACTGAGAAGGCAACAGCCTCCTCCTTTTCCACTGGATTATTTCACCCTTTGTTGGACATACCACTGTCTTACTATTACTCATTTCTTGATCCACTTCCACCCTGGTTACATCAAGGACCCATTCCATAAACATTAGAATCAGTAAATGGACTACTCCTCAATCTAAGCAACCTTTTTAAAAAGTGTTATATGCACTTTTCTCCTGAAAGGTCCAAAAGTGCCCTCCTTCCCTATTTCCAGTTGCACAAACATGTGTGAAGATATTGTCACTTCCTACACTATTGATCTTTGCCCACAGATCTGCAATGTTCCTGGGCACAAATGCTTCAACTTCAGAATGGAATGTGTGCCCTCAGGCCATGCAGTTCATGTATATGCTGGGACTGAAGACCTGAAGGTCTGCCACCTGGCAGACACTCATCTTGCCAGTCCTCACAGAGCTATTGAAATGCCTCTGCCACTGTATCAGGCACTGTTTCAGTTTATCTGGTAATGGTGTGAATTCTGACTTCCTATATCACCTCTTGCCCTTGCATGGGTGCTGGACCACTGATTTCCTTTCTCTTCCATGGCAAAATAATTCAGCTCCTGGTAAACTGGGCCTTCCATGTTCCTTTTCCACATAACCTCCACCTCTGTTACCTCTAAAAGGATAAATAATGTGCCATTCATCTACTAATTGGCCTCCTTGAAAGTCAGGTGCCAGTGCAATGTGGTTTGGGGCCTAGAATTGCTCTCAACTTTTGGGGGTCTGACTCCAAAATGAAAATCCAACCCAGAGAATCCCCATCATATTAATCACTTTGAGTGTTTGGATGAAGGTTGGCTTCAGTTTCTATTGTGTCAAAATTGAGTTTATGGCTATTCCAACAAGCTCCCAGCAGAGTTATTATAAGAGACCACTGGAAGAACCATGTAATTTCAGGATGCAAATATGTGGGTGTTAAGCATCAGGGTTACAGTCTGGCTCCACATATAAAACTATAACTTGTTAAAGTTGTATTGTAGCTTAAAATAAATGGAATATCAAAGCAGAATCTATAGAAACAATTGATAAATCTTACATAATAAAGAGATAATGTTTAAATTTGGTTCATATGAGCTCCATAATGTAAATGGATGATGTGCAGCAAGGCACAAATGAAACACAGAAGGATCAGTAGGTATACTATGTCCAACTAATGATGATAAGGGTACTTTTAACTTACACCACCTGATGAGAAATTGATGGAATTGAAGTTTATCTACCTATTTTGAACCATTTCTAATTTTAATCTGCATAGGTATCAATTGAGAGGAAAATTGGATATGGTGTAAAATGGGTAGCAAATTCACTCTCTCAGAATGTTGCTGGGTGAGTTAGGTAAATGCTATCCCACCCAGGTGCTTCTAGATGTGAATATGCAACAACAAAGACATGATTTAATGGGAAACAATAAAACAAAGATAGAAAATTGTCCTATTTAGTAGTCAGGGATAACTCTGCCAATTCTACATTTTGAGTGGAAAATATCTGAAATATACAGAATTGATGTTATATAAAAGGAAAATAATTGGTCTCTCAATGAGATAATTGGCTCCACTTCAACCACAATGCAGTAAAAGAACAATCTATGTTATGAATGTTATTATACAAGTTATACTTCCCTTCAATCCTGTCACCAAGCACCTGTTACCCTAATTTATTGAAATGCAAAACCAGATGTGACCCCTCACTGCATTTACCTGTAACTATTATGAATCATGTATTATAACACATACTTCATATCCTTAGATTGTGCATGAACTTTGGAGAAAGTAAAATAGAGAAACTTTTGCAAAATAAAAATCTGTCTTTACATTGTTGGCCATTGAGTCTTTCAAAGAAAACCGATTCACCGACTGGTATAGTCCACACTCATGGACTTGTAGGCAGAAAAATAACTTATATTTACTTTACCAGCAGAACATAATTACAACTGTTGTCAATGACAATTCTACTCCCAATGTCTTCTCTCATGTTAGTAAAACCATCTTATTTAGATTTTAAAACTGTGGTCAAAGACTAGTCTTTTGTTCCAAATAATATAATAATATAAGGCTGCCCATGGTTAATCTGTGAATTGATAAAGCATTAATATATAATGGCTAAGCATATTAATCCCACAGGTATAATTGTAGTAAATGTGTAATCAATAGTTTAAAACAATATGATGGTCTGAAATCCAAAAAGTATATATTTTTTAATATAGAAAATATATCCTATACCATTTAAACATCTAATATTTTCTTTATTTTAAAGGCTGCTTCAACTTTTGAATATTTGGTAAAACAACAATTTGATGGCTTATTTGTTTTCTTTAAATTGCACTAAAATTCATTGCACATAATCTTTCCAAAGAGTTACCAACTTGGAGTTAAATGGCTGAAAAAGACAGCTGGTCACACCATCTGTTTGAAGATTTCAGAGGCCAAAAGAAACAGGTTACACCTTTAGCCAAGCCAACTCTTTCTTTACCCCCTTCGACTGATAGCCTGCAGTGGGCTAATCTAAATTTCACGCTCTGATTTATTGAGACACTCCTACAGCTCCTGCCATAGACTCAGCTGCCCACTCCTACTCCTCCCAATTTCCATTAATTCTTTTACTGCACTCCACTCCCACCCCCCAAATTGCCTTCCTTTTCAAATTGTCAAATAAAGGCAACAAAATTGTAGATCTTTGAAACAAATATCTTGGATAAGCCATGGATTTACTATTTAGTGAATACAGGGACATGCCTGATAAATCCATCAGACCAGAACGATACGTATATTTTTGTAAGTGGTTATCATTTAAAGTTCCTGATCTTTTTTCATTCTATGTCAATGCAAATGAAAGCAGTTTTAATGCGTGAAAAGAGGATTAGGATGCAACAAATTGCAGGTGTGAGGAAGCTGAAACAAAAGATACAACACCCTAATGGCATTTCATGTCATTAAAATGTCTTTGATGCTCTGACTCTATTCTCTCTTACTTTCATTCCTTACTTCTGAACCTTAAATCTTTTTATTAACATTGCCTGTTTAGGAATATATTTTGCATATTTCTTTAAAGAATTGTAATTTAATGCATCTGTTTGCTACTTCAGTTCCCATTGTATCAAGTATTAACATAGTTTGGAGTGGATAAAGCTTGTGAAGCTACTAAGAAAGCATTAGTAATCTTTTATTTATATTGAGAAGGAAGTGAAATAAGAAAGTGTTACAGATCTGTACATATTCCTTTATACTAAACAGATCAGAACTGCATGTTGCAATTGCCTCAGTAAAACAGATCATGCTGTCAAAATATAACATGAGGTCCACATTAGTCAGCGACTAAATTTGTCACAAAGTGTAAGAAACATAAAACAGCAGACCGATAGACCTATTTGTTCTTTTCCTTTGTTCATGTGGTTACCAGGCCACACAGGCAGGAAGTAATTTTTCTGAAAAGCTTGGCCCCAGGTGTTCTCAATAACCAGTTCAATAAGGTTCTGATGATCTGCTTATCACAATTTAGTGAGGCACGTCAGTGTAGTACATATCAGTTAATACATATGGATTATAAAGAGCTGTGAATGCTGGGTTCTGGTCATTTTTACCTGAGACACAGTCAATTGTCAAATGACTAAAATAATCTAATTATAAGCCCAAATTTAATGAGTTTATAGTCTGTAAGTAAAGATCTGCAGTTTCAGTTTTAGTCCTCTGTTATCAAGGAATTTTTCAGCAATTATTTTCAAAAGTGTTCAAAAATCAGCAAGAAAGAATAGATAAAAGTTTGGATGAATCAGAAATCAGTTAAAATTTTTCTACTTGAATTGACATATAATTAGTTGCATTTTCCTTCAGATTTCCTACAGCAGCTTCTGGTTTCTTATGCAATTTGAAAGTTTCTGAGGGGTTCTTGTACATTTTGATTGCATGTTGATCTTTTGTTTTCTTCCCATTTTATTAAGTGACTATTTGAATTAGTTGATGAGTATGCTTCCAGAGACAGAATTATTTTCTTTGCAAGCAGAGCAAGCACAACTTTCAAAGTCTTAGAATAAGAACAATGGAAAAGAAATATTAGTGACAGGAACAACAAGAACTCATAAAACTCACAAACTATAAACACTGCAGAGGATTATAAAGTAAAATTTAGCATGGAGGCAGAAAGAGATATTAGAATAGATGACCAAAATGCTGGGACAAAGGCATAGGCTTGAAGGAACATTTTAAAGGAGGAAAGAAACAAAGAGACGTACAGAAATGCAAGAATGTAAATCCAGAGATCAAGGCCGTGCCATCTGAAGTCTTGGCACCAATAGTGGAATGATTGAAGTTGACTACTAATGAGGACAGAAAAAGAGAAATGTAGGTATCTCAAATGGTTGTGAGAATGTAACAGATTACAGAGATAGAAAGGGATGAAGTCATGTAAATATTTGAAAGCAAAGTTGGGGCGTCTTAAAATTGAGGCATTGCTTAATTAATAACCAATGTAAGTGAGCAAGCATGCACTGATAAGGGTGAATGGCTAAATGAGATTTGGTACAAGTTAGGACATGGGCATCAGAGATTTGCAATGAACTAAATTTTTCAAAGATTACAACATATCAGATCAGACCAGACCAAACTGTGTTGAAATTGTTAACACAAGAAATAACAAAGGCATAAGTGAGAATTTCAGTAGCAGATGAATTGAAGCTGGACAAATTTTACATCAAGTGGTAATAGGTAGTCTTGCTTTTTATAAGGCATATATGGCTTGAAGCCCAATTTGGAGTCAAGGTGTCATGAGATTTATTCAGCCTCTAAAGAAAAAGGTTGCCTCAGTGTCCAGAGAACAAAAACTTGTAGCGCAGACTAAGCATATTCTTTCCTGAATTTATTTGGAGGAAATTTCTGTAGGTAAGAAAACTAATAATTCTCTGAATTGTTCATAATGCTATAAATTATAACAGCAAATTTAAATACTTTATCACAACAAATAACTTGTCAGCTTGTTATGTGAGTACTACGTTTCAAAGGCCACATGACATTCAACCATTTCATTTGTTACTGATGATAAAATCTATTCAAAGTCATACATTTTTAAAGAGTTTAATACTGATGACAGTAGTAAGAGATTCTCATAGTTGACACATGATTATCGTCGGAATTTCTTCGGTTAGATGTGCTGTCACCAACTCTTCTTGTAATACTAGTCTACCGGGCTGACTAGTATTAAGTGGTGAAAGATTAATCACTGATAAGACTTTGGCAGTAACAAGAAGTTATATACTAATTAAGATAACAGCTGTGATAAAATCCATTTCCTGTATATTGAATTGTAGTAGGGAAGACAGAATTCTTTGAAATGTAACATTCAGAGCATAATGTGTTTCAAGAGTTCGTAGGTGGGAATATATAATTTTGCCTTGCAAATACAAGAAGTCACTTTGAGGGTCACTGAAAAGCAGTTCTGGGGTCAAAATAGTTGGGAAAAGAGACAGATATAGATTAGTGACTTTGAGAGGATTTGTAGCTCAGGTTGAGGTTCTGGATGTAAGTTTGCTCGCTGAGCTGGAAGGTTCGTTTTCAGACGTTTCATCACCATACTAGGTAACATCATCAATGAGCCTCCGGTGAAGCACTGGTGGTATGGCCCACTGTTTATTTATGTGTTTAGGTTTCCTTGGGTTGACGATGTCCTTTCCTATGGTGACATCACTTCCTGTTCTTTTTCTCAGGGGGTGGTAAATGGGATCTGAGTCAAAGTGTTTTTGATAGCGTTCTAGTTGGAGTGCCATGTTTCTAGGAATTCTCGCATGTGTCACTTTTTGGCTTGTCCTGGGATGGATGTGTTGTCTCAGTGGAAGTGGTGTCATTCCTCATCTGTATATAAAAATACTAGTGAGAGTGGGTCATGTCTTTTTGTGGCTAGTTGATGTTCATGTATCCTGGTGGCTAGTTTTTATGCCTATTTGTCCAATGTAGTGTTTGTTACAGTTTTTGCAAGGTTTTTTGTAAATGACATTAGTTTTGCTTGTTGTCTGTATAGGGTCTTTCAAGTTCATTAGCTGCTGTTTTTGCTGAGCTTCCAGCTCAGCAAGCAAATGCAAATCCACAGGGACAGACTCTATATTAGGCAAGTTGACTTTTAGTTGTCTGTCAGGGAAAGAATCAAAAACAGGAGGATAACTCTGTGCTGTTGGAGAAAATTCAAGAATCAGTTCTGTGACTTAGTAAATAGCTAAGAGTTGGAGTCAGGACTCAGAAGTCTTGAAGCTACAAAAGTGGGAAGGGTCTGTCTTTTTGTTAGGGGAGGCTGTGAAGGTCTTGGAAGAATCCTGCATCATTAATACTTCAGTACAACTAAGAGAGTGAGGGTTGAAAACCCCACAAACATTATTTGCTTCATACAACTAAGCAGGTTTGGAGCTCAGGGAAAACCCTGGGACAGATTTGGCTCAGTAAAGCTAACTGTTGATGAAAAGCTGGAGTCTTGCTTCTGAATGACTACTGAAGTGCAGTGCTGGAATCCAGGAGTGTGTACACCCTGGGAGGCAGTAGTATGATTGATCATAATAAGAGCAGTTGTTGAGCCAGTCCATGACAAACTGGCTTTTCAGAGGGAGTTTCGAGGTCAGATCAGCAATGGTGAAAAATTGTAATCCCTGGTGACATTCAATGAGATTTGATGACCCACAACATCATAAATATCAAGGGCGAGGGAGTTGCTGAAAAATCCACAGGTCTGCCTTGATTATCTTTGTTATTTTGTAGATTGTAGCCAGATTATAACATAAATCTCATGACCTTGTCCAGGATCTGGTGGTCTGGGCCAGAATCATAACACTGATTACATTAGACTTGGTCTTTTTCCCAGGGTAGGGGAGTCCTAAACTAAAAGGCATAGGTTTAAGATGAGAGGGGAAAGATTTAACAAGGACTTGAGGGGGTAACTTTTTCACAGAGTATGGTGCGTGTGTGGAACGAGATAATGGAGGCAGCTACAATTAGAACATTTAAAAGGCATCTGGATGGGTGTATGTTTAGGAAGGGTTTAGAGGGATATGGGCCAAATGCTGTTGAATGGTACCAGGTCAGACTGGGATGCCTGGTCATGTGGGTGAGTTGGACTAATGCATCTTTTTCTGTGCTGTATGACTGTATTACACTAATGGAAGACATGAGTATTTCCTAAGACATATGGTTTTTAACAAGACAGCAACAACTACAACAGAAAACTAGAACTAACTGTCTCTGCCCAGATACTGACATATACTGTATATCTGGTGGAGCTATACAAAGGCTTCAGAGTTAATCCTTTCAGGCAAACCATCTTACACAACACAACCTCAAATCTTGGTATCCCTTATTTAACTCATTCTCTAATTGTCTAAACAAATATATGTTTACCCCTATCTCCTTTCCCTCCAAGACTTTGGTTTCACAAATTCACACCAGATTGATGAGTAGGTCATCTTCTGCTTGATAATGAGTGTTGAGAATTAACATCTGGAAAAATTGTTGTGTCTTCTTTATCCTGCACATCTTTTGCTGTGAAGACATACTAATGTTGTCAGTTAATCGCTATCACATCTGGAGGACCTTTGATTTCTTTGAAATATGTGATGGAAGATAATTACTGAGGTATTAGTAGTAGTCTTTTTTGTGCAACCTTGTTACAAAGTAGGTCTGGTTCAGCATCTCTCAGCCTGTCATATTGTTTTTTTTTGTTGATGGATTTTTGATTAGTTTAGGTCCTGAAGGTTCTCTTGTTGGTGGAGGATAAATAGTGTTCTTCCAACCTTGTGAAGTCAATTATTTCCTCCTCATTAGAAAGAATCATTGAACACTAATGTAGTTGATTTCATCTGGGTTCAGCAAACAGAAGCGTAAGATCCTGTAAGTTCTTCTTCTAGCTGGAAGTATCCTGTTGATCAATTGGTGCTGTCTTCTGACATGGTTGACGTTGCACTTCAAATTTTAAAAAAATTAGATTGCGACATGCTTGCTTAGAAGTGATTGTTACTGACATGCAAGTCTGCCAACTGATGACCTTTATGTTTTAAAGACAATTATAGCAAACCTTTAATACAAGGGGTGTATTATATGTACTGTGTAGCATCAAATAAGCAGGTTGTAACTTCAAGACTTTCAACCAAGTGTTATGTTGGACAACAATAATTTGAGTTGGATGTTCATTGACTCTGTCTGGTTCAGATGGGATTCCCCTTGGACTGGTTGTAGTATTTCTCTGAAAGGAGGTTTATCAGCATGTAAAATATAAGTTCCAATGGAAGTATATTTTATCTAATGGTGTCTAGTATAAAATATTGGCTTCTTTATGAACATAACCAACCATGTCTCAGTTGTTTAAAGATAGTTTCTGGTTTTCATGCAATTTTTAAAAATGATTGAAAAAGTGAAATTTCTGTGATGGAGCTGGACAATGCTTTTGCTTGTATTTTTTTTTCTCAGCACCTTGGAACTCTAATAACTTCCCCCATTTCATTGCTTCAATTAGATTGCTCACTTTAAATTCTGCTGTTCCTTCAGTATTTCATCTTTCAAATTTGAATTGTGCTTGTAATTCAATTGCTATAAAGCTTGTTAGAGAATTTTCATTCTCATGATTTTTTAAAATTGTAATTACATTTTACTTACTTATAAAGTACAATGAATCTTCTTATAATCTGTTAACTGTAATGAGTTATTACTTGAATGAAGATTTAATACTTGAATTCTTGTTTGGAAAATTTCTTATATTTTAAATTGCTGAAGGTGTTTTAATTCTTTAAATTGTAAAGACAATCTTTTATCAAAGTCTTAAATTAATTTTCAAGTGTTCAAAGACTCTCAAAACACTTCAAATTGAGATTTCTTCTTCAATGTAAGATCTTGATATGAAGAACTAATTGGAGGATCACTGTCATTTTACTTTTCTTCTTCATGGGTCTCATGTCTGTTTCAACAAGAAAGACATTCCTGCTTCTTCATCAAATGATTTGCATCCTTTTCAACAGAGATGAATGGTGTTGGCATTTTTGAATGTTTAAACGTTTTTGGTTATACAACAAAAATTTGTTTTGACTTCAAAAGATGAACTTTAGTAAAATCTTTGTCTGCTTTCAATCCAGCCATAGCAGAAGAAACAGCAGTCAGTCTGGATTTAAAGAATTGTAGCAGGAAGCAGTTTTCCTTTAAAAGCTTAAAACAACCAGAAGAAGGGTAACACTTTTTCAAAAGGCTCATAAAAACAAGGAGACTCACTAAAGCTAGAAAGAGAAAATCTGAGTTTTAAAGACTTTTTCTTCACATTTCTCTTTGCATGAATGTGGATTCTTGCACTGACAACAATTTCTTTAACTTAGAACCAGCTCACAGCATATTGCCACCATGTGATAAGTGATACCTGAATCTGCTTCTTCTAGAAACTTCTTTGGGAAGATGATGCCACAAGTCTGTCTTGTAATAATCATCTGTAGCACCTACCAGTAATAAGTGGTGAATGATGAACTACTATTCTGACTTTGATTGAAGCAGCATGTACTTGAGTAACAATAAGCATTTTATTACATAATAACTTATATACCTTAACTAAACTAAACTAACTTATCTAAAAACCAAAAGAACCGCAGATGCTGGATCTCAGAAATAAAAACAGAAATTATTAGAAAAACTCAGCAGTTCTGGCAGCAACTGTGCAGAGAAATCAGAGATAACGTCACAGATCCAGTGAAGAAGAAGGGTCACTGGATCCGAAATGTTAACTTTGATCTCTCTACACAGACGTCTGCCAGGTCTGCTGAATCTTTCCAGTATTTTCTTCATCTGAACTAACATAACAGGTTACGTTAGACTATGACTAGTTAACTATATTAGCAATATAGGAACAGGAGTAGGCCACTCAGCTTACTGATAATGTTTTGCCATTTAATATAATCATGATTGATCAATATCTGATCCACACTATCCCAAAACCCTTACACCATTGATAATCAAAAATTTATAACCTCTACTTAAAATATACTCAACGACTGAGCTTTTACAGCCTTCTGGGACAAAGAAGTTCAAATATTCTCCACCCTTAATGTAAAAGAATTTCTCATCATTTTGATCCTAAATGGCATTCCCTTATGTTTAAATTTTACACTTTGATTCCAGATTCTCCAACCAGAGTAAACGTATTACCTGCATCTTCTCTGTCTATCCTTTTACTGTTATAGACCTCAATGAGATCACTTCACATTCTTTGAAACTTGAGAGAATGCAGGTCCAGTTTGCTCAATCTGTCTCCAAAGGACAGTTCTACAAACCTGTATTCAAGTCCAGTGAACCTTCTGTGTACCCCCTCTGTGGCAATAATATCTTTCCTGAGATAAACAAACCAAAATAGACCAAGTCTAACCAAGCTCCTCATACAACTGAACCAAGACTTTATTACTCCTGCAGGAAAATCCTCTTGCAATTCAGGCTAACATTCAACAGCCTTCCTAATTGCTGCATCTGCAAGTTAGCTTTCAATGACATATTGACTAGAATAGCCAATCCTTTTGTGTTAGAAGCTCTTATTATTTAAGAAAACCTCTATTATTTAAGATAACCCCATATTTTTCCACATTATGTTCCATTTTCCATGTTCTCACCCAATCACTAAGCTTGTCCAGATCTTCCTGAAAAGTTTAAATTCTTCCTTATAACATACAGTCCTGCTAAACTTTGTTTCATCTGCAAATTTTACATTTGGTCCCCTTCCAAATCATTAATATATATTGTCAACTGCTAGACCCAAGCACTCATCCTTGAGGTACCCCACCAGTCACAGGCTGCCAATGTAAAGATGTTAAAAACCACACACCAGGTTATAGTCCAACAGGTTTATTTGGAAGCATTAGCTTTCGGAGCACTGCTCCTTCATCAGGCAGCTGTGGAGCAGAATCGTAAGACATAGAATTTAGAGCAAAAGATTACAGTGTCATACAACTGAAACAATACATTGAACAAACCTAGATTGCTGTTTATCCTTTCATCTTTTGGAATAGGTTGCAGGTTTCACTTCATTAAAATGTAAATCCCAGAACTCCTTTTAAGTCAAATTCTCACGATAACTTATAAAAAAAGGTGACATCTCAGCTCAGACAATGCATTAAAAGTATGAGGTTAAAGTCTGTATCCCAATCTTGAGTCAGACTGATTTCCAAAGTAGGAATTTATGAAATGTTAAATTGATTGACTACTTGCAGATTGTATGCTTTCTGAGCAAAATAGAATGTGTCTGCAAATACAATTCTGCAAACACAAATTCATCCCATAGACTTATTTTTTTTTAAAGATATTTTTATTAGAAATTTAATATTTTGACAGATTTACAAAAATAAACAGAACTTTCAAGCACAAACATTAATATAAAAATAGATCTTAAATATATAATCATCAAAATTCAAAGGAATGATACTAAAGAAGAAAGAAAAACAATGAAACTCAGTTAACTACTAATATAATCCACAATTATCCAGAGTGTATAGTTGAGTCACTTACATCCTTCAAACAAGAGAAAATGTTCTCTAATACACTCATAACAGTATAATAAAAAGGAAACTATTTCCAAACAATAAGAACAAAAAAAATAAAACATGTTTGAATGGAGATCCTCCCCCTTGTTCTCAGGGGGCCTTACTTCCTTTCTAAAGGTCCACCATATCCTCTCCCAAACAGTGTCCCACCCTTGACCCGGGCGCTCCTTAATAGTATTTAGATATAATACCGAGCTAGAGTTGACAGTGAGCGCCCCACCCCCACCCCTCCCCACCCATACCTGAGTATATCTGATAGCATCAATGCCACGTACAAACACACATAACTATAAAATTACAACTCCAACAAATTACAGTTAAGTATAATAACATAAAATAGCAAGAGAAGACAACCCTGCTCCCAGAAGCAAAAGTAAAGTAGAGTAAAGTATCCATTTCTCCCCACGGAGTGTGGAAGAGGCAAGCCAACATAAATTGTCTCTTACGATTTATTTAAACGAGTCTAAAAGTTCCTTAGCCTCTTCTGGTGATCTAAAATTATACTCGGATCCTTCGTGGGTAAAGCATAACGTCGCTGGGTAGCGTAAGGTGTATTGAATATTTAAGTTCCTTAGACATTTCTTCACCTCATCAAACGCCTTCCTCCTTCGTGCCAAAGCCGGGGAGAAGTCCTGAAATAACATAATCTTGGATCCTTCATGAATCATAGCTTTAGGATCCTTTCCAAGATTTCTGGAGGCATCCAGGAGTATCTGCCTCTCCCTATAACTCTGCAGCCGGAACAGGACCGGGCGTGGGCGCTGGTTTGGGCCAGATCCGCGTACTGCGACCCGGTAGGCCCACTCCACCCTTACCCGGTCAGTTTCAGCCCCCAGGTTTAAAAGCTGGGGCAACCATCGCTCCAGAAATACTACTAACTGTCCCTTCTCTTCTTGTTCAGGGAGGCCCAGAAGACGGATATTCTTTCTCCGATTTCTATTATCCAGGTCATCGATGTAGATTTCAAAGGCCCAGACTCTCTGCTCCAGAGCTCGCACCTGTTCTGCAGCTGTTTGTGCTGCAGCCTCGGAGGTCGTGGCCTTTAGCTCCGCCCCCTTCACTCGGCCCTGTAATTCCTCGAGAGCCTGGCTGTACTTTTGTAACTTTTCTTCGAATGCATTCCATCTCTGTCTGGATTCTGCAATGAAATTGACGAGTGTCGTTTCCAACCTGGCAATCATCTCTTCAAGGCCTGTTTTTACATCAGCTGCAGCCGGAGGAGGAGAGGAGGGTGGGGGAGGGGTCTTTGTTTTCTGAGAGCTGCGGGATCCCTTTGGTTTACTCATTATCCACTTAATATTAAACTGCTTAAATATAATAGTAAACAGCTAATTAAGGTTAGAAAATTTTTTTGGGTGGTTTGGTAAGTGTGGTGGGGGTGAGTAACTCACTTTACCCAGGTTTTGGGAAGAGCACTGTAAACTCAGACTTGCTGAGTCGCCGCCATCTTGGATCTCCATCCCATAGACTTATATATGTGTGTGCATGCATATGAGAGAGAAAGTGTGTGTGTGTGTGTGAATGTGAGTGCGCATGAGAGATTGTGCCTAAAAGATGAAAGACTTAACAATCTAGATTTGTTCAATATATTGTTTCAGTTGCATCACACTGTAAACTTTTGCTATAAATTCTGTGACTTATTATCCTACTCCACAGCCAGTTGATGAAGAAGCAGCGCTCCAAAAGCTGGTGCTTCCAAATAAACCCGTTGAAAGATAAGCTGGTGTTGTGTGATTCTTAACTTTGTCCAGCCCAGTTCAATATCTGCACCTCCACATAACGTAAAAATGACACACATTTTCTGATGCTCTGTTCTAATTCTATTACCCAATCTTTAATCTTTAATCTTTGCCATTACATTAGTGCTACACCATGCAATTTTGGTAAACAGCTGAAAATGTGTTGCTGGAAAAGCGCAGCAGGTCAGGCAGCATCCAAGGAGCAGGAGAATCGAGGTTACGGGCATGAGCCCTTCAGAAGGGCTCATGCCCGAAACGTCGATTTTCCTGCTCCTTGGATGCTGCCTGACTGCTGTGCTTTTCCAGCAACACATTTTCAACTCTGATCTCCAGCATCTGCAGTCTTCACTTTCTCCTCAAAAATTTTGGTAAACAGCCTGGTGTGGAGGATCTTATCAAAAGCCTTCAGAAAATCCAAACATTGTATATTCATCAACATCCCTTTATCAATTTTGTTTGTAACATTGTCAAAAAACTCCAACAAGAATGTCAACAGGATTTTCCATTCACAAATTCATGTTGATTCTGCCCAATCAGATCATTTTTATTCAAGTGTCCATAAGTCATGTCCTTTACGATCGGCCTAGCATTTTTCCTACCACTGGTGTAAGGCTGATGGCTTTGTAATTTGCTGTTTCTTCAATTACTCCTTATTTAAACAATTGGATAACATTTGAAAGCTTCAAACCAGCAGGGATCTTCGAAGAGTCTATGGAAGTTTGAAAGATAATCGTCAATGCATCAATCATTTCTATAGCTACTTCCTTCAACACTCTGGGATATAGATTATCAGATCCTGAGGACTAATCAGCTTTTAGCCTAATTAGATTCTTCAGTACAACACTTATAGAAAATACAAGTATCTCTTGAATGATACCCGGTTAACCAAATTGATATGTTTGCAGGTAAGACTAACAAATCAGAACATCTACAAGAGACAGCTAGATCTGACGAGCTCAACTCAAACACTGTCATACATATCTCAGTGGGTAGAGACAGACAAAGGCTTCAGAGTTATCCCTTTCAGGCCAATTACCTTTTACAAGAATGGCTTTGGAAACTTCAGACTGTTCCACGATTCACATGGTCACATATTTACAATTTTACAAATAAATACTAACATTTTGCATGTCTAGCTGTGTAGAGAGGCCAAAAATACACATCACATCAAAGGAGACATTAACAGGGGCAAACAAAAGTTTGATTAAAGAGATGGTTACTAAAGAGGATCTTAAAAAGCAAAAGAGGCAATGAGACAAAGGCTGTAAGGATTATGTACCAGAAAGTGGGAAGAAGGCAAACATCAGTAGCAGTCACCGGGGAGGGGTGGGGAGTGGAATGGGAGAGACATGTTTGGTGGTGTTAGAGAGTTGGAGGATGCTACAGATCTAAGGAGGTAAGAGGGAATTGAGAGATGATACTTTAATGAGTTTTGAGGAGATTTGTAGCTGACGTTGAGGTTCTGGATGTAAGTTTGCTTGCTGAGCTGGAAGGTTTGTTTTCAGATGTTTTGTCACCATACCAGGTAACATCATCAGTGAGCCTCCAGTGAAGCACTGGTGTTAGTGACCCACTTTCCATTTATGTGTTTAGGCTTCCTTGGGTTGGTGATATAATTTCCTGTGGTGATGTCAGTACATGTCATGATGTCATTTCCTGTACTTTTTCTCAGAGGGTGGTAAATGGGGTCCAAGTCGATGTGTTTGTTGATAGAGTTCTGGTTGGAATGCCATGCTTCTAGAAATTCTTGTGCATGTCTCTGTTTGGCTTGTCCTAGTCAAAGTGGTGACCTTCCTCATCTGTATGTAAGGATACTTGTGAGAGTGGGTCATGTCTTTTTGTGGCTAGTTGATGTTCATGTATCCTGGTGGCTAGTTTTCTGCCAATTTGTTCAATGTAGTGTTTGTTAAAGTTCTTGGAAAGTATTTTGGAAATGATATTAGTTTTGCTTGTTGTCTGTGTTGGGTTTTTCAAGTTCGTGAGCTGCTATTTTAGTATGTTGGTGGGTTTGTGGGCTACCATGATGCCGAGATCTGAGTAGTCTGTCAGTCATTTCCAAGATGTCTTTGATGTAGGGGAGAATGGCTAGTGTTTCTGGACTATTTACCATCCTCTGAGAAAAATAATAGGAAATGAAATCACCACAGGAAATGACATCACCAACACAAGGAAACCTAAAGACATAAACAGAAAGTGGGTCACTCGCACCAGTGCTTCACAAGAGACTCACTACTGATATTACCTAGTATGGCAATGAAACATGTAAAAACGAACCTTCCAGCTTAGCGAGCAAACTTAGATCTATAAAAATTTGAAATTTGAAATTTTGGGGAACAGCAAACAAACACGGGATGGTCGTTAACAAAATTTGATGTGTGACAGATATGTGCAACTCAGTTTTGGATTATTGGACATTATGTTAAGTAGAAATTTGATGACAACAAAGAAGAGAATTGGAGTAATTGAGTCTATTAATAATAAAGGCTTACATAAGCTTGAACAATAATTATGCTGAAATGGGATAGTCTTAAACATTGAGCAGTTGATGATCTATCAAAGTCAGAAATGATATTCTGTGACTATGATAACTGTAAGGTATATATGTTTATCATTTTTAACCTGTCTACACCCGGTAATGTGATTGAAAAGAAACTCCATTCACCAACTACTTATTCCTAGTTCTGAACAAAGGTCACTGGACCTGAAACACCTAATTCTACTTTTTCTCCACAGATGCTGCCAGACGTGCTGAGTTTTTTCAGCAGTGTCTGTTTTTGTTACTTATTCCAATTCTCTCCTTGGCAACTTTCTGAAGCTGAACCATAACATTTTCAACTTTGGTGTTTTACTTGACCAACCACATATTTATACCATCACTATGATTGCCTGTTTCCACCTTGAAATCATCACCCATCTTCACCCATACTTCAAATTATATCCTGCTAAAACCTTCAATGACTTTGATTATTCTAGTGTACTTGTGACTGGACTCACGTTTAACCCTCCATAACATTAACATGATTTAAACCTTGTTGCCAATATCCTAACTCGCATAAGGTTCTGTTCACCAATCATCCCTATGTTTGATTTAAAAACTAAAAGAGATAGAGACTTAGTTTGTTAATGGTTAAGCAATCTCTCATTTTTAGAATTTTCATCTTGTTTTCAAATTACTCTTGGCCTCACCCCTTCCTATCTTTTCAATCTATGTCCCCCAGTTTCACAACTGTCTAAGATCTGTGTTCGTCATATTTTCGATTCTTGACCATGTCTGATCATAATCACTCTAATGGTATTGCACAGCCTTGAAATACAAATTTCTAAAATTCCTTCATAAAACCAGTGGTATCACGAGCTTGCTTTTCTTCTTTAAGACACTCCTTAACATCTAACTTTTTCATCAAAAGTTTTATTCATTAATTCAAGGCTTGTGGGTGTTTTTGGCTTGGCCAGCATTTATTCCCTATCCCTAATACAACTTCAGAAGGTGATGGTAAGTTGTCTTCTTGAACAGCTACAATCCATAAAGTGTAGGTATACACATAGTGCTATTATATACACCATTCCAGGCTTTTGGTCCAGCAACATGAAAGCAACTGAGATACCATTCCAAGTCAGGATGGAGTGTGGCTTGGAGAGAACAAGCAGATGGTGCTCCCACATAATTGCTGCCCTTGTCACTCTAGTTAGTAGAAGTCATGGATTTGGTAGTTGCTGTCGAAGAAGGTTTGGTGAGTTGCTGCAGATGGTACACAAAACTGCCACTGTACTGTGCGTCAGTGGCAGAAGATGTGAATGATGAAGGTTTTGGATGGGGTACCAATCCTGTGGATAGTGTCAGATTTTGAGTGTTGTTGTAGAAGTACTCAACCAGGCAAGTGGAGAATATTTTCTCTCATTCTTAATTTGTGCCTTGTAGATGGTGAGCAGGCTTTGGGAATCTGGAGGTGAATTATTCACTGCAGAATTCACAGCCTCTGACCTGTCCTTGTAATTCTACGGCTGGCTCAATTTCTGGTCAATGGTAACCTTGCTCCATGCTCCTCTGCCAATTCCCCCAACCCCAGGTGGGGGATTCAGCACTGATAATGCCATTACATGTCAAGGAATGATGATTAGATTCTCTTTTATTTTAGATGGTCATTGTCTGGCACCATGTGGTGTGAATGTTGTTTGCCACTTATTAGTCAAAGCTTGAATGTTATCCAGCTCTTGATGCATTTGAACATGAATGGCTTCAGTATCTGGAGAATCCCGAATAATGCTGGACAGTATTATCCCCATTTGATGGAATGGATAGCTGTGTAATTGATAAAGCAGTTGTGGATGGTTGAACCTCGGATAACAGCCAAAGGAAATCCTGTAGCAACGTCTTGTGGCCAAGATGTTTATCCTCTAATAACCTCAATCATCTTACTTTGGGCTAGATGTGACTTCAACCAGTGGAGAGTGTTGGCTTGCTTCCTATTGAAGCAGTTTTGCTGACACATTGTCAAATATTGTCATGATATCAGGGACTCACCTCCTCTCGTGTTCAACTCTTCTGTCCATTTTTGGACCAAAGTTGGAATGAGGTTAGGAACCACATGGGCCTGGAAGAACTCATACCTATCATCACTGAAAAGATTACTGTTGAGTAAATGCCATTGGCACTGTCAACCATTCCTTCATTCACTCTACTGATGTTTAAGAATAGGCTGATCGGTACTAATTGGGTGGGTTGAAATTATCCTTTTTTTGTGGATGAGACATTCCTGAGCAATGTTCCACGTTATTGGGTAGATGCCAATGTTGTAATTGCACTGGACCAACTTGGCTAGGGGCTGGGCTAGTTCTGGAACACACGCCTTCACTATTATTGATAGACTGTTGTCAGGGCCCATAGTCTTTACAGTATCCAGAACTTCAGCTCTTTCTTGATATCCTGCAGGTAATCAAATTGGCTCAAGTCTTACATCTGAATTACAGGGCATCACAGGTTTGACCATTCTCCCTTCTAGTTGAAGATGGCTGCAAATGGTTCAACCTTACTTTAGTTTGGATGTGCTGCACTTCCCCTCACTTTCAATGGGAATGTCTGTGAAACGTCCTCCTTCAGTGAGTTGTTTAATTGCCCATCATCATTCATGACTCATAACAAGACTGGTTATCCGCAATATGATTCTGTGTCAAATTTTGCTTTTGTTTACTCTTGAGAAAAGAGGGCAATCAGTTGGAATCCTACAAGTTCAATCAGGACATCAATGATGCAAACCATCTGATCTGTTTTGATGAAATTGCTGGGAGAGTAATGTAGAGCCCTCTTGTGGTGTAATGGTAGTGCCCCTGTTCCTAGAGTGAGAGGGCTAGGTTCAAGTCCCACCTGCTCCAGAGATGTGTAATAACACCTCTGAACAGGTTGATTAGGAAAAAAAATGGGAGAGTAATGGAGTTAGTGGAATATATGGCAGCTCCAATGGAAATTGCTTTGGGAACCCTAAAGTTAGATGAAGTAAGTTAACATTTACCCAAGACTGGATGATAGACAATAATCATAGCCTTGTATATGTACTGAAGAGTTTGTTAAGTGTGATGAATGAGAGATAGTGTTGCACATCATCATTATACAATTAGCAAACACATCAAAAGTAGTAATCTCCAGCTTATTCCTGGTGCCAGGTGCAAGTGTGTACAAATATAGTAGATAAGGCAAATGAATGTGTGGTTGGAAGGACAATGCAAGAGGAGGGCTTTAGTCTCTAAGGATACTGGGGCTATCACTGAGAAAGGTAGTACCTGTACAAGCCAGTCAGATTGCATCTGAACTGAAACCAAAAGAGAAAATGCTGTTCTGGCAGCATCTGTAAGGAGAGAAAAGAGCTGATGTTTCGAGTCTAACTGACCCTTTGACAGCTCTTTTCTCTAGCATTATTCTAGAGAATAGAAAGTCAATAGGCGAGGATCAAGTAAATGAGACAGTAATGAAGTCTAAATGAGGGTTACACTTCATGTGCATGAATGCACAAAATATAGTAAATAAGTTTGAGGAGTTGCAAAGCTTAATGCCATGTAGATCATAATTTTATGCTGACATCAAACCTAGTTCATGGAAAGGCAGGACGGGGTGTTACATATTCATCAGTACAAAGCATCCAGAAAAGAAAGTAAAAGTGGAAAAGGAGCAAGAGTGGTACTGTTGATTAAGGAGAGCATTGCAGTGCTGGAGAAAGAGAATGTCTCAGAAGACTGAAAGACAGAATCAATTTGACTAAAGCAAAGTAACTGTAAGGATGCAATTACATTATGCAGTGTAGTCTAAAGCCCATTACTTCGTAGAATGAATGTAGAGGAACAAATACAAGGATATTACAATGTAGTTTTCGAGTAAAAAATGAGGTCTGCAGATGCTGGAGATCACAGCTGAAAATGTGTTGCTGGTTAAAGCACAGCAGGTTAGGCAGCATCTCAGGAATAGAGAATTCGACGTTTCGAGTATAAGCCCTTCATCAGGAATGAGAGAGAGTAGCCAAGCAGGCTAAGATAAAAGGTAGGGAAGAGGGACTTGGGGGAGGGGCGATGGAGATGTGATAGGTGGAAGGAGGTCAAGGTGAGGGTGATAGGCCAGAGTGGGGTGGGGGCGGAGAGGTCAGCAAGGAGATTGCAGGTTAGGAGGGCGGTGCTGAGTTGAGGGAACCGACTGAGACAAGGTGGGGGGAGGGGAAATGAGGAAACTGGAGAAATCTGAATTCATACCTTGTGGTTGGAGGGTTCCCAGGCGGAGATGAGGCGCTCCTCCTCCAGCCGTCGTGTTGTTATGTTCTGCCGGTGGAGGAGTCCAAGGACCTGCATGTCCTCGGTGGAGTGGGAGGGAGAGTTAAAGTGTTGAGCCACGGGGTGGTTGGGTTGGTTGGTCCGGGCGGCCCAGAGGTGCTTACTTGCGGAACGCTTCAGAGAACACCTCTGGGCCGCCCGGACTTGGCCTTTTCTCGTTGGAACGGCGAAGGATGAGGGGTGACTTGATAGAGGTTTATAAGATGATCAGAGGAATAGATAGAATAGACAGTCAGAAACTTTTTCCCCAGGTACAACAGAGTATTACAAGGGGACATAAATTTAAGGTGAAGGGTGGAAGGTATAGGGGAGATGTCAGGGGTGGGTTCTTTACCCAGAGAGTGGTGGGGGCATGGAATGCGCTGCCCGTGGGAGTGGTAGAGTCAGAATCATTGGCGACCTTTAAGCGGCAATTGGATAGGTACATGGATAGGTGCTTAATCTAGGATAGATGTTCGGCACAACATCGTGGGCCGAAGGGCCTGTTCTGTGCTGTATTGTTCTATGTTCTATGTTCTATGTCACATTAAATGTCTTGAAGTGATTGTTAGCCAATCATTTCTGATTTCAAACCAGTCACATTACACTCACAGTAGAATAATGATTCTGGCAAGAAATCAGAATACTTCTTGAGTTATAAAGTAAGAACCAAGTCATCTTCATCTGTAAAACAATGTTTTATGCAGGAAGTCCTGCAAAATTGGTAGTCAATGATCTCCACATCTCTATAGAATCATAGTAGTTGTGGTTAATGTTTTCATCCAGCTGAGAACTACTTTTAGAAGAAAACAAAAGTTAGTAAAAACCTCAACACATCTTAAGCCTGACAGTGCAATAACATTGGACTGAGATTTGTACTTATTTTAAAAATAAATGTTTACTTTCTTTGATTCCTTAAACATTAGTCAAAATTTACAATTCAGATAATTCAGTGCAAAACCTTCTGCCAGATTGGTGTATTTATAGACTTGAGAATGAGGGACATAAGTAAAGAGAACTAAGGAGCACAAATACAGACTTCTATTTTTAAACATTTACTACCATGGAATAAATCTATGGAAGAAACGAATTCCTCAAGTCAGCTGAATAAAAGCTATGTGGTGGCCATTTTGTACAAGATGAAGATAAAACTTAAGAATTATTAGGTTTGGAGCAATTTGTTTGATTCCAAAACTGTAACTTTCCATCTTCCTTTCCTGAATTGAGTGGCTCTCGAGATGTTCCAGTTGAAATGACTGAAAAACAAGGATACAAACTGAAACAATGATGCAGAGAAAATGCAAACACTTTATTCTTTTATTTGTTATTAGAATCTAAGCCAGTGGTGAGATTGAAATAAAGGCACATATATCTTTTCTTCGGTTGAGTGATTTTACTGACTTCCTCAGTTTCACCCCTCTAATCCCACCCTCAGTGTCTTTGCTGTTCCTATTTACACGTGCTTAGATAATTAATTGCCACCTCCTGTTTCTCTTAACCTTAAATTAAGATATTAACAAACCTTACCAAATGTGATTAACAAGACATTAGCATCATTTTTCATAACAATCTAATTGAATATACAAACTTTGCCAAAGAATTTTTATCTCAAATGGAATGTATTAGTAATGAACACTGAACATCCTGGTTAAAGGTTAAATCTGAGAGCAATGAAAAATGTTCTCAGAAAGCATTTGTTCCTGGTAAGCATATCAAAAAGGAAGCTTAACAATTGGATGATTACACGAAATACAAAAATGATTTTAACACCCTCAGAAGGATAACAAGTCTGAGGTTAAACATTAACATTTTATGATGTTGCTTGGCAACAATAAAATAACTACAGATTGGTTTTATGCCATAATTTTGTTCAAGTGCTCTTTTCAGAAGGGTTCTATGGTTTTCAGGAGCTAATGAGATTTGCAGAATTGGGATGGAGCTTCAACGACTTCTCCCTTCCATCTTTCAACCATTTTATGACTTTTCTTCAGCCAAACCTTTGATTAATGCCTTCAAATAGAGTGACCTGCTGTGCTTGCTCATTTTTCTGAATACGTTGCTGGACCATGCATGGTTCTTGTTCCTGATTTCTATGGGTTCCAGTTGCAGTGTATAATGAGTTGAAGGTCTGTAATGGGGACAAAATCCTTGATCACATGAAAAGAAAGGAAACTTGGAGGTTATGACAATTCATATCACTTCTGCACTACTACCACCAATAGCTCAAAGGCTACACTGGGATCATGAGAAAGGGAAATATTCATATATAAAGAAATAACATAGACTGGTTTCAGATTTAATTTACCTGAACTGTTCAGTACTAATTGCTCATTTAGAATGTTTCTCAAAGAGTGGTTTATTTCAAATTAGGTACTTCTGCAATTACAAAATGGTGAGAATTTGGAACTTGCTACCAAATAGAGTGAATAAAGCAACTGACACAGATGCATTTAACAGGATCCTAGTAAGCACATAAGGGAAAAACAATAGGAAAGCGATTAAGTAATTAATAGTGGGGGGGGGGGATGCTAGTATGGAATATTGGATAAAATTGTCTGTTTTCTGTCATAAATTCTTTGTTATTCAAGAAGGATTGAAATCAGGATCATAGAATTGTAGTTTCAGCCTCCTGACATCATTTCTATATTTTTGTATACCACCTGATGAAGGAGCAGCACTCTAAAAGCTAATGCTTCCAATTAAACATGTTGGACCTGGTGTTTGTGATTTTAACTTTGTATTTAATGCCCTCAAAACAAGCACAATACTTATTATGCTGCAATATTGTGTTTTTGAATCCAAATTCTACCACATAGTGAAATTTAACTCAATAATTCTGGTAATTTGTCGCACCAGGAAAATAACTGTAAAAGCTTTGAGTGTATTAAAACCCAATTGGTTTTCTAATCTCCATTCAGAAACTGAACCTGTCACTCATGTATGTTTTGACTATGTCACTCCAATCTAACTATTTGTGGTTGGCTGCTAATAACTTCTAGAAGTGGCTTTCACCAATTTCTCAGACCAGCTGGTGATTGGCAATAACTGTGGCCTTCTCTCTGTCACCTCTATCCAGAAAACAAATAACCACAAATGGTATAGTAAGTAATGGATTATAGCAGATTAAATCCCAGGGCTGTGTTATGTTGATTAACCTCAGCGAGAAGAGCAATCGGTGATGATAATTGGCTTCAATTTGACCCTTTCTTATCCAGTCCTGGTAGTGTGTGGTTGTGTGTGAGCTTCAGGTGAGGACAGGATTACATTAATGCATCCTTTAGTTAAACATCCTGATAATATAACACATGAATAACTGTTTCTAAGATACCAGAGGGTTCTGGTTGCAAGTGGAACAAGCAAGTCAAATTTATCGAAAGGAAAAAAGGGAGGTTAATTTTACTTTAACCTATCATGCACGATAGCTTTATTTGAACAAACTTATTATTACTCAAATGAGTTGTCACCACATGTGACAGCTGTATACTGAATACTAGTTTAAAACAGTTGAAGAGAGTTTTCAAATGCATTAATTTGCTAAAGAAGCACATCTGAAACAATGTAGAAAGAAGATTTTGTGAGTAAATTACCAACATATCAATGTTTATACAGTAATTACACACAGTGTGTAGTTTAAAGGGAAACGCTTTGAATACTTCAATAGATCTGACTTTCACTTTTGCAACCTGTTCATGACGCTGTAATCTCATCTGCTCATTTGGACAGAGACCATGAGAGAATCTAAGGTTTTGTTTTCTCTCTGACTATTTTCATACAATCTACTAAGAACATTACAGGGTTGGTACTTTAGCTACCTAGATTTTTTTTACTTTATGACAATTTTTTTTGTTCACTCATGGGACATAGGTGTCACTGTCTGGCCAGCATTTATTTTTCATAGCTCGTTGCCCTTGAGAAAGTGGTGATGAACTGCCTTCTTGAACCACTGCAGTAAACCAACCTTAGGTTGACCTACAATGTTCTTCGTGAGGGAGTTCCAGGATGTTAACCCAGCAACTGAGAAGGAACATCAATATACTTCTGAATCAGGACAGTAAGCAGCTTGGAGGGGAATGTGAAGTTGGTGGTGACACTAACATTTTCAGAACTGTAAGTAGGCACAAGATCTAACTAGTATGCCTGGTCTTTAGCTGCTATTTTGGTGATTCTTAAAGGGATTGCCACAGGCCTTTCTAAAATACAACCCAAAATGTTGGCCTGGCTATTTATAGGGAGTCAGACAGAGTTAAGCAGAAGGTGAAGCATTCAGTGAGGCTGGAGATGAGGTGATCCTGCCAGATTATTGTTTGGATCTCATAATTTCTTTTTGGTTCATTTCCCATCCTACATCTGGCCAAATGAATAGGCAGACCAGTAGCTAATACTGAACAGGACCATAAGGGAACACAACCGACCATAAGGGAACACAGCTAGAGACACTTATGGACAGTCCTTGGTAATCAGGAAAGTGGAGAGAAACTGTGATTAAGTGGGGAGTGGAGACAAGCCATAATCAGAGGCAGGGAGAAAAGCTGCAATGTGGATATGACAGGAGGAATCCCAATCAAGGGCAGGAAAGGAATCAAAGATGGGCAAGATCTAAGACTTCTATTATCAATCAGAGAAGTGCTCCCATTCCTCTGAGCCCAAAAGAAGTGTTGACAAAGGCAATTATTCCCTGCAATGCCAGAATCTGTCGTTCCCCTTCTATTTGTCACGTTTCCTGCCTGCTGAGAAATGGGGAGCCTAGTCCCATTATGTTAAGAAAATGTTTCACCTCTCCACAAGGTATTTGGGTGTCATGTTCATATAGAGTATTGGGGGAGGTGCATTTTGCATTCAACTCTTTAACACACTTGATCCTCTCCCGCCAATTGTCAGAAGATAATACTGAGGTCATTCATTTTTGTGGAGTCAGAAGCAGCATACTTTTCGGTCCCAAATTGCTTCCCTTCCCACACAATGTCAAGCAAAGTTGGTTAGGCCTGCATTCTAAATTACATTAGGATATCTGCTTGGTAACTCCAGCTCTCGTGAATTAAGCTGATGCAGGCCAAAGGCAAATTTAATTCAGTTTTCTGGCCTTTCTTTTCTGATACTCGAACCTGTATACTGCTAGTTTTTGTGTGCTTTGGTGTATTAATGAGTTTAGGCCCAATAGAATATACCAAAACCATTAAATGCAAACAAATGGTATTAGGATTCCAAAGGCAGGACTTTATCTCAAACAGGAATTAAAATATTAGCTTTTACATCCAGTTTCCAAGAAAGATGCACAAGTGTGTATAACTGGATAAGAGATTTTAGTTACATCACTTTTAGTCTGAATATTTCATTAGGGTCTGTAAATGTTCAAACATGTCTTCAGTCATATTTATGCACATATAATTGAAATCAATGTATTTTCCAAATTCAATGGATTTATGCTATCTTCTGTCTTAACTTGGTTTATAACTTAAATTCCTTCACTGCAAAGAACAAAACAATTAAACCAATCTTAATGCCTGACAACTTACAGTTAATTTTTGATGGTGGCGTGTGGTGATGTTACATGATTTAACCAAATGCAATGGAGAAGTAACTTATTTGAGATTTTGTTGACTTTTCCTTCATGTGGGACGGATCTGAACTGAACGTAATTTTTTATGTTTTCTAAAATGGCTGCACAGATTTAATTCATGCCCTTGGCAATTTTAAATTACCAACCCATATCATACACATAGTTATCTGCTCCTACACAAAAAGGCAACAAAAAAAAATCTTTTATTTGGAACCAAAGTGCTTAGAATTCCCTAGTTTCAAGCCAGAGTAGTGTTTTACCTCAAAAAATGTTATGCTTATTTAATAAAATAATTCAATATATGTATCTTAAGTATTGCACTGAAGTTGCAACTGCAAGACTCGGTAGACTACAGTCAATGTGCAGAAAATCACCATGATATCAATGTAATTTGGGAAATATAAATTAATTTTGAACTCGAAATCCCTTCAGATTATATATAATAGCATATTTATAGAAAATTAGTTCTCCACTTTGTAAAATATATCAGGAGCTATCTACTAAGTACAATAGTATGATTAGACAGTTAAACTGCCAAATAAATCTAGCAGAGTCTGTCATGAAACATTATATTTTCTTTTGTTCTTCCATTCTGTTTCAATACATTTTTGATTTTTTAAATTTGCTTTAATTTTTAGAGATGCTATTTTCTCACTATTTTGTCATGAGTCAATCTGTATCTTTATGTAGATTGAGTGAAATCCATTGGTCATTTTCTATGAAAGTACAACACAATTTTGAATTAATGCATTGTGCTGTACAGTAGTGGGATGAGTAAATTCTTCTCATTATGAAATGATTCGTGGTTGCAGTTAGAATATAGAACATAGAACATTACAGGGAGTAAAGGCCCTTCAGCCCTCGATGTTGCGCCGACCTGTGAAATTAATCTGATACCCGTATAACCTACACTGTTCCATTATTATCATCCAAATGTATGTCCAATGCCTATTTAAATGCCCTCAACGTTGGCGAGTCTGCTACTGTTGCTGGCAGGTCTTTCCATGCCCTTCATACTCCCTGATATCTGTCCTATATCTATCACCCCTCCCCCCCCAATTTAAAGCTATGTCCTCTCATGTTAACCATCACCATCCAAGGAAAAAGGCTGTCACTGTCAACCCTATCTAACCTTCTGATTATCTTATACGTCTTGATTAAGTCACCTCTCAACCTTCTTCTCTCCAATGAAAACAGCCTCAGTTCCCTCAGCTTTTCCTCATAAGACGTTCCTTCCATACCAGGCAATGTCTTAGTAAATCTCCTCTGAATCCTTTCCAAAGCTTCCACATCCTTTCTATAATGCTGTAACCAGAACTGTACGCAATACTCCAGGTGCAGCTTTACCAGTATCTTGTACAGCTGAAGCAAGACCACATGGCTCTGAACCTCAATACCCCTACCAATAAACGCCAATACACCATATGCCTTCTTAACAATCCTATCAACCTGAGTGGCAGCTTTCAGGGATTTATGCACCTGGACACCGAGATCTCTCTGTTCACCTACACTGCCAAGAATTTTACCATTAGCCCAATACTCTGCATTCCTGTTACTTATTCCGAAGAGAACTACCTCACACTTTTCTGCATTAAACTCCATTTGCCATTTCCCAACCCAGCTCTGCAGCTTTTCTATTTCCCTCTGTAACCCACAACATTCTTCGGCACTATCCACAACTCTGCCTATCTTAGTGTCATCTGCAAATTTACTAACCCATCCTTCTACGCTAACATCCAGATCATTTATAAAAATGACAAAACAGCAGTGGCCCTCAAGCAGATCCTTGTGGCACACCACTGGTAACTGAGCTGCAGGATTAACATTTCCCATCAACCACCACTCTCTGTCTTCTTTCAGCTAGCCAATTTCTGATCCAGTTGTGAAAGTAAAAGTGGGTGCTTTTACTCATTTGACATTGGAAGGGAAGGAAATTGACTCTTATAGCATCCTGTGAACTTACACAGGAGTAGATGTGGCAGATTTTTGGAAGCAACTTGGGGATCATCCTGGTCATTGAGAATGAATTATTTCAGTGAAGACCTCCTTCCTTTTCAATCCATATGAGGTGGCTTAAATGATGCTGCTTGGAGTGACTATACTGAACAGTGTTTTGGGATTATCAAAATGATTCCAAATCATATTGTTAATCGTGCATTGTACACCAACTTTAATATTACAATGGAACATTGTGCGCTCCAGTACACCTCTTACATTGATGTATAAACAGTAATTCATACAATTAAGCAAAGAAGGCATTTAGTATGCTTTCCTTTATTGAATCAGAACATTGGGAGGTCATGTTACGGTTTGTACAGGACATTGGTTAGGCCACTTTTGGAATATTGTATGCAATTCTGGTCTCTCTCCTGTAGGAAAGATGTTGTGAAACCTAGAATCATAGAGTCGTGGTGAAACTTGAAATGGTTCAGAAAAGATTTACAAGGGTGTTGCCAGGGTTGGAGGGTTTGATGTATGGGGTGAGGCTGAATAGGCTGGGGCTATTTTCTATGGAGCGTCAGAGGCTGAGGAGTGACCCTTTGGATGGTGTATAAAATCATGAGGGGCATGCATAGGTTAAATAGACAGCCAGATAAAGTGGTGGAGCACTGGTACAGTTACAACATTTAAATCACATCTGGATGGGTACATGAAAAGGAAAGGTTTAGACCGATATGGGCCAAGTGCTGGCAAATGGGACTAGATTCATTTATGATATCTGGTCAGCATGGATGAGTTGGAGCGAACAGTCTGTTTCCATGCTGTACACCTTTATGACTCTATGTCAGATAAAGCAGTTGGGGATTTTATATCCAAACTGCTGATTTTACACATAAGTGTTTTCCATAGTGAAATGAAGATTATTCTGTAACTTTTAAATAAAATTCTAATTGGATATTCCTTTTAGAGGTAATGCTGGAAATCCATTTAATCATTGATTAGTTCTACAACCTGACTTATGTATGTGCATTCCATATATGATTGTATCAAGTCATGTTTGTCATGCTAAAATAAATACTAATTGATTTGAAATAGCAGGAAATAGGACCAGCCCTTACTAAAGCAAGTCTAAGTTGATATCCTGAATCCAAATTCATGAAAACAATTTATTCCATTCAAATTCTGAAGTATAAGAGCAAATTAAAAATGCAATGATTCACTTAGTTAGTCAACAGTTATAATCATGTACTATTGTATGTATATGATGATTGATAGTGTGTCACTTAACGTATTTAAAATGACCCACAATTTTCACCAACCTTACTGACATAGATATAGATTGATTCCATAAGTAATTAGTGTTTATGAAAACCTGTACTCTTATCATATAGTAAAAAGCAAAATAAAATGCCTTGAAGTAGAATAGAGGAACAACAATCCGCTTTCACATTTTCTTTGCTGTGGCAAGAAAGTTCAGATTCCATATTATACATTGCATTTGGAATAGGAATATATTTTCTATACTTCCATGTACTTACCTTAGGAAATTTATTGTGCCAATAATTTTTGTGTTGATGGTTCGAATCCTGATGTTTTTTCATGTGAATTAACCTAAAAATATTATGGATTGTATCTATTGGTAGAACATATATAGATAGTTTTTAGCAAGCTGTCAAAGGTGTTACAACTTCATTACTGGTCTTATTTTAGATTTCCAATATAATTTCTCGTAGAAGTGAATGAATGAATTGTAACACAGCATTCTTACAAAATTATTTTTAAATTCTTTATTAAAATTGAATATAGTGGAGTCAGAAAATGCTTGAATTCTTGTCAAAGTATTTTTTGTTTATCTTTAAAGATGAGCTACCAAATGGTTTTGTTTCTCTTCTTTCCTCAGATCAACTTTTACCCATTTGCATTTGAAGCCAAGCAACATGAGCAAATTGTGCATTAGATGTTTAAGTAAGCTTGAACAATTATCATGCAATTGTTGTATTGAATAGTAGGTAAACTGATGATTTTTGTGATAAATATTATGCTTTCTTTTGGTGTTGAATTGGAATCCAAGGCCACATGCTACTCATTTTGTGCCACTCATATACAAGTAGTTTATTACTAGCACTATTTGTAACATGGGGTCAGTAATGAATCCCATAATTCAAAACACTAAATTTTTGTCTCATTTTGTGGTAACTTGGATGAAAACAAAATACATTTAGAATCTATTTTCTTGTTGAATTTCATCACTTGATGTATGCTAAGATCAAATGTATTGTCTATCCTATTCATATGGTAATCAAATCTGAACTACTTTTACAAAGCATTTTTGATTGAAATTAAACTTTGTGCAACAAATGTTCAAAGATTTGAATGTCAACAGTCATGTTTGTTATTAAATTGAAACATGCCTTGATTTACTCACCAGGTGAGTGATTTACTTTTAATTAGCATGATGTGATGTAAAATATGTTGGCCGTCTCAGAGCATATTAGCATTGAACTTGAATTATAGTATTATTCCAATGAGTATGCATTTGTAGTCTATTGATGGTGTGAAAGCTGGTCGTACTAATCAATGTTTCAATAACAGCATCCAGTTCAATAAAATGATCTATGCAATGATATCTAGTTTTCTATTCATTTGAATTTTTATATCACCTAATGTCGATAGTGCCACATTTGCCGGATTAGTTGTGCTATTCCTGATTTAGTTCTATCAAATATTCAATTCAATTTTCCAAATCGGCAAGCAGGTCTTATTAAGATATTTCTAGAGGCACAAATCGTATGATAGAAGGCCAATTTAACTACATAACATTAAAAAAAAGCTTAGACTTAAACATCCAGGTCTTGCTCATTTTTCTTTCGAGGAACCAATCTATCTAAGCAAATCGCAACTATTAAATTAAAATGTAACTAATATCATTTTTTTAAAAAATAATCAAGCGTCCTACGAAGTTTAAATATTATATTATTTTGGTCTTGCGGAAACTACAGCCTGAAATTACATTGACCCATAAACAAAAATAATAGCTGATTGTGTTTTACTGCCATGATCTTGTGAAGCTGTTTATGCGAAACTTGTTTGTGAAATCGGAAAAGGCAAGATGCTTTGTGTTTGAAGATACTTTAAAATAATTTTCACTGTACATCCTTTGAACATTAGTGGCACAATTCTTTTGGAATTCAGTTTCGTATTCATGTCCTCATAGCACTTCATGTGTAGCACGTTTTAAAATAATAAAGAACAAGTGAGCAAAACCCAAGTTAAATGCATTAACTTGACAGTACCCTGGCACAGCGTGAAACTCCCATCTTACCACGACTGATTCTGGAGCCGTGGGAGAGGACTTGGCGCTTTAATCCCTTCAAAAGAGCCGCCCGTTTAAAACTATGCAAGTCTCAAAAGTCTTTGAGAGGACACCGATTGTTGCTACAGGAAAGGATGATAAAGATCTCTGTGTGTTATCGTTTAGAAGGATTTCGTTTGCAATGTGAATACAATTGAAGTTAACGACAGCTGTCAGTATCATGTTACCTGAAGGAAGACTTCGTAGCTTTTTTAAAAAAGGAACACTTTTAAGTTAACCTAACATGTGCGTCTCAGCTTGTTTCTTGAACGTTAGTAATCAGTTCATATTTAAATTTCTGTATGTACCACAAAGCTAACACCATGACCCATGACAACATCAGTGTATAGTGTCCTTTTTAGACCAATCCGCAGATTACCATCTCCAGCCAATGTAGATTACCAGCACGCCCCATTAAAATAAATTTAAGAGTGATTTCTGGTTTAACTGGTTTAATTTGTAAAAAAAAGATGAATGAGACTACCCAATTAAATGGATGCGTCCAAATTATTTCCACTAATTAAACCGCTGGTTTTGGTTGATATACTAAATAGATAGCAAGCTTATGGAGTACTACGTATTTTTTGTTTGATCTCATCATGATAACTAGCATAATTAAGTCGACTTGACAAATTATGCAAATATGCATTATATTTTGCTTCTGTGAAGATATCAACTAGTGACTCCGCTGCAAACGTTGGATTGGAGTATTTGAAAAGCTGCTTAAGGCGGAGATCAGGCGGAGAAGAGTGAAATTGTTTCCACTTTCCTTGAACCGAGCTGCTCCGCCTCCGCAGTCTTTCACATTGCCACCACTTTAAGGGACTTAACAGAGCTATCAACAGCCTTCACATTCAGCCTCTGATCTCTCCAGTCGGGGTCTCAAAACTTCACGCTTTTGCCGTTCCAATAGAGTGACCATTTTAGCGAGCAGGACAAAGTTTTCGAGAGTTATACGTTTCTCTCGTTACCGTTACACTGTTTTGATTCGGTGGTATTAAAACTTACTGCTTTCATTTAGTTAAACTATTGAAATACAGACGCGACAATGGGTTAAATTTGGTACAGGAATAAATCATCCTTTCCGTTGGCTTGAAGCAAATGACTTGGACTTACTATGGTGTGTTGACTATGTCTGGTAGGCACTGTGTAGTTTAATTGACAATATGGTTATGAACGGCGAGATGTTATTCACTTTGTTACATATTTCCAGTACAATGACACCTTTATAAAACTGGAAGCGAGGGTGTGTGTATGTTCCTGTTCCAACGCAGATGAAAGTGGCATTTTACTTTAAATTTCTCTAAAGGGTTCTTCCTTTTCAGATGTTTGGTCGACAGCGTGTCTTTAATATTTTAATCTCGGCAATGTTATTAAACTTTTCTCAAGTCAGCAAGCAACTCCTTCACACTCAAAGCAAAACCATCCTGTTCGTGATGCCGTGTCGGCCGATTCATCTCCAATTGCTTTTATTTGCTAAAAGTCATCAACACAATAATGTTGGGAGAGATTTGAAGAAGATAACAAAGGCATATTGTCACTTAGGGCTGTGCAACAAATCCTTAATTACAAAAAAATCATATGACTTAAACATCCAATGCAATGGTCTCCTGGCGGCAGCCGTGCTTTGATCACGTAAATCCAATTATTTGTGTATATACATTTCCCACATAGTGATTACTTCATTAATTGTCCCGCCTTTATCTCCTCCTTTACCATCCCCCCTAATAATCAGTTCTTTTATACATACCAACAAACACGCCATAGGAGCTTTGTGTATTCAAAGGATTTGGTTTCCCTTCTGAAAGACCCGCTATTCTTTGATGATTGGGCAGCGGCAAACTTCAAAGCCATCAATCTTTCTCCTGACTGGCTGGCGGTCTACCAAAGTCTTATCAAATTCTAAGAAAGTGATCCCTCCACCACAGATATTCCAAGGATATCGCCGAATAGCAGCAGGAGGAAAGAAAGCTCTCTATGCGACTGATTCCCTTTAGTACAACTTGAAACCTTGAATCGAGTCTCCCTTTCAACAATTGATACAGGGAATGGCTGCTGTGGCTGTTCTACGCAATGATTCTCTGCAAGCTTTTCTACAGGTTCGTACTTTTCAGCATTTATTAAGTTTTGTTACAACAGAACGGGTTTTTTTTTGTTTTGAAACGTATATGAAGTACTTCCCACACAAAGTTATATCAGGATTTTTACAGAGTTTGAACCCTTGCTGCTAAGTTTCAATTGATTAGAACTTTTTTTCTTCCCCCTCTTGTTTCACTGCTCAGGATCGTACGCCAAATTCTTCTCCGGAGTCCGCCAAGCAGTCTCCACTGGCCCTCTTAGCTGCAACATGCAACCGAATCGGGCAGACTGGGTCAACGCATACTGATCTTTTCCAGGTCCCTTACGATCCAACCCTGAGTTCCCCGTCCCGCATTTTTCACCCTTGGAGTAACGAGATCCCGGCTAACCCAGGGGGAATCTCATCCCACTCCAGTTTAACTTTAACTCCTCCGAAGGTTCATCAGCTACCGCCTCATATCCAGGCATCTTATGGGTCTCATGAACTTCCTCTAACTCCGCCGGCAGAGCCGTCGTACCCGTTTGAGCTCTCCCCCGTCAAAATGTTGCCTTCATCAATGCAGACCTTAGCTTCAAGCTGCCAGCCAACCTACGTCCCTGCGGTCAACTATGGTACGCCGACTCCTATCAGTTCAGCGATGTCAGGCTTTGTCCCAACTGGATCCCCTCTACTTTCTCATCAACACAGGCATGTGTCACCCAACCAAGTGGAGGACATCCCGTGGTGGAGCATACAGCAGAGTAGCAGCGCCAGCCACCCCTCATCCATTGCACCTCATCGCTTCCCTCTCCAACGATCCTTGGTTTTGGGTCACTCAGACTTTGCCCAGTATCAAACCCAGATTGCGGCTCTTCTCCACACGAAGTCTCCTCTGGCTACTGCCAGGAGGTGCAGAAGGTGCCGCTGTCCTAACTGCCAGTCTTCGAGCAGCGGGGATGAGCCCGGCAAGAAGAAGCAGCACATTTGTCACATTCCGGGCTGCGGGAAGGTTTACGGCAAGACGTCTCACCTGAAGGCTCACCTGCGGTGGCACACTGGCGAGAGGCCCTTCGTCTGCAACTGGTTGTTCTGCGGCAAAAGTTTCACTCGATCAGACGAGCTCCAGAGGCATCTGAGGACTCACACTGGGGAGAAACGGTTCGCCTGCCCAGAATGTGGCAAGAGATTTATGAGAAGCGACCATCTGGCGAAGCACGTTAAAACGCACCAAAACAAAAAAACAAAACTTAGCGTGGAAAATGTGAAAAGGGAAGACGGGATTATGCCAGGGCACAACTGAACAGTGGGGGTGGGGCACTGAAACAGGACTGTGTGGGCTTTTGATGCAACTAATAGCTTTTGGTGGTGCAATATCCTTGAAAAAAAGAATATTTTAAGTGAACGGAAGGTATTTCTGTAAATACTTTCTAATAACGTGCTTCAGTTAACTTCACAATTGGTCGCTATGCTTCGTTACGAAGTTGTATATATTTATAGGGACGTTAAATAACACAAGTTCTTTAACTTGAGGATTTCAACGGCGTCTTCGGTGAAAGATAAGAACTGCTGTGCATAGAGTATTTAATAGCTTTGATTTGAATGAAAGTGTTTTGCCTTTATCCAAGCTCAATGGGGAGTTCTAGCATGCTTTTTAAACTCCATACTCTTGTAAACTGAAACGACCTTTTACTGTGTGAAAATAAAAAAAAGTCCGTTTGGCTTAAATTAAACTCCTCCCTGCTGGGTCAGTCTGACTTGATCTTTTCTTGTCTTTGCTCTTTAAAAGAGTTTCATATCAACAGGAATTATTCAGGGTACGCGAAGTTATTTTTATGAACGTGTTCTCAAAGGGTGAAAATCCTAAAACCTGATATTTTTAAGCATAGGCGTTTTGTATTCTGAACAGATTCATTTTAAGTAATTTTACACATCTTATCCATTTCACAAAGCTCACATTTGCGTTTATATTTCCTTTGAAACTGTTCACGAGTCAAAAAATGGAAAATTGTTTATCCATTGCTATGATTCAAGTTTTGATTACAGAATGTCAATTGTAACAACCGTATTAGCATGGGGAAACACTGGGTTTAAATAGTTGGTGATGGTTTAGTGAATGTTTTATATATGGGTCTAGTCTGGCTGACGGTTTTAACTTTCAAGGTAAGCAAAACTTTTTTTTGGTCTGTGGGTTGGACAAATGAAAATATTCGCATTTTCCTCACCGAGTTAATGCTCAGCAGTAAAAGTGTGAAGTTGTTAAACAAAAATCTTTTTTGAATCACAGCCTAATTCAATTTGCACTGCTATTCAAATGCTGTGCAATTTTGCGTATGGAGGTTACACAATAAATACCTGGTCTAGTAGCAAAATGAAATTGTCATCCACTTAAATGAGGTGCACATTTATTCATCACTGGATGTATCAATCATTGTTGAAAGATCCCTTCAAATAGGCGCACAATGTCTACCTTCTGTGGCACTATTTACTCAATAGGTTATAACGTGTGGAGGCCAAGCGTTTGAAGATTTCAGTTTTTATTGTTGATTCTTGAGGAATAAGTGACCCTAGTTAGGCGCAGGAAGAAAACAGGGTAACTGCATGAAATCTATGGAAGCTATGGAACTTAAGATTTGCCAGTAATCTTTTACACTTAGATAAGTAGTTTGAAGGATTAATGCAATGTATTTAAACTAAAGTTTTCTTTTCTTTCAACTTTACACGCATCTATGTTTCCCCTATAATACTTCTATTTAACTTTAAAATTATTGATGTCCCTTTTACAGGAAGCTTGCTGGTCTAAATGTGACAAGGATGCATAGGTTTAATTGGCTTTGCAATTTGCCTTTCAAGAGTCGCATTATGGAGTTTAAAACCATATGCGGTTAAATCGTCCATCTCTGTTTAACATCGAAACATGACCAACATCGAATATAATTTGCTTTTGGCTACACTGAAGAGCTGTCAGCAGATTAACGTGAACTTAATGAGAAACGCAGTGATTATTAATACAATTAAAACGGATTTTTAGACAGAATTGTATAGATTGGAAATTATCAGCCCTATTGTCTGTAAACACGTTTTTACTGCTGATTGCATTGATGGTGTCTGAGAAGTTACTTCTACTAAAGTTCTATGTGAGCAGAAATCTTATCGTGTAAAGAGAATGACAACATATTCATAACTTTATAAAGTTTAATGTGATGAATAAGGTTATTCAATGACAGGTAACTGAATATATTAAAAATCCTTTCCGCCTAAGTATGGTTACATGAGATGTTTTACAGAAAACTGAATTAAGTTTGTGTTTGCGAACTGTTTCACGTTCAAGTAAGTAAAAATGCATGCTGCCGATGTGAAATTGTCTGATCCAGTTTAGAACACCTAAAATAATCCGCACTTTCAGGTAAATGCACAATATCAAAAGTGTTTCTATCCAGTTTTTATGGTGACCAAGTTACTACTACTTGGAAACTTATGTAAACGTGGGCCTTGTATGACTTGTGAGCTTCTTCATTTGTCAGTGTCTTTTGATCTCGATTTCCATTTCCTTGTCTCTATTATGTCATTCTGCTATTCATTTTATTGACCGTTTCGGGATAAATCCTTAGTTAAACAAATGAGGTTTTCTCTTGTAAGGCTCGCTTTATCTTTGTCTTTATAGGACTTTATGACTGTATAGCTCACTCAACTAAAGCAGAGGAAGTTGTAAATTAAATCCACTTCAGATAACACTTCACCGTCAGTTACAGAGACAGGAGGTTGAGCATTGCACACTTTATTGCTACTTCACAAGCTCTAGTGACCCTCCGACTTCTGCCCTCCCCCACTCCTTCCTCCCGCTCCCCCCCCCCACTCCCCAAGAGTGTAAACCTCCAGCCACCCACCTGCCTTTTTAAATCTTTGATAAGTGATTCACAAGTATGGTGTCAAGTCATGTTATTCTATGAATATATATTTGAAAACATAATTCCAAGTCTAACAAATATTGCAACTTCAAAATACAGTCAAAACAAATTGATTTTTCGTTCTCAAAGTTCAACGAATCTACAAGGTTTCTGACAACTGACCTGTCATTGTGTACCTATTAGGGTAAAACTTATTTTTTCGGTAAGGAATATATTCTTTTTTTCCCTTAGTGTTTTTTCAAATATTTTGTACGTGAATAACTTTGAAGCATGCCTTATTAACACGAAGACGACCAATAATCTCCGTATGCGATGCAATCACTTTTAAAATGGCCTAAAAAGTACTCTGCATAGTTGCAATGGTCAGTGTTTGCCCTTAATCACCAGCTCACCATATCTCTCAGCAGCGCCCTCTAATGCAAATTGCAAGATACAATAACAGCTAAATAGTAATCTTAAGTGTCAAATGTGGTTTCTTGTGTAATAAATTCCACGTAATAAATCTTGCTAGAACATTTGCATACTAAATGAAAAATTTGGAAGATCTACATACGAATAAGAATGTAACTAGTAGTCTGCCTACAAAAAAAAGTCTGTGTCTTCACAACTGTTTATCGAGCAAGCCAAAATTCATGCCAAGCCACTAAGAGACGTCATGGTGCTTTTACTCCTTTGATCTCAATGGATCTTTGTGTTGTGCTAAGCCCCATAGAACATGTCACCTACCTGCCAATAACAAATGACATTAAATATGCTTTCACCCACGCATAGAAAAATATAACCAGCATTTAGCCAATTACAATTTTTTCTGACGTTTTTTAAAATTGTACAAAAATGAGCAAAGTAGCAAGGGTGACTTAATTTGACTAAACTAATTTCTGTATTTATGGCTTTTAACACTGAACCCAAGAGTCTCCGTTGTGTATTCCAGCAACTTTCAGTAGATTACATCTGTGTCTGTCAAATCTTTAGCCCAATCCCCAACTAAAAAAAAGCTTATTTTCTCGCTGTCATTTAGTGTGCTTAAAAAATGCACGATGTTTTAGGTGAGCATTACTTATTATATAGTTGTTAAATAAGTAAAGATAACAGAATACTGCTGGTTTCCTTTTTTGAAATGTCAATACTGTCCACTGTGACAGAGGAAAACTAATGTGTTGCCTTCATTGTGTTTTTTGTATTATACTAAGAAGTAATTTAAAGAGTGACTTTTGTAATCTTTACTTTTTATCATATTCTTGGTATAGAGTTTTGATTTATGGCATAGGCAAGAGGGAGCTGCAGAGTTAGTGCATATGTGTTTTGATATTACCAAATTCCTTCCATTCTAGATTTCCCAAGGATTATACAGTTGCGTACATAGCCTAGTTATTCTAGGAAAAAAACTGGGGAGGTATACTGGAAACGTTAGGTGAGTTAACCTAAAATGCTAGAAACTCATGCCTGTGTTGATGGTCCTGAGAAAAACCTTATGATTAAGATATCTATGAAGAGAAGATGAAACCAATAGATGCAACATACTTAAATTTTTCAAACAAATTGATAAATTGCATATGCCACAAATCAAAACTCCCATCATATTCTTGGTAGAAAAAATACAAAAGATTACAAAATCTCACTTTAAATTATTTCTTAGTATAATACAAGAAATGCAATAAAGGCAACACATTAGTTTTTCTCTAACACAGTGGATTGTATTGACATTTGAAAATGATAGCAACAGTATTCTGTTACCCTTGCTCTATTTTACAAGATTAGGGCTCATGGGATTGAGTATTAGTTGTGATCAAAGTTTAGTTAATGGGTAGAAAACAGAAAGTAGGAAAAATTAACATTTTTGAATTGACTGATTGCAAGTAGAACTGAATAGCACTGGCATATTACTGTGACTTTAAATAAAAAAGACCAAATGACCTCTTAAAGAGAGGTTTTAAGACTGAGGTGATGAGCTGTCTAGTTGGAATGCAGGTAAACAGTTTGTGAGGTCTTGAGTTTTTGTTTAAAGGTGGAACAATAGAAGCAGCCTGGATGATTGTGACCAGCTCCCACAGATCAGGATTTATAGTTTTTAGTTTTTTAGATGTGACATACAGCTTGAATTGCTGATGGAGTCTCAACGGGGTTGGAAGCTGCAGTAAGGTCTCCTGGCTGCTCTTCTCTCTGAGTTTTTGCTTGATATTTCTCTCTCTCCCTCTCTGCCTCTGTTGTGTTACATGTGAGAAAATCGGATTTCTGAATTTGTCATTTTGCAGAGTGGTATGTTTATGGGTTGTTACTATATTAGAATAGTTAATGGAATAATAGATACGGTAACAATTACTAATTAAGTTTTCCAAAAGAGTTCTTACTCTAAATTTCTCTTCCTTTTGTTGTCTTTTAATTAGTGTTTAAATAAATTGTATTGTGCTTTAATGTTGAGTAGTTTGACCAGTCGCATTGCATCTGGAACACTTTAGATTTGCCTGTAAAATAGGAAAGAGTTAAGGTCTAGGCTACCTTCTTGAAGTATTTTGAGGAGGTCTGGTCTGGTTCACAACTTCACAAAGATCAGTACATAATATATATTTATAACCTATATTAAGAAACATATTGATAAAAAGACTATGCAATAATCAAAGTTTGCTGAATACACAGATAGGAAAGGAAGCAGTGAGGAGGATGCAGATGTGTAGAGTTGGATTGAATGAGTGGCAAGACAAAAGGACATGGACCATATAGTAAAGTGTTAAGTTTTCCACTTCAGTAGGAAAAATGAAGAAAAATAGCAAGTTGCTTTTTAGATGGTGGGAGATAGGGAATGTTTGATGTTTAGATGGACCTTGATATTCTTGTACATGAATCATAGCATGTTAACATGCAGACACAGCAAGCAATCAAAATATGTTGAATGTTATATTAACTTTTGGTATAAAATGATTTGAATTATAAGAATAAAGAGATCGCATTACAATTATACAGGGCATTGATGAGGAGAAATCTTCCCTTTCCTAAAGAATTGGTCTTAAACATGGGACTGGGAGCAATGTGGTAAATGAGGATTTTGGCTCAGAGATCTGATTGGTTCCCACTAATGGGAAATTTTGCTGGAAATGGGTCACCAACAGAAGAAACGATCCACCTGGCAGCATGTGTAGCTGATAATGAGTAATTAAAGGATGATTAGGTGTAACCAGACACTGACACTGACATATAGAAATCTGATCTTGAAGTCTTGTGGTATGGTAGCAGTGTCCCTACTGCTGGGCTAGATGTCCAAGTTGAAGTCCCCGTCTGGAGGTGTGTCACAGCCAATCCGAACAGGATGGTTAAAAATCTAGAAATTTAAATCTTGTCAATGTCACGTGAGCCATATGTTGTGCCAGCATGTCAGCAACTCTGCTGAGGCAGATCCACTGCGGTAGACCATTGTGCAGTAAAGTTTATCTGTTATGGAAATACAGAAGAGAGTCAAAAGGGATGAGTCTCAATGCAATGGGTCTTCTGACAGTGAAAAGAGTCTGTGATTTGAAGTTGGTCAGATTGGGCCAACATAAGCAGTAAGGAAATCAGGACTAACCACTGGTCATGGGATCCATTTACTCAGTGCTCATGGAAGAAGAGGACAATGGACAGCAACACGGATAGGCAACAGGAAGCATGTAATGCAGACTGTTTGGAAGGAGGAAGGAAGCAGAAAATCTCTTGAAGCAGTGGAGCTGCAAAAGGCTAAGCCTCTCCAGATCCTGTAATCAGGATGATTACAAACATGTGCTCTTTTCTAGATGAGGTCCCCAGAATGTAGGTGATCACCTAATGTCCACGACAGTGAAGGTGACAGTTGCACTTAACATGCATGTCACTCAGTCATGTCAGTTTGTTTTTGGCTGAGGAAATTTGTTGAACCTCTCTAGCATACTGCCATTCAATAAGTTTGTGGCTGATCTCTTCATGGACTCAGTTCCACTTTCCTGCCCGCTCACTATAACCTTTAATTCCTTTACTTTTCAATAGATAATAGACAATAGATGCAGGAGTAGGCCATTCTGCCCTTTGAGCCTGCACCACCATTCATTATGATCATGGCTGATCATCCTCAATCAGTATCCTGTTCCTGCCTTATCTCCATAACCCTTGATTCCACTATCCTTGAGAGCTCTATCCAACTCTTTCTTAAACAAATCCAGAGACTGGGCCTCCACTGCCCTCTGGGGCAGAGCATTCCACACAGCCACCACTCTCTGGGTGAAGAAGTTTCTTCTCATCTCTGTCCTAAATGGCCTACCCCTTATTTTTAAGCTGTGTCCTCTGGTTCGGGACTCACCCATCAGCGAAAATATGTTTCCTGCCTCCAGAGTGTCCGATCCTTTAATCTTATATGTCTCAATCAGATCCCTTCTCAGTCTTCTAAACTCAAACATCTACCTATCTTTGCCTTGAAAGCATTCAATGATGTAGCCTCAGCTGTTTCACTAGGCAGGGAATTCCACGGATTCACAACTTTTGGGTGAAGAAGTTAACTCATTAACTCAGTCCTAAATCTGCTCCCTCATATTTCGAGGCTATGTTCCCTAGTTCTAGTTTCACCTACCAGTAGAAACAACTTCCCTGCTTCTATCTTATCTGTTCCCTTCCACTTCCATCTAGAAGGACAATGGCATCATATTCATGGGAACAGCACCAGCACACGATCCCTCCAAGTCACTCACCATCCTGAGTTGAAAATATATTGCCATTCTTTCACTCTCGCTGAGCCAAAATCTTGGAATTTCCTCCATAAGGGCATTGCAGGTCAACCTACAGCATGTGGACTGCAGTGGTTCAGGAAGGCAGCTCACCACCACCTTCTCAAGGGCAACTAGGAATGGGCATTAAATGTTGGCTAGCCAGCGATGAATGAATGAATGAATGAATGAATGAATGAATAAAATTGAAGTTATTGTGCTCATTAAGATATCATCTAAGCAGGTGAAACTTTCATTACTAAGAAGAGCTACATGCCCTGAACATTCAAACCATCTGTGACCACCATAAATAATTTGCAAAGGTTTGTAGAAGGTTCCCAGGCAGCTGCTATGACACCTCATTCTTGGGTAGTCTCAAGTGCCACAACTATTCAGCTCACTGGAAGGCCTTTTGAAGGGATCCTGGGTGAAATCGGATAATAGTGGAAGGCATGGTTATGATGCTCATTTAGAATCCATTAGCAGAGTGTGAGGACCATTATTACAGATGTCACAGCTCCACCAGGGCAACAATCAAGCAGAGCATTAGACCATTGGACATCTCAAGACACTTTTCAGATGCCTTGGGTGCATTTGGTAGAGCTCCCATTATACATCTATAAGAGTTTCTCACATACTGGTCATGTGTTGAAATTTGTACAGAGTACAAAGAGAAACCAAACATATAAATCTGATTGTCAGCCATGTGAGCCACATGTTGAGCCAGCACCTCTGCAACTCTGCTCATGCAGAGACACAATGGGAGGCTATTATGCAATGAAAACTTAATGCAGTTACAGTTATACAAAGGTGAAACAGTAGGGATGATCTCTTATGTTGTCAGGGATGCAATGAAGCATGCAGAGTGCTGTCATGAAAAATATCTGTGTTTCAAGTTGGCGTGCATTTGGCCAGCCCAAGCTATAGAAAAAAGTAGACATGAGTATTAGTCATCATTGGATCATGAAAAATCACCAAACAGTGTATTCAAAAAGAAAGCGGACCCAATGAACACAGCCCACCAAGTTCTCAGCAACAAACCCCAACAAGCAGACAAAACACGTCCAGAAACCTTAGCCACTCTCTCCTACATCAAAGACATCTCGGAAATGACTGCCAGACTACTCAGACCACTTGACATCATGGGAGCCCACCAACCCACCAACACACTAAAACAGCACCTAATGAACTTGAAAAGTCCAATGCAGACAACAAGGAAATCTAATATCATTTACAAAATACCTTTCAAGAACTGTAACAAACACTACATTGGACAAACAGGCAAAAAGCTAGCCACCAGGATACATGAATATCAACTTGCCACAAAAAGACATGACCCTCTCTAATTAGTATCCTTACATACAGATCAGGAAGGATACAGGGTAGGACTAATAAATTAAACTACATTTATTTCAATGCAAGGGGCCTAACAGGGAAGGCAGATGAACTCAGGGCATGGTTAGGAACATGGGACTGGGATATCAAAGCAATTACAGAAACATGGCTCAGAGATGCACAAGACTGGCTGCTTAATGTTCCAGGATGCAAATGCTACAGCAAGGATAGAAAGGGAGGCAAGAAAGGAGGAGGAGTGGCATTTTTGATCAGGGATAGCATAACAACTATTCTGAGGGAGGATATTCCCAGGAATGCATCCAGGGAAGTTATTTGGGTGGAACTGAGAAATAAGAAAGGGATGTATTATTGGGATTATATTATAGACTCCCTAATAGTCAGAGGGAAATTGAGAAACAAACTTTTAAGGAGATCTCAGCTATCTGTAAGAATAATAGGGTGGTGATGGGAGGAGATTTTAACTTTCCAAACATAGACTGGAACTGCCATAGTGTTAAAGGTTTAGATGGAGAGGAATTTGTTAAGTGTGTACAAGACAATTTTCTGATTCAGTATGTGGATGTACCTACTAGAGAAGGTGCAAAACTTGACTCACTCTTGGGAAATAAGGCAGGGCAGGTGACTGAGGTGTCAGTGGGGGAGCACTTTGGGGCAGTGATCATAATTCTATTCGTTTTCAAATAGTGATGGAAAAGGATAGACCAGATCAGAAAGTTGAAGTTCTAAATTGGAGAAAGGCCAATTTTGACAGTATTAGGCAAGAATTTTTGAAAGCTGATTGGAGGCAGAGGTTCGCACTTAAAGGACGGTTTGGAATATGGGAAGCCTTCAGAAATGAGATAACAAGAATCCAGAGGAAGTATATTTCTGTCAGGGTGAAAAGAAAGGCTGGGTATAGGGAATGCTGGATGACTAAAGAAATTGAGGGTTTGGTTAAGAAAAAGAAGGAAGCATATGTAAGGTATAGACAGGATAGATCGAGCGAATCCTTAGAAGAGTATAAAGGAAGTAGGAGTATATTTAAGAGGGAAATCAGGAGGGCAAAAAGGGGACGCAAGGTAGCTTTGGCAAATAGAATTAAAGAGATTCCAAAAGGATTTTACAAGTACATTAAGGACAAAAGGGTAACTAGGGAGAGAATAGGGCCCCTCAAAGATCAGCAAGGCAGCCTTTGTGTGGAGCCGCAGAAAATGGGGGAGATACTAAATGAGTATTTTGCATCAGTATTTACTATCGAAAAGGATATGGAAGATATAGTCTATAGGGAAATAGATGGTGACATCTTGCAAAATGTCCAGATTACAGAGGAGAAAGTGCTGGATGTCTTGAAATGGGTAAAGATGGATAAATCCCCAGGACCTGATCAGGTGTACCCAAGAAATCTGTGGGAAGAAAGAGAAGTGATTGCTGGGCCTCTTGCTGAGATATTTGTATTATCAATAGTCACTGACGAGTTGCCGGAAGACTGGAGGTTGGCAAACATGGTGCCACTGTTTAAGAAGCATGACAAGGACAAGCCAGGGAACTACAGACCAGTGAGCCTGACCTCAATGGTGGGGAGGTTGTTGGAGGGAATCTTGAGGGGCAGGATGTACATGTATTTGGAAAGGCAAGGACTGATAGTCAATATGGCTTTGTGCATGGGAAATCATGTCTCACAAACTTAATTGTGTTTTTTGAAGAAGTAACTAAGAAGATTGATGAGGGCAGAGCAGTAGATGTGATCTATATGGACTTTAGTAAGGCGTTCGACAATGTTCCCCATGGGAGACTGATTAGTAAGGTTGGAACTCATGGAATACATGGAGAACTAGCCATTTGGATACAGAACTGGCTCAAAGGTAGAAGAGAGAGGGTGGTGATGGTGGAGGGTTGTTTTTCAGACTGGAGGCCTGTGACCAGTGGAGTGCCACGAGGATCCTCTACTTTTTGTCGTTTACATAAATGATTTGGATGCAAGTATAAGAGGTACAGTTCGTAAATTTGCAGATGACACCAAAATTGGAGGTGTAGTGGACAGCGAAGAGGGTTACCTCAGATTACAACAGTATCTTGATCCGATGGGCCACTGGGCTGAGAAGTGGCAGATGGAGTTTAATTCTGAGGTGCTGCATTTTGGGAAAGCAAATCTTAGCAGGACTTATACACTTAATGGTCAGTCCTAGGGAGTGTTGCTGTACAAAGAGACCTTGGAGTGCAGTTTCATAGCTCCTTGAAAGTAGGTAGATAGGATAGTGAAGAAGATATTTGGTATGCTTTCCTTTATTGGTCAGAGTATTGAGTACAGGAGTTGGGAGGTCATGTTGCTGTACAGGACATTGGTTAGGCCACTGTTGGAATATTGCATGCAATTCTGGTCTCCTTCCTATTGGAAATATGTTGTGAAACTTGAAAGGGTTGAGAAAAGACTTACAAGGATGTTGCCAGGGTTGTAGGATATGAGCTATAGGGAGAGGCTGAACAAGCTGGATCTGTTTTCTCTGGAGCGTCGGTGGCTGAGAAGTGACCTTAGAGAGGTTTACAAAATTATGAGGGGCATCGATAGGGTAAAGAGGCAAAGTCTTTTCTCTGGGGTCGGGGAGTCTAGAACTAGAGGACATAGGTTTAGGGTGAGAGGGGAAAGATATAAAAGAGACCTAAGGGGCAACCTTTTCACACAGAGGGTGGTACGTGTATGGAATGAGCTGCCAGAGGAAGTGGTGGAGGCTGGTACAGTTGCAACATTTAAGAGGCATTTGGATGGGTATATAAATGGGAAGGGTTTGGAAGGATATGGGCTGGGTGCTGGCAGGTGGGACTACATTGGGTTGGGATATCTGGTCGGTATGGATGGGTTGGATTGAAGGGTCTGTTTCCATCCTGTACATCTCTATGACTCTATGACCACTTCGACTGGGACACCACATGCATCCTAGGACAAGCCAAACAGAGACATGCACGAGAATTCCGAGAAGCATGCATTCCAACCGGAACTCTAACAACAAACACATTTACTTGGATCCCATTTACCACCCCTTAGAAAAATAACACAAAAATGACAGCAACACAGGAAATGACATCACCATGGGAAATGCCATCACCAACCCAAGGAGACCTAAACACAAAAATACAAAGCGGACCATACCACCAGTGCTTCATCCGGAGGCTCACTAATGATTTTACCTAGTATGGTGACAAAATATGTGAAAATGAACCTTCTAACTCAGCAAGCAAACCTACATCCATTGACTTGTATAATTTTACTATGAGCATTATTCATATCACTTGTGTACAGAATTAGTGTTACTTTATTACTCTCCCTCACTTGTTTGGTCAGCAATTGTGGCTGTCCGAGATGAGAGGAAAGTGGATTGATGAGGCAAATAAAACTCACAGTGGGACTGATTATTAGGGGTGGCCATTTGGTATGGTATATCCATTCCACATCCCAGAATTTGAACTGTGTTCCCTTCAAAATTCTGCAGGAACGTGTACATGGCAGAAAATTATTCCATATAATGACACAGTTATTCATGCAACAGGATAAAATTAGGCCTTAATTACCAATCCCAGCACCTTTTATTTAGATGGTATCTGGAAAGATCCTCCAGTTAGTGAATGTTATAATGATATATACACTATCTATGATCCCCAAGTAGACAGATCATTTTATTTAGGAAAATGGAAGGATGTATAGCACTATCATACTGCTTTTGGGGTACAGAACCTTCCACCACCTGCCAATCTGACTCGGTTGGAACATTTTCTCCATGAAAATGCCCATTTATTTAGAAATTAGCTACACAGGGATGAAGTATACATCAAATGGAAGTCACCATGTGATATGAGGGTGGGCATTTAACACAACTTGCTGATTTCATCATGGCCTTGACCATACTTCAGTGATGAGATATATTAAGGGTCGGTCTCCAAACACCACTGTGATCATTACTTTGCTGGTACACCCTATTGTTTTATAATTCATATTCATGATAATTATTTTCACTGTAGTTTTAACTTTCTGGTGAAGGTTACATACTCTTATTATACGTTCTCCTGTAGCTATTGCTGATTTGCGTCTGCATTTGCAGTTGTAATATGCACTGTCAAATATCATCAGGGTGGATTGCATAAAATAAGCTAAAATTGATGATGATTTTCGAAAGCTGCATGACCTTGAATGAGTTCTGTGAACATTCCTATACATGCTGAAGTTAGCACAATCAATTTGTTTTTCTGTACTTGCAAGCAGCTTGTTTTTCTGTACTTGTGGCTTGTTAAACTGTATAAGAGAGAGAGTTTTGTTAAAACTTGTGGAACTTCACCTCAGATCGGGATCGAGAATGGTGCCAGGAAGGAACATAAGTCTCCAGACCAGCTGTTGGTCGAGGCATCCCTGATGGGCAGGAGGGCATGAGACTTATTGCTTTTTTTCCTTTCTTTTCCATTTTTATTATTATTACATAATAAGCATTCAAATTAAAGCAAATTGTTTTTGTCGAGTCTTCTCTTAACTATATTTAACTGAATCCAGTCAAAGCCCCATCTCACCGGTGACCCTCACTTTTTCTTGTTGCTTCTCAAGCATTTGACAAGGCTTCCTTTTCCATTGCCATCAATGAAACTAGGTGGGCCACTGCACCACTGCTGCACTCCCTTTCTCAACAAGCTGAATGACAGGGGTTTTGTGAATTGTAGGGTCAATGTCAGCAGCTCAGATGGCATTACATGAAAGGACACAGTACACACTTTTGCTGTCATGCTGCTACCTTCATATCTTACATATGTGGAATGCTGCTAACCACACTTTTGTACACTACATACCCACAATATCCAAGTGCATTATCGCTAGAGGTTTGAGCACACAGGCACAAAGGCCACATGGATCAAAAATACCTCGCCTCTATCATATGCAAATTTGATTCCACTCACCTTTTTAAAATTATTCTTTCATGGGATGTAAACATCACTGGATAGGCTAACTTTTATTTCCCATCCTGAATTGCCAATGTGGAGGTGGTAGTGAGTCACTTCTCCAAATCACTGTAGCTCATGTGATGTAGGTACATGCACAGTGCTATTAAGATGAAAGTTCCAGGATTTTGATCCAGCAACAGTGAAGGAATGACAGTATAGATCCAAGTCAGGATAGTGAGTAGCTTAGAGGGCAAATTGCAGGTGATAGTACTTTAGTGCATCTGCAGTATTTGATATTCTAGGTGATAAAGGTTGTGAGTTTGGAAGGTAGTGTTGAAGGAGCCTTGATGAGTTATTGCAGTGTATCCTGTAGATCATACACACTGCTGCCAATGTGCATCAAGAGGAGGTAGTGAATGGTGAAGCTGATAGGTTGGGTACCAATCAATTGGGTTGTTTTGCCTTGGCTGGTGTCAAACCTCTTGAGTAATGAAGCTGCTGTGGTCTGGGCAAACAGATTATTCCATCACTGTCCTGACTTATGCCTTGTAAATGGTGCATGGATTTTAGGCATCAGAAGGTGAGTTCCCAACCTCTGCCCTTTTCTTTCAGAGTCACAGTATTTAATGGCTTTTCTAGTTTTCTTTCTAGTCCATGGTAACCCCAAAATGTTGATATTGGAGATTCAGCATTGGTAATACCATCGAATAGCAAAGGGAGCGGTTAAATATGTTTTCTATGTTGGAGATGGCCATTGCCTGCTATTTGTGTAGCACAAATGTTCTTTTCCACTTACTGACTCAAGCTTGGATGATATCCAGATGTTGTTGCATTTGAACATGGACTGCTTCAGTGTTGAAGAATCCTGAATAGTGTTGGACATTGTGCAGTCATCAATGAATATCTCCACTTCTGACATTATGATGGAAAGGAGGTAATTGATGGAACAGCTGAAGATGAATGGGCATTGGAGTCAACCTTGAGGAACTTATGTAAGACAGAGATGGTTAACCTCCAATAACCACAATTATGATTCCAATCAATGAAGAGTTTTTTTTAACAGATACCCATTTACTAGTTTTTTTGGGGCTACTTTATGCCATATTCAGTCAAATGCTAGCTTGATATCAAGGGCAATCACTTACCTCAGCTCTTGAGTTCATCTCTTTAGTTCATGTTTGGACTAAGATAATATTAAGCTTGGAGTTGGATGGCTCTGGCAGATTTCAAACTGTTAGTAAGCAGATTATTGCTGAATAAGTGCTATTTGATAATCCTTCTACCACTTTGCTGATGATTAAAAAGGGACAGTAACTGGTTGGGTTAGATTTATCTTGATTTTATGAATGGCAAGTTCCTGGGCAAATTTCAACGTTGTTTGATAGATGCCATTATCATAACTGTTCTGGAACAACTTAGCTAGGAATGTGGCTAGTTCTAGAGTTTTCAATGCCATTGTCATAATGCTGTCAGGGCCCATAATCTTTGCAGTATTCAGTGTCTGCAGCCATATCTTGATATCATGTGGAGTGAGTTAGGAAGTGGCTGAACATTTGCATTTGTGATGTTGGGGACCACAGGAAAAGGGCCAGGTGAATCATGCATTCAACACTTCTGGCTGAAGACAGATGTAAATACAGTCATAGAATCATACAGCACAGAAACAGGCCCTTCAGTCCAACTTGTCCATGCTGACCAAGTTTCCCAAATTAAATTAATCCCTTAACTTGCCTGCATTTGGCCCATATCCCTCTAAACCTTTCCTATTCATGTACCTGTCCAAAAGTCTTTTAAATATTGTACCTGTGCCTGTATCTACCACTTCCTTGGGTAGATACTTCAGTCTCATCTTTTGCACTGATGTGCTAGACCCTTAGTCATTGAAGATGAGTTTCTTTGTGAAACCTCCTTCTCCTGTTAGTTGTTTAATTGTTCACAGTTATTCACAATTAGATATGCTAGGATTATAGAGCTAAGATCTGTTCCATAGGATCATGTAGTACAGTCTATTGCATGCTGCTCACATTGCTTGGCCTGTAAATAGTCCTGTGTTAGAGCTTCGCCTGCTGTAACGTTTTTATTAATAGGTTCTAATGTCTTCCCGAGGACAGATTTTTATCTAACTGGCATATAGTTTCCTCGTTTCTAGTCAACCATCTTACCACTCATTTCTTTAAGATCATAAGATGAAGTCCATCAGGATCTGGGCCTTTATCATCTTGCAGATCCAACAATTTGCTCAGGACCACTTCCAAGGTGATTATGCTTTTCTTGAATTCCTCTCTCCTGTCCAGTTTCTGATTTATAGCAATTTTTGGATGCTACATGTACTGTATTGAAGAATGATTGCTACATGTACTGTGTTGAAGAATGATGCAAAAATTTGTTTGATTCATCTGAAATCTTCATATTTTCTATTAATAATTCTCCAGACTCACTCGCTATAGCACCAATGTTCGCTTCATTAACTCTTTTCTCTTATAGATAAGTTTAAAACCCTTACTTTCTGCTTTTATATTTACAGCTAGCTTTCTTACATACTTCCTCCATAATAATCTTGAGTGAATTTTTGTTTTTCTTATGTTCTGGCAAATCTCATGATCGATCACCCAATTCTGTACAATTATGTACTTTTTCTCACCTTTAATTTTTTTTAGTTGACTACAAAACTTGACAAAATTGACTCAAAAATGTAAGATCCAGTCCATTCTGGAGGTAGAAGATTAATCATGATCTTGTTGAATGGTGCAATAAGTTCAAAATGCCAAATGGACGATTTATGCTGCTATTTCTTGCAATCTTATCTTCAAAATAGTATGGCCTGGAAATATCCAAAGGGTAATTGGGAGTTCCTAGCTCTCAGATATTTGGTGTCTAAATTTTCACAAATCCATCCAGGCAGCCTTGCTTGATCACTCCTTCAATGTCATAAACATGACATCCACTGAAGAGAAAGTAAAGACCAGTAATTGTTTGTAAGGATTGTTGTTTATTAAATAAGCTTTCCAATTGCAAAAATGCTGGTTTGTTGGGATGCATCAATTTGCTGCATTTTTTGTATTGTTTGAATAGATGTTGTGGTTCAGTGAGCAAACAATAATTGGAAGATAAAAGCATTGAGTGTCATGCTGTCTGAGGATGAACAAACAGCTGCCAATAAAATAATATTTTAGTACCCAGTGTTTCATGACCTTGTGATTTAGACAGATCTGATTGCATATTGTGCCAATCCTTTTAATCAAATTAGCAATAGCACTACATTAGTAACAAGTTCCATATGAGTTAGGTGTGCACACAAGTTGTGATATTCACAATATTTTCCTCGACATTAAATACCACTGAGAACCAAAAATCAGTATAACTTACGTTTTTAAAAGTGCATTTAGAGCACTGTGCTAAAAGCACAAACATAAAGAAATATAAAGGGCTTAGTCCAAACAATATGATAACTGAACCTTTTGAATATGTCGAGTAAAAAATGAGGTCTGCAGATGCTGGAGATCACAGCTGCAAATGTGTTGCTGGTCAAAGCACAGCAGGCCAGACAGCATCTCAGGAATAGAGAATTCGACGTTGGTGACCCTTCGTGACTCCCTCGTCAGATCCACACCCCCCACCAACCCAACCTCCACCCCCGGCACCTTCCCCTGCAACCGCAGGAAATGTAAAACTTGCGCCCACACCTCCACACTCACTTCCCTCCAAGGCCCCAAGGGATCCTTCCATATCCGCCACAAGTTCACCTGTACCTCCACACACATCATCTATTGCATCCGCTGCACCCGATGTGGCCTCCTCTATATTGGTGAAACAGGCCGCTTACTTGCGGAACGCTTCAGAGAACACCTCCGGGCCGCCCGAACCAACCAACCCAATCACCCCGTGGCTCAACACTTTAACTCTCCCTCCCACTCCACCGAGGACATGCAGGTCCTTGGACTCCTCCACCGGCAGAACACAACAACACGACGGCTGGAGGAGGAGCGCCTCATCTCCACCTGGGAACCCTCCAACCACAAGGTATGAATTCAGATTTCTCCAGTTTCCTCATTTCCCCTCCCCCCACCTTGTCTCAGTCGGTTCCCTCAACTCAGCACCGCCCTCCTAACCTGCAATCCTCTTCCTGACCTCTCCGCCCCCACCCCACTCCGGCCTATCACCCTCACCTTGACCTCCTTCCACCTATCCCACCTCCATCGCCCCTCCCCCTAGTCCCTCCTCCCTACCCTTTATCTTAGCCTGCTTGGCTCTCTCTCTCTCTTATTCCTGATGAAGGGCTTATGCTCCAAACGTCGAATTCTCTATTCCTGAGATGCTGCCTGGCCTGCTGTGCTTTGACCAGCAACACATTTGCAGCTTTTGAATATGTCAGCAGTCTTATCTAGTTATAAGATACAGAATGGTTAAGTAACTTGGTTTAACCAAAACTTGGAATTGGAATGATTACATTTCTCTTTTATTCTCTCAATATAGGATAACTGTATTTAATATCTTCTCTGTAGATAATTTCAGCAACAATAACTGCTTGCAGTCATATTATCAGAGTTTATAAGATTACTGACACATGCTTTGAATTTATTGTCTGAAAACTTTATTAAAAATACAAATCGAGTTTTTTGAGCAATTTGTCCTCTACCTTCCTTTCCCAAATGTGCTGGTTATTTTCCTGGATTTATTTTCATAAATTAGTATTATCACAGTAGGTTCTGGTTAGTTAGTTAACTGTGAAAAAAGTTAATCCATATCCATAGTTCCAGCTGAGATCATTGGGTAGTGATCATAAGACCATAAGAAAGATATAGGAGCAGAATTATGACATTCAGCCCATTGAGTCTGCTCCATTATTCAATCATGGCAGATATCTTTCTCAACCCCATTCTCCCATAACCTTTGATCTCCTTTTGAATCAAAAACCTATCTTCCTCTGTCTTAAAGACAATCAATGATGTAGCTTCCAAAGCTTTCTGTGGCAATGCATTCCACAGATTACTACCCTCTGACTGAAGAAATTTCTCATCATCTCAATTCCAAAGGGTCACGCCTTCACTGTGACCTTACCCTTGGGTTCTAGATTCTCCCATTAGTCAAAACTTTCTCAACATCTACTCTTTTCAGGCCTTTCAGTATTCTGTAAATTTCAATGTGATGCCCCATCATCCTTCTAAATTCCATTAAGTACAGACCCAGAGTCCTCAACCACTCCTCATATGACAAGCCATTTTCTCTTGAGATCATTGTTGCAAACCACCTTTCCAAAGCAAACACATCTTTCCATAGGCCCAGGGCCAAAAGCTGCTCAAAATACTCCAAATGTGGTCTGACCAGAGCCATATAAGGCTTAGCAGCTCAACTGTACATTTGTGTTCTAGTCCCCATGAAATGAATGCAAACATTACATTTGCCTTCCAAACTGCCAACCAAACCTTAAGAGAATCTTGAACCAGGACGCCTAAATCTCTTTGAATGACAGACTTAAAGCCTTTCCCCATTTAAGGAGTGCATAACCTCACACTTTCCTACATTGTATTCTATTTACTACTTCTCTGCCCATTCTCCTACCCTGTCGAAGTCCTCTGCAGCCTCAATACTGTCTGTCCTTCCACCTATCTTTGTGTCATCTGTAAAATGTAATGCTCTCAATTCCTTCGTCCAGATTGTTAATGTATAATGTGAATAGTGTCGCTGAATTCTGTGGAACTCCACTAGTCACTGGCTCCAACTGAAAAGACTACCTTTCCTCCATTATCTGCCTTCTGAGAGTCAGACAATCATACATCCATGTTAGGACCTTGCCTTTAAAACCAAGGGCTCTTATTTAGCATTGTCTTGTGCAACGCTTTGCCAAAGGCCTTCTGGAAATCCAAATAGATTTGTCTTTGTCTAATTTGCTCATTATCTTCTCAAAAAATTCTAAAAGATCTGTCATTGTCTTAACAGACCATAGGGCTACTCACCTTTAGAGAAATAGAGGGAGAGGTGAGTCATGGCAATTTAACCTGAGGGTCATCACACCTCAGGCAAAGGGAGAGGTTGAGAAGGGAAAAAAGTAGCAGACTACGTGGTGTCCACCAATACTCTCAAGGACTTTAGAGAGAGCTAAACACGATGGGGGATATAAGGACCAGGAGAATCGGTGTTTCGGGCATAAGCCCTTCATCAAAACATCGACACTCCTGCTCCTTGGATGCTGCCTGACCCACTGTGCTTTTCCAGTGCCACACTTTTCAACTCTGATCTCCAGCATTTGCAATCCTCACTTTCTATCTTGGGGGATACATTGCCTTATCTTCCCCTCCAACTCCATTTTGATTTAATTTCTTCCTGCTCTCCCTGCACCTCCCCCTCACCTTTGATGGTTTGCCCTGCCCATAATGGACTTTACTTATAAATACTCAATTGGATACACAAGAGTTTTTACATCAGGCTAATAGAACAGCATGCAGAATATAGTATTACAGCTATAGAGAAAGTGCAAAGAAAGAACAGCTCTAATATAAGAAAGGTCCATTCAGGAGAATGATAACAGTGGGGAAGAAGAAATCTGTTGACTAGGAGAACAGTCAGATACTGGAGCTCAGAGTCAAGAGTGTAGTGCTGGAAAAGCACAGCCGGTCAGGCAGCATTCCAGGAGCAGGTGAATCGACATTTTGGGCATAAGCCCCTTTTCGAAATGTCGGAAGCTGCCTGATCTGCTGTGCTTTTCCAGCACTCTGCTCTCGACTTAAATCTGTTGTCATTTGGTTAGTAGATTAAAACATGAATAATAGATGCTCTCACTGTGCATATGTTCTTAATACTTATATTTGTATGGTATTTATAGAGTCATAGAGATATACAGCACTGGTACAGGACCACTGCTGGTAACAGACCTCCAGACAGAAAAGCAACCCTCCAATACCACCCTCTGTCTCTGCCAGTTAGCTAATTATGTATCCAAATGACAAGCTCAACGTGAATATTTATTTCACTGCATCCTCTAGCCTCCATTTCTTTTTCCATAGTAAAAACCAACATGAAATATTCATTTAGGTGTCTCTTCCATCTCCCGAGGTTCAACCCAAAGATCCTTGATCTTTAAGGTCCCTATGCTCTGTCTAGTTACCCTCTTACTCTTATCTGCTAAAATGATGTATAGTAAAATGAAAGAACTGCCTAAATGCTTTATGAAATGGGAACTTTTAATCATAGTCAGATCAACTAATCAGAGTAACCTCTGCAGGCCAGTCAAAGAATGCAAACCAAGCCAATACAAGCAACTCCAACAAGTCATGTTGTAGGAAAATACAGTTAGGTGCCATTGGTTGGGGTTGGAGTTGGAGTCAGTTGCATCTCGTGAAGGGAAAAATAAATAATTGAATAAATTTTTAAGTGATTCTATGACTTAATTGTTCTATGAAAAGAAGAAAATGGGGAAACTTCAACATTTTCTATGGAAAGTTCTTCTGGAAAGCTGACTAACTGCACCAGCCTTCTTTGTAAGAAATTTATTTCAGTTAGCCATACTCATAAAACTTATACCCAGCTGAATATTAGCTCTCATATTTATACAACCAGCCCAAACCCAGGTAGCTCTTCATTAATTTATCCATTAACTGTTCCTTCATTCCATTGTGCTTTCATTAAGCATTTCATTAAGCATTTTTTCAGACCACAGAAGATAACAGATTGCCCTGTTTTCGTTTTAGATAAATCAATCTATAATAATAAAAACAATCAAATTAGCTGGAATAACAACACATTTGCACATTAAAGTTCCATGCATGCTTTTCTCAGTATGTCCAACTGATCCTTGGAACCTGCTGCAATTTTTTTGAAAAACAATCAAAACCAGCTGATTGCTACGATCCACCCATTTCAATTTGGTGATCTCTCAATTCAGCACCACCTGTTTCAAAATTACAATGTTGATTCCCAGTAATTTTGTACTCACACGTTTCATCGAGTGTACTTTATCCCACATTAACTTACTGTCAATGTCGTACTCAACGGATATTCCTGCTGATTCCCGTTTTAGAAATTCAACACACAATGTTCCACTTAGTTTTTAATTTTTTTGCCAACTAATACCTTTACCTTGGGATTTTTTAGAGCCGTACTCATCTCTAAGACTTCAAGTCTGGCATCTGTCTTTATTTGGTTGCCCAGTCAATTCAGCTGTCCGATTTGACTTTGCAATTCTTCGATTCCAGTTTTGGAAAAAATCCTGCATCTTTTTGTGAGGTCCTCCTTTAACTAATAGCAATGTGGATAATATATTCCAAAGAAGATTGCTGATGCAAATTTACTCTTAATCCATTCTACTTGATTTCCAATCCAGTGTATTTAAAAGACCCCGCTGTCTGGCTTCTGATTTTAGGCCATTTATAACAATACTCTCAAAGCCACTCCTCCCACACCATAAAAATAATTAATTCCATGCATCAACGAAATGCCTGGAAATTATCCATTAAGATGCAAGTAAAATATTGCAGGGCTTGCTCTTAATCTGAAGACTGTACAATTTTTAAAAATTAGACATTGCTGAGAAGTACCAAACTCCAGAGGCATCCTTAGGTCATAGATACACATATATTGAATATCCAGGGTGACAGTATGCATTTGGTGCATCATTTGGAGTGCAAAGAAATATTTCCCTCTGAAGCTGATCTCCCTGCAAAAAAGAAGTTTTAATATCAATTGATTTACATTTCTCAAGCATTTGTTGCTTCCAATCTCAGTAACATCATACTCAGAAACTGTGAGATATCTTTCATTTTATCCTTTGAGTTTGGACCTTGGTTAACACGGTTCATTTTATTTTCATGTTAAACTCACATCTGCAAGCTGTGGTATTTTGTTTGCCATGCATTTGTATTTGTTTAGAATTAAGGAGATATAATTCAGTTCAGTTATTTTTTGAAAAGTAGTTTTGGATTATGATGTGTCTTGTTTAAAAAGTATGTCTTGCTTGTAATAAATGAGTTATTTTCCATTATAAAAGAAATTAAGAAACAAACTTGTAAGGAGATCTCAGCTATCTGTAAGAATAATAGGGTGGTTATGGTAGGGGATTTTAACTTTCCAAACATAGACTGGGACTGCCATAGTGTTAAAGGTTTAGATGGAGAGGAATTTGTTAAGTGTGTACAAAACAATTTTCTGATTCAGTATGTGGATGTACCTACTAGAGAAGGTGCAAAACGTGACCTACTCTTGGGAAATAAGGCAGGGCAGGTGACTGAGGTGTCAGTGGTGGAGCACTTTGGGGCCAGCGACCATAATTCTATTAGATTTTAAATATTGATGGAAAAGGATAGACCAGATCTAAAAGTTGAAGTTCTAAATTGGACGATATTAGACAAGAACTTTCGAAAGCTGATTGGGGGCAGATGTTCGCAGGTAAAGGGATGGCTGGAAAATAGGAAGCCTTCAGAAATGAGATAACAAGAATCCAGAGGAAGTATATTCCTGTCAGGGTGAAAGGGAAGGCTGGTAGGTGTAGGGAATGCTGGATGACTAAAGAAATTGAGGATTTTGGTTAAGAAAAAGAAGGAAGCATATGTCAGGTATAGACAGGATAGATCGAGTGAATCCTTAGAAGAGTATAAAGGAAGTAGGAGTATACTTAAGAGGGAAATCAGGAGGGCAAAAGGGGGACATAAGGTAGCTTTGGCAAATAGAATTAAGGAGAATCCAAAGGATGTTTACAAATACATTAAGGACAAAAGGATAACTAGGGAAAGAATAGGGCCCCTAAAAGATCAGCAAGGCGGCCTTTGTGTGGAGCCACAGAAAATGGGGGAGATATTAAATGAGTATTTTGCATCAGTATTTACTATCAAAAAGGATATGGAAGATATAGACTGTAGGGAAATAGATGGTGACATCTTGCAAAATGTCCAGATTACAGAGGAGGAAGTGCTGGATATCTTGAAACGGGTAAAGGTGGATAAATCCCCAGCACCTGATCAGTGTACCCAAGAACTCAGTGGGAAGCTGTGAAGTGATTGCTGTGCCTCTTGCTGAGATATTTATATCATCGATAGTCACAGATGAGGTGCCGGAAAACTGGAGATTGGCAAACGTGGTGCCACTGTTTAAGAAGTGTGGAAAAGACAAGCCAGGGAACTATAGACCAGTGAGCCTGACCTCAGTGGTGGGCAAGTTGTTGGAGGGAATCCTGAGGGACAGGATGTATGTGTATTTGGAAAGGCAAGGACTGATTCAGGATAGTCAACATGGTTTTGTTTGTGGGAAATCATGTCTCACAAACTTGAATGAGTTTTTTGAGGAAGCAGCAAAAGAGGATTGATGAGGGCAGAACAGTAGGTGTGATCTATATGGACATCAGTAAGGCGTTTGACAAGGTTCCCCATGGGAGACTGATTAGCAAGGTTAGATATGGAATACAGGGAGAACTAGCCATTTTGGATACAGAACTGGCTCAAAGGTAGAAGACAGAGGGTGGTGGTGGAGGGTTGCTTTTCAGGCTGGAGGCCTGTGACCAGTGGAGTGCCACAAGGATCGGTGCTGAGTCCTCTACTTTTTGTCATTTACATAAATGATTTGGATGCGAGCATGAGAGGTACAGTTAGTAAGTTTGCAGATGACACCAAAATTGGAGGTGTAGTGGACAGCGAAGAGGGTTACCTCAGATTACAACTGGATCTTGACCAGATGGCCCAGTGGGCTGAGAAGTGGCAGATAGAGTTTAATTCTGATAAATGCAAGGTGCTGCATTTTGGGAAAGCAAATCTTAGCAGGACTTATACACTTAATGGTAAGGTCCTAGGGAGTGTTGCTGAACATAGACACCTTAGAGTGCAGGGCCGTAGCTCCTTAAAAGTGAAGGCGCAGGTAGATAGGATAGTGAAATAGGCGTTTGGTGTGCTTTCTTTTATTGGTCAGAGTATTGAGTACAGGAGTTGGGAGGTCATGTTGCGTCTATACAGGACATTGGTTAGGCATGCAATTCTGGTCTCCTTCCTATCAGAATGATGGTGTGAAACTTGAAAGGGTTCAGAAAAGATTTACAAGGATGATGCTAGGGTTGGAGGATTTGAGATATAAGGAGAGGCTGAACAGGCTGGGGCTGTTTTCCCTGGAGCATCAGAGGCTGAGGGGTGACAATATAGAGGTTTACAAAATTATGAGGGGCATGGATAGGGTAAATAGGCAAAGTCTTTTCCCTGGGGTCAGTGAGTCCAGAACTAGAGGGCATAGGTTTAGGGTGAGAGTGGAAAGATATAAAGGAGACTTAAGGGGTAACCTTTTCACACAGAGGTTGGTACGTGCATGAAATGAGCTGCCAGATGAAGTGATGGAGGCTGGTTCAATTGCAACATTTAAAAGGCATTTGGATGGGTATATGAATAGGAAGGGTTTGGAGGGATATGGGCCAGGTGCTGGCAGGTGGGACTAGATTGGGTTGGGATATCTGGTCAGCATGGGCGGGTTGGACCGTAGTTCTTTGAAGTCGAAATAGAAAAATGAGAGTAGGCCAGGAGGATCAATTTTGAGAGGAGACAATAAAAGTTATACTTGAGACTACGGCCATGAACAGTGAAGATAGATAAGTGATTCAATAGATCAACAGCTGCAGAAGTGCCAAAAGGCCAATGGCTGGGCAACTGGGAAACTGAAAGTGGAATGGTAGGTGATTTGCAGTCATGATTTACCAGGATGAGCAGAAAAAAGTAAGAAGTGGTTAAGATAATCTCATCAGTGACTGAGATAAAGCAAACTGTTGCGCCACCTGAGAATTCCATTGCAATCCTTCCCTCCCTCCCTCAAACTCTCCAATAAGCAACTCCTCATCCTTGGGTAATTGCAATCTCTAATTCACTCATTTGCCCTTTTTCTGCTGTTGTAATGGACCTCATGCACAGCAACACCCCCGCCCTTTGGATTCACTTGCCTATATTCATGAAAACAAAGTGCTGATGCTGAAGATCTGACAGAAAAACAGAAATTGCTGGAGAAACTCAGGAGGTCTGGCAGCATCAGTGGAGAGAAATCACAATTATTGATTCCAGTCCAGTGTACCTCCTTCAGTTTCGCCAGCAATTTCTATTTTTGTTTATATTCATGGCCAATTACATGTATCTTTTGCATGCACGAAACCTGTTGTGTGCATGTTGTGAGGGCCTCTGGAGACAAATTGAACAAATTATGTTTATTTGTAAAAGTAAATGATATAAATACACATACAAATCTGCAAATAACTTGAGGAATGATCGATATTGCCTACTGGCACTACACATTTTTGTACACATTGTGAATGTGATTATTTGAATAGTGCAGCAGGATAGAGAAGGCCTAACGCATATGCTTGCATGTTGTACGCTGTCGTGCAAAACAGAAAATGGATCGGTGCAACCGTCGATGGAAGGTAATGTGCAGCATTGCAGCGGTAGCCCAGGCTTTCCTGTCGCACGCACTGGAACCTGGCCCGCAGCGGTTGCCCCGGAGACGACGCCGCGGTTACCAAGGAGAGGGGTTTTGTGTGTGTTCCGGGAGCCTGAGCCGGGGTGAAACCGGGCGCCTGCGATTTCAAACAGGGATCCATTGAAATGGTTTCCTGAGCAGTGAGGATCGCCCGCGGTCTCTGCCGATATTCCCGGTTCCCGCGGGGCCGTCGCCTCTTACTTTGGTTCACAGTGAAGGAGATGAACAGGTGAGTACGGGGCTGGAGAAACGGTTGGTGTTGTTCAGCCTCACTGTCCCGGCGCTGACCTTTTCACTCATTCTTTCAGGTCATGGGACATGGCGCAGAGGTCAACCTTGTCCAGGGTGAGTGCATGATCCTTTACTATAATCACTTGGGGTGCGATAGGGAGGGGTGTCCCTGCTTGGAGGAAAACCAGCGTTTCGGTGTTAATTTATTTAATAAAAGTACTTGACATAAAATTAATAAAGGTACACTGCACAAGTTCAAAATTGACATTACATGGTGTGCAATTTTCCTTCAATAGAGTACTGGCAAGCTGCAACCTTGCTCAATGTAACAATTACATATTTAAACCATGTAATTCATTTCAAATATATAGTCCAAGGGGGTTTGAGTTTTTATAACGAAAGGCTGGACTCCACCTGATTTCAGGCCCAAATGACACCAAATCACCTGGAGGAGATGGACTGCCAACATTCTCCCTACAGTATGCCAGTGCCTGGCCTGGTATATCAGACATTAACTGCTAACATTCTGGATTAGTGGTGCTGGAAGAGCACAGCAGTTCAGGCAGCATCTGAGGAGCAGTATAATCGACGTTTCGGGCAAAAGCCCTTCATCAGGATTAAAGGCAGAGAGCCTGAAGGGTGGAGAGATAAGCTAGATGGAGGGTGGGGATGGGGAGAAAGTAGCATGGAATACAATAGGTGAGTGGGGGAGGGGGTGAAGGTGATAGGTCAGGGAGGAGGGTGGAGTGGATAGGTGGAAAAGAAGAAAGGCAGGTAGGACATGTCATGGGGACAGTGTTGAGCTGGAAGTTTGGAACTAGGGTGAGGTGAGGGAAGGGAAAATGAGGAAACTTTCGAAGTCCACATTGATGCCCTGAGGTTGAAGTGTTCTGAGGCGGAAGATGAGGCATTCTTCCTCCAGGCATCTGGTGGTGAGGGAGCAGCGGTGAAGGAGGCACAGGACCTCCATGTCCTCGGTAGAGTGGGAGGGGGAATTGAAATGTTGGGCCACAGGGCGGTGTGGTTGATTGGTGTGGGTGTCCCGTAGATGTTCCCTAAAGCGATCTGCTAGGAGGCGCCCAGTCTCCCAGTGTAGAGGAGACCGCATCGGGAGCAATGGATACAATACATGATATTAGTGGATGTGCAGGTAAAACTTTGATGGATGTGGAAGGCTCCTTTAGGGCCTTGGATGGAGGTGAGGGCGCAGGTTTTTCAATTCCTGTGGTGGCAGGGGAAGGTGCCAGGATAGGTGGGTGGGTTGTAGGGGGGCATGGACCTGACCAGGTAGTCACGGAGGGAACGGTCTTTGCGGAAGGCGGAAAGAGGTGGGGAGGGAGATATATCCCTGGTGGTGGGGTCTTTTTGGAGGTGGCGGAAATGTCGGCGGACGATTTGGTTTATGCGAAAGTTGTTAGGGTGAAAGGTGAGCACCAGGGGCGTTCTGTCCTTGTTACGGTTGGAGGGGTGGGGTCTGCGGGCAGAGGTGCGGGATGTGGACGAGATGCGTTGGAGGGCATCTTTAACCACGTGGGAAGGGAAATTGCGGTCTCTAAAGAAGGAGGCCATCTAGTGTGTTCTGTGGTGGAACTGGTCCTCCTGGGAGCAGATACGGCGGAGGCAGAGGAATTGGGAATATGGGATGGCATTTTTGCAAGAGGCAGGGTGGGAGGAGGTGTAATCCAGGTAGCTGTGGGAGTCGGTGGGTTTGTAAAAATTGTCAGTGTCAAGTCGATCAACATTAATGGAGATGGAGAGGTCCAGGAAGGGGAGGGAGGTGTCAGAGATGGTCCAGGGAAATTTAAGGTCAGGGTGGAATGTGTTAACATTCAAGGTTGAATTTTCACAACGAATACAAGCCAATAGGCCAGAATCCTGTATCCAGGTGAAAACTGAGTTAGGTTAAGATTTTCAAGTGAGTCCTCCCATAATTAGCATGGAGATGGTTTTCCCATCCAATTAAGTTTGGTCTTCCAAGCAAAAACAATTCACTGGAGTGTGTTAAAATAACAATAGGGCAATCGTATTAGGCAATTTCAACTTTGCCAACATTCTTTGGGATGGTCATAGTGTAAAGGGTTTTGAAGGGACAGATTAATTGAAATGTGTTCAGGAGAGCTTTTCATATCAAAATGTAGGTCAAACAAAGAATGGTGTGGTGCTGGACCTAATTCTGGGGACTGAAGCTAGACAGGTGTTCGAGGTGGCAGTAGGGAAGTTTTTCTTTTAGTAAAGGTGACCACAATGCTGAATGTTTTAGGTTTGTTATGGAAAAGGACCAAGATGGTGTGCAAAAAACAGGGTTTTGGATTGGGCAAAAGCAGATTTTATTAAAATAAGACAGGATCGGCGAAAGTAGACCGGGAACAGTGACTTGTGGATAAATCTACAGCCAAACAGTGGGTGAATTAAAAAGAAATTGGGAAGAGTATAGGTCCAACATGTTCCCTTTAGGGTGAAATGTAGGAGCAACAAGCACACTGAGCTTGGAAGTCTAGGAATATTCAGGATTGGATAAGAAGGAAAAGGGCTACTTTTAACAAATACAAAAAGAGCAAATCAAATGCACTGGTAGAGTATAGAAAGTGCGGGGGAACCTTAAGAAAGCAATTAAGAGAACAAAGAGGGAACATGAAAAACTCTGACAGGTAGGGTAAGGGAGAATGTCAAGATATTCTATAAGTAGATCAAGGGGATGAGGATAACCAAGGAAAGAATAGTCCTCATTAGGGACAGAGGGAGTAATCTGTACATGGAGCCGGTAGACATTGATTAGACTTACAGTGTGGAAACAGGCCCTTCGGCCCAACAAGTCCACACCGACCCGCCGAAGCGAAACCCACCCATACCCCTACATTACCCCTTACCTAACACTACGGGCAATTTAGCATGGCCAATTCACCTGACCCGCACATCTTTGGACTGTGGGAGGAAACCGGAGCACCCGGAGGAAACCCACGCAGACACGGGGAGAACGTGCAAACTCCACACAGTCAGTCGCCTGAGTCGGGAATTGAACCCGGGTCTTCAGGCGCTGTGAGGCAGCAGTGCTAACCACTGTGCCACCGTGCCGCCCACATGCCACCGTGCCGCCCACATTGGTGGGATGTCAAATGAGTACTTCACATCTGTCTTCACTTTGAGGAAGAAAAATGTAGGTATAGAATTCGAGAACAAAGACTGTGAGTTGGACATGGAGGTTTTGGATGTTGTGTGAAGTGAGGAAAGAAATTACAATTTCTTAATTGACTAATTCCTTACTGGTCTCAGGGGAGGTGCCAGAGGACATGAGGATAGCTAATGTGGTGCCATCTTTCAAGAAGGGTGGTTGAGCTGAATCAGATTACAGAACCAGTGTGCCTCACACAGTGATGTGGAAACTTTATCGGAGAAAATTCTGAAAAAGATAATTAATTTTCACTTGGCAAGGCAAGTGTATGCTTCAGCCTTCTCTTTTGCACAATTGTGCTCTCCATCCCCATATTTGAAGGTGGGGATATTTGTGGAGCCTCCTCCTCCAGTGGGGTATTTAATTGCCCACCACTGCTTGTGGCAGGACGGCAAAGCATAGATCTGATTTGTTCATTGTAAATTGCTTGGCTCTATCTGTCACTTGCTGCATATGCTGTTTGACACATAAATAGTCCTGTTTTGTAGCCTTACCAGGTCGCACCTTCTTTTGGAATATGTCTAGTGCTGCTCCTGGCATGTCCTCCCACATTCTTCATTGAACTAGGGTTGACAATCTGGCTTGATGATAATAGTAAGGTGGGGGATATGCTGAGCCATGAGGTTGTAGATTGTTTGGAGTATGCATGGTGGTCCACAGTGCAACATGAAAGATTCAAAACATTTGGTGCTGGAAAAGCACAGCCAGTCAAGCAGCATTCAAGGAGCAGAAGAATCGACGTTTCAAGTAGAAGCTTTTCATCAGGAATGTGGGGGAGTCCAAGGGAGCTGAGAGATAAATGGGAGGGGAGTGGGGCTGGGGGGAAGGTACCTGGGAATAAGTTGAAGATGGAGGGTGATTGTGATAGGTCGGAGTGGAGGGTAGTGCAGATAGGTGGGAAAGAAGATGGACAGGGAGGGTAGCGCCAAGTTGGAAAGTTGGATCTGTGATAAGTTGAGGAGAAGGGAGATGAGGAAGCTGGTGAAATGGACATGGTTCCCAAATGTTTGAAGGGTCCCAAGGTGGAAGATGAAGCATTCTTCTTCCAGGTGTTGGGTGGCTAGAATTTAGTGATGGAGAAGGTCGAGGACTTATTTGTCCTTGGTGGAGTGGGAGGGGGAGTTGAAGTGTTTGGCCACAGGGCAGTGGGATTGTTTAGTGTGTGTCTCAGGGATGTTCTCACATCGGGAGCAATGGACACATGGATGAGGTGTTTGGAGGTGCAGGAAAATCTCTGCCGGATGTGGAAGGATCCTTTTGGGCCTTGGTTGGAGGTGAGGGGGGAGGTGTGGGTGTAGATTTTACATGTCCTGCAATGGCAAGAGAGGGTGCCAGACGTGGAGGATGTGTTAGTGGGGGTAATGGACTTACCAAGGGAGTCGCGGAGGGAATGGTCTCTGCAGAATGCAGATAGGAATGGGGAGGGAAATATACATCTGGTGGTGGGGTCTGTTTGTAAGTGGAGAAAATTGTGAAGGTTAATGCATTGTATCTGGAGATTGGTGGGGTGGAAAGTGAGGATCGGGGCTTCTGTTCTTGTTGCGATTGGAGGGATGGGGTTCAAGGGAGGAGGTGCAGGAGATGGAGGAGATGCGCTGGAGTCCCCTACTCCCAATTCCTCCACCTCCACCGCATCTACTTACAGGAGAACCAATTCCACCAGATGGCCTCCTTCAAGGACTGCAAATTCCCCTCCCACATGGTCAATGATGCCAATTGCTCAACACGGACATCTACTTCAAACCCACTGATGCCCACAGCTGCCTCCCACCCTACCTCCTGTAAAAATGCTATTCCCTGTTCCCAATTCCTCCGCCTCCACCGCATCTGCTCCCAGCAGGACCAGTTCCACCATAGAAAATCCCAGATGGTCACCTTCTTCAAGGACTGTAATTTCCACTCCCACATGGTCAATGATGCCAATTGGCTGAACACTTCAACTCCCCCTCCCATTCCACCAAGGACTCGCAAGTCCTGGGCCTCACCTACTGCCAAATTCTAGGTACCCAATGCCTGGAGGAAGAATGCCTCATCTTCTGTTTTGGTATCCTCCAACCAAACGGGATCAATGTTGATTTCACCAGTTTCTTTATTCCTTCCCCCCGCCGCACAACCACCCTACCACCTTATTCCAGATCCAATCCCCCAACTTGGCATTGCCCTCTTGAACTGTCCTACCTATCAATCTTCTTTCCCACCCATCCGCTTCACTCTCTGCTCCGATCTATCACCATCACCCCCATCCTCATCTACCTATTTCATTCCCAGCTACCATACCCCCCAGCCCCACCCCGCTCCCCTTTATCTCTCAGCTCTCCTGCCCCCCCCCCCCCCCCCACATGCCTGATTAAGAGCTTCTCCAGCTCTTGTTGACTCTTCAGCTCCTCGGATGCTGCATGACCGACTGTGCTTTTCCAGCACCACACGTTTTGACTCTGATCTCCAGCATCTGCAATCCTCACTTTCTCCTCATGCAACATGTAAGTCTAGTCTTGTGTCACTATGTCTGTTTGAAATCAATGTGATGTTAGGTATTCTCAATGTGAAAATGGATTTTCTTTCCAAAAGTGCCATGCAGTGTTCACTCTTACCAATATGTCATGAACAGAGGCATCTGACAGATGCCAATGTATGATTAATTTGTAAGATTGAATTTCTCTGCAATTAGAAGTTGGAAATACCTGGAAGTTCTTAGCGTTTACATATCTTAAAACTTAAATTTTGTTTCATTATACCCATTTTGAAGATAAGAAACCTCCCTAATTGACCAGAGATTAAGATGGCACAGTGAGTTTACTTTCATCTTCCTCTTACTTCCATTTTTAAAGCATTTTGTAGGCTAGTTATAAAAACTTAAGTTGTAAGGTGAACTATTTTGCCATTTATTAACCTCCTTTGTCTCTTTGTCCTCATGCATTTGCTCAGTCTTAATTTGAAGGAGTACAATGTTACCAAAAGAAGCATAAATACCTCTATTGATATACTGCTTTTCAGACAATGATGTACTTTTAAATCACTATTGTCATGTATAGAAAAACAAATGCCACAGCAAGGCCTCATAGATATGATTCCCTTACTGTTCTTCACAAAGTGCTGTAGTATCTTTTGTTTTCATATAAAAGAGAAAGCGGACAGTTTTGACATTCCATCTGAGAAGTCAGCCTGAATTATGTGCTTAAATAACACGAGTAAGGCTTAAACAAATAACATTTCCAAATTAGAAGTAAAAGCGCTATAACTGAAAAAAGGCTTACACTAAGACTGAAGTTTGTAGTGGTACTTCATAGTTGGAGGTATTCAATATGGTTTAGAGTGATGGTATCAGATGGAAATACTAGTAACGGGTGGTAGGTTAATGGAGGAATTGCTACATTGTTGAAATTTAAGTGTTTTGATAGGTTCTTGAATCTGGGAGAGTCTAGGTGGTTTCTGTAGTTTGGCCAGGGTGTCATTTGGTGTAGTTGTAAAAGAAGAATGTTTCCAGGTAATGGAAGTTCTAGTATTTGGAGTTTCATTAGTGTAGTGAAAGTGTTTTGTTGCAGTCTGGAAATAGTGATACTAGGATCTAGAATAAACCTTAGAATGAACTGTTGGCTTGTATACACTGATGGATCTTAGTTGCAGGATCTGTGAGAACAGATTTGTATTTGTGTGGGTGTGTGGGAATTGTGGGAGTTAATTTCAATCTGCATGAAAATTGGTGCATGGAAGAACATGAAAAAGATGGTCATGCTGGAATGAGAATCTGACAGTTTGAGAGTATTGATGGGGTGTTATGGGCACTTTGGGAGAGGAGTCTGTATGTTTTGAAAAAATGCAGAGTGATGCAGAATTGTTACGATGAACAATAGAACTGTGATCCAGGGGTCTTTGATTTGTGGGATAGATATCATGGCTGAAATGTTTTAGGATGGGATATAGCATAAATATGCTGGATGGCATTCAGGAGACCAGGCATAGAACTTATTTGTGATACATGGGTGCATTTGTAGGATTGAATGAAAGGCGGATTGTGATAGTACTATGAGGCCAAATCTACCAGTTAGAAGACGATGGCCAATGAGGATATTGTCTGATTGCCCACTGTCTTTTGCAATGTTGTCAGATACCCCATGTTTTACATGCTGTTATCATGAGTATTCTAGCTGTGAATTTGTAGTTTCAGATTGGTGTGCCACGTTTGCTCTTTCAAACTGCGGTTGTTGGGTATGGGATGGATTTATGTGATTTTCAAACACTATTGTTGTACTTTCTAATGAAATTTGCACTTTAAAATAACTAAAACAGGTTTTACAAGTACTGCTGATGAATTGAGGGCATGTCATAGCTGGGATGTCATGGCTATTACAGAAACTTGACTGATGGAATGACAGGAGGAAGTGAGGACTGCAGATGCTGGAGATCAGAGTCGAGAGTGTGGTGCTGGAAAAGCACAGCAGGTCAGGCAGCATCTGTGGAGCAGGAGAATCGACGTTTCGGGCAAAAGCCCTTCATCAAGAAGGGTAGAACTGGAAGCTCAGTATTCCAGCTTTTAGATGCTATGGGAATGATAGAGAGGGAGGAAAGAGAGGAGGGGGAATAGCGTTTTTGATTAAGGAAAACATTACTACTGTACTTAGGATGTTTCATCATCCATTGAAGCTGTATGGGTAGAACTTAGAAATAAGAAAGGGATGATCATCTTGATTAATTGTATTAATGCCCCCCCCCCCCCCCCCAGTAGTTAGAAGGAAATTGAGGAGGAACTATGTAGAGTAATCGCAGATATATATAAGAATAATATGATTGTAATGGTAGGGAATTTTAATTTTCCAAACATTGACTTGAACTGCATAGGTGTTAAGGGCTTGGATGATGAGTAATTTGTTAAATGTGTTCAAGATAATTTTCTTTATCAATATGTGAATGTATCTACTATAGAAGGAGCAAAGCTTGACCTTCTAGAACAAAGAAAACAAAGAAAATTTACAGCCTAGGAACAGGCTCTTCGGCCCTCCAAGCCTGAGCCGATCCAAATCTATTATCTAAACCTGTCACCCAATTCCTAAGCATCTGTATCCCTCTGCTCCCCACCTACTCATGCATCTGTTCAGACGCAACTTAAATGAATCTACCGTGCCTGCCTCTACTACCTCTGTTGGCAAAGCGTTCCAGACACCCACCACCTCTGTGTAAAGTACTTGCCGTGTATATCACCCTTAAACCTTTCACCTCGCACCTTAAAAGCGTGACGTCTCGTTATTGAATCCTTCGCCCTGGGAAAAAGCTTATCTCTATCAACCCTGTCTATACACTTCATGATTTTGTGGACCTCAATCAGGTACCCCCTCAATCTCTTTTTTTTCTAATGAAAACAAACCTAACCTACTCAACCTGTCTTCATAGCACATACCTTCCAGACCAGGTAACATCCTCATAAACTTTCTCTGCACCCTTTCCAAAGAGTCCATATCCTCTCGGTAATGTGGTGACCAGAAATGCACACAGTATTCTAAATGTGGTCTGGACACAGTATTCTAAATTTCTCTTGGGAAATAAGGCAGGGCAAGTGACTGAAGTATATGTAGGGGAACACTTTGGGACTAGTGATCATAATTCTATTAGTTTTAAAATAACAAGGAAGGCAGATGAACTCAGGACATGGTTAGGAACATAGGACTGGGATATCATAGCAATTACGGAAACATGGCTCAGGGATGGGCAGGACTGGCAGATTAATGTTCCAGAATACAAATGCTACAGGAAGGTTAGAAAGGGAGGCAAGAGAGGAGGGGGAGTGGCATTTTGATAAGGGATAGCATTACAGCTGTGCTGAGGGTGGATATTCCAAGAAATACATCCAGGGAAGTTATTTGGGTGGAACTGAGAAATAAGAAAGGGATGATCACCTTATTGGGATTGTATTATAGACCCCCCAATAGTCAGAGGGAAATTGAGAAACAAACTTGTAAGGAGATCTCAGCTATCTGTAAGAATAATAGGGTGGTTATGGTAGGGGATTTTAACTTTCCAAACATAGACTGGGACTGCCATAGTGTTAAAGGTTTAGATGGAGAGGAATTTGTGTGTACAAGGCAATTTTCTGATTCAGTATGTGGATGTACCTACTAGAGAAGGTGCAAAACTTGACCTACTCTTTGGAAATAAGGCAGGGCAGGTGACTGAGGTGTCAGTGGGGTATCACTTTGGGGCCAGCTACCATAATTCTATTCGTTTTAAAATAGTGATGGAAAAGGATAGACCAGATCTAAAAGTTGAAGTTCTAAATTGGAGAAAAGCCAATTTTCACAGTATTAGGCAAGAACTTTCGAAAGCTGATTGGAGGCAGGTGTTGGCAGGTAAAGGGACGGCTGGAAAATAGGAAGCTTTCATAAATGAGATAACAAGAATCCAGAGAGAAAGTATATTCCTGTCAGGGTGAAAGGGAAGGCTGGTAGGTATAGGGAATGCTGGATGACTAAAGAAATTGAGGGTTTGGTTAAGAAAAAGAAGGAAGCATATGTCAGGTATAGACAGGATAGATCAAGTGAATCCTTAGAAGAGTATAAAGAAAATAGGAGTATACTTAAGAGGGAAATCAGGAAGGCTAAATGGGGACATGAGATAGCTTTGGCAAATAGAATTAAGGAGAATCCAAAGGGTTGTTACAAATATATTAAGGACAGAAGGGTAACTAGAGAGAGAATAGGGCCCCTTGAAGATCAGCAAGGCGGCCTTTATGTGGAGAAAATGGTGGAGATACTAAATGAATATTTTGCATCAGTATTTCCTGTGGAAAAGGATATGGAAGATATAGACTGTAGGGAAATAGATGGTGACATCTTGCAAAATGTCCAGGTTACAGAGGAGGAAGTGCTGGATGTCTTGAAACGATTAAAAGTGGATAAATCCCCAGGACCTGATCAGGTGTACCTGAGAACTCTGTGGAAAGCTAGAGAAGTGATTGCTGGGCCTCTTGCTGAGATATTTGTATCATCGATAGTCACAGGTGAGGTGCCAGAAGACTGGAGGTTGGCAAATGTGGTGCCACTGTTTAAGAAGTGTGGGAAAGACAAGCCAGGGAACTATAGATCGGTGAGCCTGACCTCGGTGGTGGGCAAGTTGTTGGAGGGAATCCTGAGGGACAGGATGTATGTGTATTTGGAAAGGCAAGGACTGATTAGGGATAGTCAACATGGCTTTGTGCGTGGGAAATCATGTCTCATAAACTTGATTGAGTTTTTTGAAGAAGCAACAAAGAATATTGATGAGGGCAGAGCAGTAGATGTGATCTATATGGATATCAGTAAGGTGTTCGACAAGGTTCCCCATGGAAGACTGATTAGCAAGGTTAGATCTCATGGAATACAGGGAGAACTAGCCATTTGGATGCAGAACTGGCTCAAAGGTAGAAGACAGAGGGTGGTGGTGGAGGGTTGTTTTTTAGACTGGAGGCCTATGACCAGGGTAGTGCCACAAGGATCGGTGCTGGGCCCTCTACTTTTTGTCAATTACATAAATGATTTGGATGCGAGCATAAGAGGTACAGTTAGTAAATTTGCCGATGACACCAAAATTGGAGGTGTAGTGGACAGCAAAGAGGGTTACCTCAGATTACGACTGGATCTTGACCAGATGGCCCAGTGGGCTGAGAAGTGGCAGATGGAGTTTAATTCTGATAAATGCGAGGTGCTGCATTTTAGGAAAGGAAATCTTAGGAGGACTTATACACTTAATGGTAAGGTCCTAGGGAGTGTTGCTGAACAAAGAGACCTTGGAGTGCAGGTTCACAGTTCCTTGAATGTGGAGTCGCAGGTAGATAGGATAGTGAAGAGCGTGTTTGGTATGCGTTCCTTTATTGATCAGAGTATTGAGTACAGGAGTTGGGAGGTCATGTTGCGGCTGTACAGGACATTGGTTAGGCCACTGTTGGAATATTGCATGCAGTTCTGGTCTCTTTCCTATCGGAAAGATGTTGTGAAACTTGAAAGGGTTCAGAAAAGACTTAAAAGGATGTTGCCAGGGTTGGAGGATATGAGCTACAGGGAAAGGCTGAACAGGCTGGGGCTGTTTTCCCTGGAGCGTCTGAGGCTGAGGGGTGACCTTATAGAGGTTTACAAAATTATGAGGGGCATAAACAGACAAAGTCTTTTCCCTGGGGTCGGGGAGTCCAGAACTAGAGGGCATAGGTTTAGGGTGAGAGGGGAAAAATATAAAAGAGACCTAAGGGGTAACTTTTTCACGCAGAAGGTTGTATGTGTATGGAATGAGCTGCCAGAGGATATGGTGGAGGCAGGTACAATTGCAACATTTAAGAGGCATTTCGATGGGTATATGAATAGGAAGGGTTTGGAGGGAAATGGGCTGGGTACAGGCTGGTGGGACTAGATAGGGTTGAGATATCTGGTCGGCATGGATGGGTTGGACCAAAGGGTCTGTTTCCATGCTGTACATCTCTATGACTCTATGACAGTATGAAAAGCATAGGCCTTCCATAAAAGTTAAATTTGTTAATTGGAGGAAGGCAAATTTTTATGGTATGAGACAGGAACTTTCAAAAGTTGATTGGAGTAGATTGTTCGCAGATAAAGGGGGAACTGACAAGTTGGAGGCTTTCAGAAGTGTGATAACAGAGTTCAAGGATTATGTTCCTGTTAGAGTTAAGGGTAAGGCTGGTAACATTAGGAACAGAAGCTGAATAAAGCTTTAGAGGTTCTGGTCAAGAATAAGAAAGAGCCATATATTGGATAGAGACAACAGGAATCAAATGCATCTCTTGAAGACCATAAAGGGTATAGAGGCATTCTTAAGAAGGAACTCAGGAGGGCAAAGAGGATATATGAGATAGTCATGGCAGATATGATTAAAGATGATCCAAAGAAATTCTACAATTACATTAAGAGCAGTAGAGCAACTGGGAAGGAATAGGGCCCCTTAAAGATCAACAAGGTCATCTATGTGTTGAACCTCAGGAGATGAGAAAGATTCTAAATAAATATTTCACGTTAACTTTTACTCTGGAGGAAGAAGTGGAGGCTATAGATCTTTGGAAAATAAATACTGATGTTTTGGGAACAGAATATATTACAGAAATGCAAATGGTGGAGGTCTTTAAAAACATAAAGGTGGATAAATCGCCAGGATCTGATCAAGTATATCCCAGGATGTTGTGGGAAATGAGGGAGGAATTGTGCCCCTGGCAGAGAAATTTGTATCATTATAACCACAGGTGAGGTGCTGGAAGACTGGGGGTGTCTAATGTTGTGCCTTTATTTAAGAAAGGCTGTAAGGAGAAGCCTGGGAATTATAGAACTGTGAGTCTGTCATCAGTGATGAGTAAATTGTTAGAAGTGATTCTGAAAGATAGGCATTTGGAGAGGCACGGATTGATTAAGGATAATCAGTACGGTGAGGGACCAAAAGGAGAATTGGGATATTGGACTATTTTGGACAAGCAGCAATTTGGAAGGTTTAGTAGATAAGATGCTAATATTGGTAAAATATTACATTTTTGCACTAAAATCACAAATGCTAACAAACAGCAATGGTATTTTGGAAATTCCATGGACTAGGCTGTGACTGCTAAGTGGCAGAGAATGAGGAATCACATGTAGGAGAAAGTGAGGACTGCAGATGCTGGAGATCAGAGCTGAAAAATGTGTTGCTGGAAAAGTGCAGCAGGTCAGGCAGCATCCAAAGAGCAGGAGAATTGCATGTAGGGCTGGTTCACTATTACCGTGGTTGAGGTAGAGGTAATAAAATGGCAGTTGAGCCGAGAAGTAAGGTGAGGTTGTAAAACATGGTTTTAAAGTTTTGAATTTACTTTGCTTTGCAGGCCTGCTGGGTTAAGAATGCAGGGAGAGAGCAACTGTAGAACAGAGTGGGAAACGGGTTCAGTGGACCACACTGAGAGTGAGTCACATGGTACAATCAGACAAAAAGGCAAGTATAAGAAATAGGGTTAAAAGTAGCAAGTTTTAAGTGTGGAAGAACAAAAGTTACAGAAAGTGTGTCATTAGTAAGACTAAAAGGAGTTAAGTGTCACTTTTAAGAAATGTACACTTAACACCAGACCTTTACCATCCATGGCATTGCTTTCAGGTCAGGAAAAACACATAGTTGTTCTACTTGCAACAAAGTACTCAAAACTTCCATGGTAGTCTTGGTTGTACCTACTGAACTGGTACAAAAGTTATATCTCCTGTTCAGAAGTGAACATGTATTTTGGAGCACTGAGCTGAGAAAGAGATCTTGAGTTTGTGAAGATATTTAAGGCTGGATTTTATTCTGCCTGCTTGCTGAAATAGTACAGGCAGGTGTTTAAGATGATGTTTGAGTATTTTTTATTGCTGTGTTTGTTACATGTTCATGCTTGCTGCCTTTCTTTAGGTAACATTTGCATAGGCAAGCGGGATCCTTATTCGTTGTTATATATTGTCTGATGACAACATTTGAATGCAAATGCGATTTTAACTACTGATCGCAGCAATGATGCCTAATGCTGGAGTTGCAAGCAAAAGCTGGTTGCAAGCAGGATCATGAGCAGCAGAGACAAAAACAGAAGTTGCAGGAAAAACTCAGCAAGTCGGGCAATGACTGTGAATAAAAATCAAAGTTAATGTTTCGGGTCCAGTGACCTGCCCTTAGAACTGCTGGTACCTAGGAAAATGTTGGTTTATAAACAGAAGATAGAATGTGGAGAGGGGGTAAGGAATAAATGACAGGTAGGGATAGAGCCCAATGAGGGAGAAGAAGAGTTGTGAAGTAAAAGGAGTCGATGACGATCTGGCTGGGAGGGTAATTAGCTGTTAATGGAGACTGTTGGTGGCCAACAATAGGTAGTGTGTAATGGCAGACTATCTGATAACAAGCCTGATGTGTGGGGGAGTTCAGACCCTAAAATTATATGATATGAGTCCAGGGGTCTGCAGAGTCCCTAAGTGGAAAATGAGGTATTGTTCTTCCAGCTAGCACTGAGCTTCACTGGAGCACTGCAGCAAGCCCAAGACAGAGATGTTAGCCAGGGAACAAGGTGGTGTGTTAAAGTAGCAGGCAACTGGGAATACAGGGTCTTTTTTGAGGGCAAGGCATAGATGTTTTGGGAAGCAGCCATCCAGTCTATACTTCATTTCCCCAATGTAGAGGAGACCGCGTTATGAGCAGTGAATGCAGTAGACTAGATTGTGAGAAATGCAGGTAAAGTGTTGCTTCACCTGGAAGGCCCTCGGATACTGAGGAGGGTGGAGGTAAATGGACAGGTGTTATACCTTCAGCCATTGCAGGGGAAGGTGCTTTTGGGCTGTGCTGGGGTGTTGGGAGTGAAGGAAGAGTGGATCAGAGAGACTCGTGCCTGCAGAAGGTGGACAGGAGAGGAGAGGGATTTTGAATATGTGTCTGGCAGTGGCATCTTGCTGGAGACAGCAGAAATGGTAGCTGATGATCTTCTGGATGTGGATGCTAGTGCAATGGTAGGTAAGGAGAAAGGGGAACCCTATTGCTATTGTGGGAGAGAAGAGAGGGGGTGAGGGAAATGCAGGAAATGGATCAGGCCTGGTTGAGAGCTCTATCGACAACAGGGCTGGGGAATCCTCAGTTGAGAAAGAATGTGTGCATTTCAGAGACTCCTTTATCGAAGTTGGCCTTATCGGTACTTATGCAATGGAGCCGGAGGAACTGGGAGAATGGAATGGTTTCTTTATAGGAAACAGGGTGCAAGGATGTATAGTCCAAGTAGCTGTGGGAGTTGGTTGGTTTATAATGAATATTAATGGCCAGTCTGTGCCCAGAAATGGAAACAGACATGTCGAGGAAGGGAAGGGAGGAGTCCGATAGACCAGATGAAAGTGAGGGCGGGGTGGAAGTTGTAAGCGAAATTGATTAACCTTTCCAATTCCAAATGACATAGGGAAGTAACATTGATGATATTGATATATCAGAGAAAGAGTTGTGGTTGGGGGCTAGAATAGGACTGGAACAAAGAATGTTCCAAATACCCTTGAAGAGATAGGCATAACAGGGGCCCATGTGAGTACCTATGGCCACCCCTCTGACCTGAAGAAAATGAGAGGAATTAAAAGAGAAGTTGTTGAGGGTGAGGATGAGCTCGGCCAAGCAGTGGGCGGTGGTGGTGCGTTGGGACGGTTCAGGCCTTTGCTCCAGGAAGAAGTGGAGAATCCTGATGCCATCCTGGTGGGGAATGGATGTGTAAAGGGATTGCATGTCCATGGTAAAAAGGAGGTGGCTAGACTTTGCAAACTGGGAATTCCGAAACTGGCATAAAGCATCAGAGGAATCACAGATGTACATGAGCAGGGATTGAACCAGGGGGAAAGGACTGAGTCAGGGTCAGAAGACATGAGTTCTGTGGGACAGGAGCATGCTGAATCAATGCTGCCCGGGCAATCCTGTTTGTGGATTTTCAGAAGGAGGTAGAAGTGAGCTGTGTGAGGCTGTGAGACTATCAGCTTGAAGGCTGTGGGTGGGAGATCTCCAGGTGAAATGAGGTCAGTGATTGTCATTGATACAATGGCCTGATCTGCCATGGTGGGATCATATTTCAGGGGAAGATATGAGGAGGTAGCTGAGAGCTGGCACTCTGCCTCTGCAATGTCGAGGTCAGTATGGCAGACTACACCTGCACCACTCCTATTGGCAGATTAAGTAACAAAGTCATGGTTGGATCTAAGCACATGGAGTGCAGTCAGTTTGGAGGGAGATAGGTTGGATGGGGTGAGGAGGGCAGAGAAATTGAGGTGACCAGTGTCACGTTGACAGTTCTCAGTGAACAGATTGAGTGCAGATGAAAGGTCAGAGGGAGGGATCCAGTTGGAGGGAGAGTGTTAGAGTTGTGCGAAGGGACCTGTGGGACAGGGAGAGGACTCTTGTCCAAAGAACTGGGCATGGAGGCGAAGACAACAGAGAAGAGTTCAATGTCATGTTGTACATGAAGGATAAAACTTAAGTTGGAACCCACGTGGGCGAGTCTGAGTTTGATGCAGTCACTGAAGACGTGGCTGTGGAACATTTTTTGATCCAGTCCTATCTGGCCTCCACCCACAACTGTTGCTCAGATATAGCAATGATACCATTGATACTGCTTCCCTCTCTCATCTGAAATTAGAAAAGTTCATGAAGGTGGGGACGCAGAGGGATAAAGCTGAGACCTTTGCTATGTACAGAACGTTCAGCATCGGAGAGCGGAAGATTAGGAGGGATAGTGAAAACCCGACGAGGTGGGGTTGGGGGAGGGGATGGAGTCAGAGGGAAAAGGAAGAATGTTCCAGAAGGCTATGGGCATTTCTGAGTTGTGCATCTTGTGGGCCTTGATGCCAGAAAGGAAAAAAAATGTTCTTGTTAGCATGGTGAATGAATTGGAGGACAAAGTGGAACTGCAGAGTGATGTAGCCCCGAGCCAGTATGTTGCGATGCTGTTGGAGAGAAAGTTCGAAAGTGTATATGTGACACTGCATGGCATTGAGTGTAGATGTCAAGATACAGCGAGAGCAGCTGTCTGTGGAATGTTGAACATCACGGAATTACGTATGAGCCGAGAGTGTTTTGCTAGAAATACACAGCAGGTGAGGCAGCATTCGAGGAGCAGGAGAATCATGGATTCCCTTGCTCCTCAGATCCTGCCTGACCTGCTGTGCTTTTCCAGAACCACACTCTTGACTCTGATCTGCATCCTCACTTTCTCCTAGGAGTTACCTATGATCCTGGTTGAATTCAAAGCACAAGGGATAAACCTTCAGTTGGAATCCACGTGGGGTCAATCTGAGCTCAAGGCAGTCACTGAGGAGTGCGATGTGGCTGTGGAACATTTTTTGTTTCAGTCCTATTCTGGCCCCCACCCACAAGTGATGATACTATTAGTTCTGTTTCCCTCTCGCATCTGAAATTGAAAAAGTTAATTGATTTCACTTCCAATTTCCACTGTGCCCTCACTTTAGCTGGTCTATCTCTGACTCCTCCTTTCCCTTCTTCGACATGTATGTTTCCATTGGCCACTAATATCCATTATAAACCCATCGACTCCCACAGTTACTTGGACTATACACCCTTGCAACCTGTTTCTTGTAAAGACTCCATTCCATTCTCCCAGTTCCTCCGTCACCATCGCACATGTTCTGATGAGGCCAACTTTGACAAGGGAGCCTCCAAGATGTCCACTTTCTTCCTTAACTGAGGATTTTCCAGCACCGTTGTCAATAGGACCCTTGAGTAGGTCTGATCCATCTCCTGCACTTCCGCCCTCACCCTCACTTTCCCTTCCACCACAGCGATATTCCTCTTGTCCTTACCAACCATCAAACCAGCAACGACATCCAGAAGATCATCAGCCACCATTTCTGACACCTCTAGTGAGACGCCACTGCCAGACATATATTGCCCTCCCCTCCCTTGTCCGCCTTCCGTAGGGACCGTTCTCTCCAGGACACCCCTTTTCACTTTTCCTTCACTTCCCTCCACAGTCCCACAGCACCTACTCCTGCAACTGCTGAAGGTGGAAGAACAACACCTCTTTTTCCACTTGGGGACCCTGCAGCTCTCTGGACTCATATCAAGTTCAATAATTTTAGGGCATGAACTCCCCCATGTCCTGGCTCCCTACCACACACACCAGGCCTTGTTATCACATAGTCTGCCATTAAGCACTACCTATTATTAGCCACTAACAGTCTCCATTTACAGCTATTCATTCTCCAAGACAAATTGTTATCAACTCCTTTATCTGTCCAATTGTTCTTCTCTACCTTTGGGCTCTCTCCTGAACTAAATAAGAGGTGAAAAAAATGTGATGCTGTAAATCAGAAACAAAAGCAGAAGTTGCTGGAAAACCTTAGCATGTCACAGCATCTATGAAGAGAAATCAAAGTTAACGTTTCGAGTCCAGTGATCCTTCCTTAGCTTGGGCTTTTGCCCGAAATGTTGATTTTCTTGCTCCTCGGATGCTGCCTGACCTGCTGTGCTTTTCCAGCACCACTCTAATCTTGACATTTTCCTAGCTAATATCAGTTCTGAGGAAGGGTCACTGGACCTGAAATGTGAACTTTGATTTCTCTTCACAGATACTACAAAAAATGCTGAGCTTTTTCAACAACTTCTGTTTTTGTTTCTATTCCTACCTATGGTTTACTTCTTATCCCCTGCCTCCACCCTATCTTTTGCATATAACTGTAAACTGACATTTTCTGAGCTACCATCAGATCTGAGGAAGAGTCACCGGACCCGAAACGTTAACTTCGATTTCTCATCACAGATACTGCCAGACCTGCTGAGCTTTTCCAGGAATTTCTGATTTTGTTTCTGATTTACAGCAGCATCTGCAGTTCGTTTGGTTTTCATGAGCAGCAGAGGCCCATTTAAGTTAGCATTTTGAGTCTTTAATGTTCTAATCTGAGCCAAAACGCATGGTATTCTTCTAGGTCCCACAAGGAACCTTGGGCTCTCTCTTGTCCCAGACATTCCTTCCCCCTTCTAATTGTTGTTCCTTATATCACATCTTTGCTAGGCTCATAATTGACTCATAATTCTGTTACAGTCAGCATTCTTGGCATTTCCTTCCCATTTAGCTAGGAGTTAATTTTTAATTGTTTACAATAAATCTGTGTATTAGCTGAATGGTTTAGATCGTCACCCCTCTTAGACCTCATTTGATACTGCTTTGATCAGAGTTAATTTTTTCCATTAGATGGACAATAATAATTTTGAAGATATTGGGTTGGATTGCACCTTTAAAACTTACATGATGGGATCTGATTCCAGAAACTTCCCCTGACCCTTCTATAGCTCCACTGCTGAAGCTGTAGAAGAGTTTATGTAGTGAAATCCTACCCCACATTCCTTACCTGGCCAATTCCATTGCAGATATAAGCATCTTCTAATCACCTGCAATTTGCCATGGTTGAGTCAATGTCTCAAGAACCCCTGGTTCACAATCCTCTCAGAAAAGTATGATCAGTGGTCTGGTATGAAAATCTTTTGGAAGGTAATTTCATACTAATTCATGTACTAATTCACTCTCTATGGCTCCCCTTAAATTATTTTTTTATTTGAAGAAATGCTAAGCTGGGAAGGAGAAAGGCAGACATACAGAAAAAATGAGGTGGGAAGCTACTTTACATGTTGCTCATTATTAATGATGTGAAGGTGTACCAAAAGTATTAGAGAGCATGGTGGCTCAGTGGTTAGTACAGCTGCCTCACAGCGCCAGGGACCGGGGTTCAAATCCAGCCTCAGATGACAGTCATCTGAGGCTGGATTTGAACCCCGGTCCCATGTGGAGTTTGCACATTCTCCCCATGTCTGCGTGGGTTTCCTCCGGGTGCTCCGGTTTCCTCCCACAGTCCAAAGATGTGCAGGTTAGCTATGCTGAAGTGCTATGCTAAATTGCCCATAGTGTTCAGAGATGTGTAGGTTGGGTGCATTAGTTAGAGGAAATGTCGAGTAGTAGGGTAGGAAATGGGTCTGGGTGGGATACTCTGTGGAGGGTCAGTATGGACGTGTTGGGCTTAATGTTCTGTTTCCACACTGTAGGTTATCTATGATTCAATGAATTCCATACTGCACCATTTCTGCAACTGGTATGATTAATAAAATCAGATATACACTCATGTAAGTGGGTATTAACAGTTTTAAATGAAATGATAATGTATAAGGGATGATAAGAAAAGAGATCTTCAGGAACCCTGTAGACTCATGCTCTGGCTCAATTTGATTTGGTGTCGCTATGACCTAGCTCTTTGTACACAGTAGCTAGTCTTAGAGTAAAGTTTTAGTTAATCATTCACTCCACAATGTGGTCATCTCCTTCTTTCCCTGAGTAGTGGCTGTAGCAGTTGTCAGAGCTAGCTGGTGACCTCTTTTAATATGTGAAATATGCATGGGACTCTGACTATCATTTATGTTAACACTGAGTGAAGGGTGCACAGTACATGCACTGTTGGATATCAACTGACTGTCCAATTGAAGAGTACCCCCATAAGTAAATAGTATTCTTGCTTGTCAGCAAGATAAAGTAGTAAAAGAGTGCTTCGTAGCCTCATGATGCCAGCTTGAGCCATTGCTGCACTGGCTACCTGTCACTCCAAACTTACCTCCTCCTAATGGGATGTCTGAGGCTGCTGAGGCTCTGTTCTCGAAGAGACCAGATCTCTCTCGCTGTCAGCTGTTTGCCTACAGACTATTCAGAGTGAAAATTCATTGAAGATATTATCTTGTTGCTTATTTATAATTGGAAAACTATTTGGGTAAGTAAAGTATCAATTATTTGCTTTGGTAATTTTAATAATAAAATAAATCATTTTGATATTACAAGAATATTTTTATAGCTAAGTATACTATTGACTGCTTTTTGAGGTCATTTCTGCTATTACTTATGATTAGTAGAAAGACATGCTATTACAAGAATGAAATTTCTAAATCTTCCTTTACCATTCACTTTTTAAGAAATACAAAAATTGCTGAAGCTTGTGTTTGGAAATGGGAATGATACTATAACTGTCTCATGTTTTTAATTTTCATGAAGGTGAAATGAGTTATGTGGATCTTAAAATATATATTTGTTTAAGCAGCTGTGATAGTCATTGCTGTAACAAAAGCATATTTTTTTCAGGAAGTTACCACAAAATAGCTGATTTTTGTTTACAGATAATGGGCTAAATATTGTATGTCCCTCTGGATGTGCTTTCAGAGGGGTGGGATCAACCCATTTTTAAAAGTTTTAACAGTGTAGGGAGCAGTGGGTAGTATCTTTGGAAGGTTCTCTTTGCAATTGATAACCCCTATCCTCGCCTTTCTTTCTACCTGCCATACATCAAATCATAGTGCCCCACTCCCCCAAAGTCCTTTCCTTTCCAAAATCCTGGATTCAGGATTCCATTGGGCCTCCTTTGTGGATGGGGCTGCAGTCTCAGCAGCGCCACATATGGAGCTTTAATGCAGATAGGATTGTTGGAGGTGTCAGCTAATCCAATGGTTGGAAATACCTTAAACTTGGGTGGAGGAGGCAGGGTGGCACGAATTGATCCTACCTGCAACACTTCACCCTCAGAGCTGCAGTGCAGGCTAGTCCTTGGCCTTCTGGCTTGCCACTAACTTTTCTTCCTGCGGTGAAAGGAGTGGGCCAGCTGCAAATTTTTGCTCCACCGCAGTTAGACCTGCCTTTGCTATCAATCCCTCAAGAACTGGAAGTCAAAAAATTGGATTGCTTTAACTTTGGGACTGCCAACTTATAATTGTGCTGTTGTTTTTTTCATGTATTTGTGTATGCAATCATATTGTTAACCTATTTAACAGAGTTCATCTCTTGGACCACCAGGAAGATTGGAAGAACTTGTTCCAGAAGGTAGGTTGTAGTTTTTGTTTTTTTTTTAAGCAAATCTGTGGTTGGTATTAACAAAGGAATAAATTTTGCAAAAAATAAATCGTCTGCAAGCAATAATTATTATGTAAATGTATGGCATTTCTTAAAGTTTTGGGAAGGGTGAATGATATGTGGTACAACAAGGCACAAAGGGGTAGGGGATTTTACTTTAATGCAAGGTGGCTGATTTATCTATGTCATTTTTAGAGTTTGGGTTTTAAAATAGTGCATATGGGGTTAGTTACTTTTGGGAAGGATTTAAAAAAAACTAGGTTAAACAGTCCTTCTGGAACAGTTGCCTGGAACAGTGACCTAATCCAGTATCTGTTAGAGATTATGGGAACTCTTTGAGTGGTAAATGAAGATTGTTGTGCTGTTTTATGAAATTGAGTGTAAACGTTGAGGGCCATTAGCTTGATCTTGTTTCAGATTGATTTTAGTTTAGAAATCCAGAGATTAAAAGTTTTATGGCAGTTTGGAGAAGAATCTGACTTGGGTCAAAAGCAGCTGTAGTTTCTCTCCTGAAAAGGAGCATAGAACAGTTCAGAGAAAGTTTAGATTGTGCAAATTCTGATCGCATGTATTTGGTTCAAAATCTGCAGGTTATTAAAAGGTTAGAGGTCTAAAGTGCAAGTTTTATGAGTATTTTTGTAAGAAGATGTTATAGATCACAGAAAAGAACTAGGAAGAATCAGTTGCATCAAATTTAAAGATTTGAATATGAAAGGATAATGTTCCTTTCCAATACCTCCCTCTTTCCCACCTCTCCCTCACCTTCGATGGTTGCCTTCCCCTTAATGGGCTTTGCAAGTAAATGAGAAAGTGAGAACTGCAGATGTTGGAGTTCAGAGTTGAAATGTGTGGTGCTGGAAAAGCACAACAGGTCAGGCAGCATCCAAGGCACAGTAGAGTCGACCTTTCAGGCATAAGCCTTTAATCAGGAATGTGGGTGGGGATGGGGTTCAGAATAGGGCTGAGAGATAAATAGGAGGAGAGGTGGGGTTGGGGGGAAGGTAGTTTGGAAGGTCATAGATGGATGAAGGTGGGAGTGATGGTAATAGGTCAGAGCAGAGGTTGGAGTGGAGAGGTGGAAAGGAAGATGGACAGGTAGGACAGTTCAAGAGAGCGGTGCCAAGTTGGGGGGTTGGATCTGGATTAGGTGGTGTGGAGATGAGGAAACTGGTAAAATTGACATTGATGCCATGTGGTTGGAGGGTTCCAAGGTGGAAGATGAGGCATTCTTCCTCCACGCATGGGTGGCTAGGATTTGGCAGTGGAGGAGGCTCAGAACAAGTTAAGTGCACACCTCCCACCAACCCACCCTCCACTCCCAGCAGCTTTCCTTGCCACTGAAAGAGATGTAAAACCTGCATCCACATCTCTCCCCTCATTTCCATCCAAGGCCCCAAAAGAACCTTCCACATCCGGCAGAGATTTGCCTGCACATTCAAACACCTCATCTACTGTGTCCATTGCTCTTGATGTGGTCTCATCTACATTGGAGAAACAGGATGACAACTCACGGAACATTTCAGAGAACATCTGTGGGACACACGCACCAAACAACCCCACTGCCCTGTGGCCAAACCACTTCAACTCCCCCTGCTACTCCACCAAGGGCATGCAAGTGCAGGGCTTCTGCCCAAAATGTCAACTGTCCTGCTCCTCAGATGCTGCTTGACTTGCTGTGCTTTTCCAGTGCCATACTTTTTGACTTTGCATGTAAATGAACCAATTGTAAAACACAGGTTATTTACTGATGATGTTTAATAGGGGAACAAATCAACCGTGGTATTTTTGTGACGGGAGGATAAAAAGTCTTTAGTTCTCTGTAAGAACACTTGTAGATATAAAAATCTCTATGTTTTGTTTGAAGTTGAATTTCTGCTTGGATTTGAATTGCTGTAAAGTGATGGCATCGGAGAATAAATTAGAACTTTGTTTTACTAGGATTTTAAAGGCATTTTTATTTTGTGTTCTATATTTAGATAACTTTTTTTTCTTTGTTTTCATCTTTCATAAATTTCTGGTATGCGATTGAAGTTACTTTGCAACCTCATGTAACTATGTTTCAGTGAATGACCATTATATTAACTAAAAAAAAAAGTGATCTATCTAGCCAATTTCATTCTGGGATCTGATTTGTCCAGTAGTACAATCAGCTGAGATCATAACAATACAATGGAAATGAGGTAATGCATAGGAAAAAGGCACAGAATGAGATGGCACTGAGGGAATGGCAGAAGGATTAAGGGAGCTGTTAGAAGTGTTGAAGTGGGGAAGCAATAGGAGTGGAGGAGCTAGGAAAGGAAATGTTACGACTAGTAAACTGTAATTTGCTATCATCCCTTGGCAGTGGAATTTCCTGCTATATGCCCTTTCCAAAAAATGGAAAGACGGATGGAGGCACAAAATAGTGAGAATAGCAAAGGTGATAGCAAGATATGTGAAACCCAAAAATAGATAAGGAGAATGAATGAAATAGTATGAGAAACAGAATAGACAGATTTAAGAAATGTTGTTTTATTATATAAGCAATCTAATTTTTTTTAATGATTGCCAGACATTCCAATGGCCAGAGAATCACTGGAGAAATGCAGATTGCAGTTGCACCTCAGCTCTGACTCCGTTGAGTTTAACTATTGCCCAGGAAGAGTTGGGGATTAACTTAAACTCTTCTATCTTACTATTAAACTGAACTCCTATCTTGCAATTGATCTAACTGCCCACTGCAGCGAAACCTCCCTTGAGATCTTACAATCTTGGGTCTCTTGGCAACTGTACCTGAGCAGACCACAAACTCTGACCTGACCCATCCAGAACTGACACAACAGTACCCCATTTCTCCTTGTCGTTCTGACTACCTCCTGAGCTCTACACCATACATCCCTCACTGGACTTGGCCCCACCTAACATTTCTTCTCGTCGCAGCAGGACTTGAAAAGCTCTGACCCAATTGGCACACCTACTACCTCCACCTCCTCACCTACCCAGTTCCCTGGACATAATAATTCATTCTTGTCTCGATGACCCGACCACTTTTCCAACCCATTAGCCCTTACACCCAGCCAGGTGACAGCCAAACGTAAGATTTGCAGACCCCCGTCCCTAAACCTCTGCTGGACCCAACAAAAGCTAGAGAAACATTCCCCCCTTACCTGCCTGACCCTCCTTGGAACCAACAACTCCTACTTGTCTGACCTGACTTCTTTCACCCTTGGCTAGATCCCAGCTTAGCATTTCCCCATTTTATCCTTGCAATTTGTAACCCACCACTGCCCTATATACAGGCATAAGTGGAATGGTAACAAGTTGAAACTTAATTCAATCCTCCAACTCCTTGAGAAAAAGTAATTAAATAAATATTGAACATTTTAAAACTTCCTTAAAAAATTAAATGGATGTCTTAATTTGCCAAATTGCCACTTTTCTGCCAATATTGGCAGTACAATTGTTCAATGGAATGTGCAGCAATAGTTTCATATTTTTTATTTGTGATGAATCATTAAAGGTACAACGTCATTGTTTAGTAATTTTTAAAACAGCATCTTTCAAGTAATTAACGCCTCCATCAGATTGCTTTAATCTGTATTATCTAATCTGTTTGGATCTTAAAAATCTAGATTCTGACCCTTTAGAATATTCTTTTCCTTGTCAGTGAAAGTTATCTTCTCCAACCAATTGTTTCCTCCCCTCCTAACTGATACAGTACTAGGTTTTTAAAAATTTTTTACTCATGGAATGTGGGTGTCGCTAGTAGGTCAGCATTTATTGCATGACGCTAGTTGCCATTGAACTGAGAGGCTTGCTAGGCCATTTCGAGGGCAGGTGAGAGTCAACCACATTGCTTTGGGTCTGGAGTCACATGTAGACCAGACTTAGTTAGGATGGCAGATTTATTTCCCCAAAGGGCATTAGTGAGTCAGATGGATTTTTCTGACAATCAGCAGTGGTTTCACAGTCATCAGTAGATTCGGAACTCCAGACTTCTTTTTGTTGGATTCAAAATCCACCTTCTGCCATGGAGGAATTTGAACCCAGGTACCCAGAACATTAGCTGAGTTTCTGACCTAATAATCGTGCAATAATACCATAAGGCCATTGTCGCCCCTAAATTGTATTGTATTCCTAATTTGAAGAGTTGGCCAACCAGTGGAATGATTGCATGCTTAATTTTATACTTGGGAAACCATTTAGCAAATGATAGAAATGGAACTAGCAATTTTTTTTAGATCGGATTCCCTACAGGGTGGGAACAGGCCATTTGGCCCAACAAGTCCACACTGACCCTCTGAGGAGTAACCCACCCCCCTACATTTACCCCTGACTAATGCATCTAACATTGGGCAATTTAACATGGCCAATTCACCTGACCTGCACATTTTGAACTGTGGGAGGAAACCGGAGGAAGCCCACACAGGCAGTCACCCGAGGTGGGAATTGAACCCAGAGTCCCTGGTGCTGTGAGGCAGCAGTGCTAACCACTGAGCCACCGTGCCGCCCCACGGAATGTATGCAATTCTGTATTTATTCAGAACCGCACATTACAACCATGCATCTAAAAAATAGAATTTCAGTCTATCTTTTAATTGTTTTTCTGATCAACCTGTTCGGTGATGTTATTACACACTTCTGGAATAGATGGGACTTGAACCTGAGTCTCTCATTCTAGTGGTAGGGACTCTACCTCTGCACCAGAAGAGCCCCGCCAGGCTGTCTTTTATAGGGATTCAAATGAATCACCAGTTAACACTCAGTACCTGCACACAATGTACAATCTAACTGATAAAAATATTTGATATGCCAAACCAAAACTGCAAAATAAATTAAACCAAAGTTCTGTACTATCATACAAAACATTATATCGTGAGATGTTGTTCGTCTAGAATTTGTAACGGTTTTTTAATATACACATTTGTTTTCACTTCGATAGGTGATGACTTGCATTCATTCATTTACTTTGAGAAATTTCTCTCCAGCATTTGTTTCATACCAAGCGATTTATAATCTTTTTGAACTTAAGACTTTTCATAAACTGCATGGTATCCCACAAGGACCAATTATTTACATAATATTAAATCAGTATAAGTCTTCACTATGACCATTTAACAAAATTTTACTTAAAAATATTTGACAAATAGAATCCCATATTCACTGTCTCCATGAGAGCCAGAGTACTTTCAACAAAATGTATTTTCTTAGTTTCCAAAGCTAATAGAAAACATTTCCTGTTCTTACCCATTAGAAATATGATGAAATCAACTGTACTCCATTATCTATCAAGGAAATTAGAATGTCAAGGATTACTAAATGCTTGCTAAGTGGTCTAGTTACTTATTCTTTGGTCACTTAAGTGCAGATTTATTTATATTTAATTTCTGAATGTTTCATTTGCACTTAAAACATTACTGACTTGAGTCTTTTACTTTAGCATTTAATACCAGCACATTAAAATTAATATTTGGTCTAATCTGAGAGCAAAACCAGTTTGCCCGATCAATCAAACTTTGTAACTATTCACAGACAACCTATTTTCATCTACTTACACTTCCCACTATCAGCTTTTCCCCCTACCCCCGATACTATTACAGAGGAACCTTGATAATCCAAACGAGATGGGCAGGCAGTATTTTGTTCTCGGCCATTTTTTTCATGACTGGCACGGTAAAGTGAAAGGAACAGAGTACATTACTTTTCAAAAGGCTGTGTATCTAATCCTTACATTTAAAAAATCCAGTCGCTGTTGCTTGAGATGCTTGTGTTTCTTTATTTTTACCAGCATTTTCATATGTTCTTCAGTGCAGGTAATCTGAATTCACTTACCTCTTTGATGTAATGTTTTTACTGGACCTTGAGATGTTGTTCAAAGAATCTGAAATTTGGATAATTGATATTCGGATAGTCGAGGTTCTACTGTACCTAGCCCTTTGGCTGCCTAACTGTTGTTCTCTGTCTCTAAGCTCTATCTCCACCTGTTCAATCACTCATACCATCTTTTTCTAGCTGTTACCAGTTCTGAAAAAGGGTCACTGGACTCGAAACATTAACTCTACTTTGACTTCACAAATGCTGCCAGATCTGCTGAGTTTCTCTTGCAATCCCTGTTTTGTTTGTAAATACTGTCGCTTTTTTAGATCATAATAATCATGTATCACAAAGATGCCTGAATGTTTTCCTTGTTGGTACCAATAAAAAATTGTAGGGTCAGTTTTTAGTTGAACATTTTCATTTTTTAACAAAGTGGATGTCACTGAAAATAGCATAATTTCAAGCATCTAGTCAAGTGATCGACACATTTAGAGTCATTGAGTCGCAGAGTTGTACAGCATGGAAACAGACCCTTCAGTCCAACTTGTCCATGCCAACCAGATATCCCAACCTAATCTAGTTCTATTTACCAGCTTATCCCTTGAAACCCTTCCTATTCGTATACCCATCCAGATGCCTTATAAATGTTGTAATTGTACCATCCTGCACCATTTCCTCTGGCAGCTCATTCCATACATGCACTGCCCTCTGTGTGAAAAAGCTGCCCCTTTTTATATCTTTTTCCTCTAACCATAAACCTATGCTCTCTAGGTCTGGACCCACCCCCACCTCATCCTATCCATGCCCCCTCATAATTTTATTTGTTTAGTTTCCATAGTTTACTTCTGTATCTGTTTCTTTTCAAAAAAAACTTCCAGCAATATCTCCATCAAACGTATCATCAATGGTAAATACCACGTTTATGTTCATTTATACAAAAGAAAGAAAGAGCTAAAGATATTCTAAGATCACTTTTTCAGCTGGAGGAGAGAGCACTCTAATATCCTCCAGTAAGATACAGATGTTCTTCAAAACTCCTGATACTTGACATCACTTTTGCTTCTGGTCAGAAACAAGTACAGTTCATATCCATTTGTCCTTTATTTAATCTATGATAAGTCTTTTGTCCTTACAGTGTACTATTGTGGATAAACTAAATCTGGTTGCCAGGTCTATAAAATGTAGAATGACAATCTTTGTATTTAAGCCATACATTTAGATCAATGGCACCAATCTTGTTAAACCCAAGTGTGTGTAATAAGCTATGGTGGCATTCTTTGATACTTTTGTGAACAGATTTCAAGCATCAATTCCATGCGCTTCGATATTTCTGTAATGGTCCTTTAAGTGAAATGCAATCAAGATTATCTGTTCAAGTTTTGGAATGGAATTTGAAGCTACAGCCTCTAAAGGTGTGCAAGAGAATTATCAAAGAAACAGTCTGATATTCTTTTCTATTGCAACAATAAAATGCTATACTGTGGATTCTGGAAACCTGCAATAAAAACGGGAAATGCAGGAAATACTCAACAGTTCTGGCTACGTGTGTGGAAAGAGGAACAGAGCTAATGTTTCAAATCCAATATAACACTTCTTTGGAACCCCAGCATTCTGAAAAGGAGAATCATATTGGATTCCATTTCTGTTAGCTTCATATACTTCAACCACACCTACAGCAGGATGGTTTAACCTTCAACAAGTAGAATGAAAACATTATTCATGTAACTTTAAGGCAACTTGCTTTTTAATCTGATTCTGATTGCCTGGTGGGGAAAATACTTGTGCAATGCTCTGATGAGAAACTCTGGTACTATGGAGATACAATAAATATCTTAACTAGGGGAACCACCAATCCATTGATCTTGCAAAAATAATCACTTTATCATGTGCTATGTCAATTTTAGTTTGCGCCTATTTAATAGAAGATTCATTCAACAGCACAGCGATCTCAGTAGAGATTATATCAATACTTTTAAAATGATTGACATCAGCTACTTTACATGGAATTATAACCTCAGGAATATTTTTCAAGGCAGCAGATGTCTCTCTTTCCAAGAACTGAACATTGGTTGAAACCAATAGTCTAATAATATCGGACAACTCAATACTATCCAGCAGTTTAAAAGCTGCTGCTGATCACAGTATTAAAATTAAATTAATCTTTGATGCAATCTTTTAAAGTTCATTATATATTTTTTCCATAGTATGCCTGTCTGTTGAAGATCTTTTGAAGATCATTCTTAATCATATTGGTCAATCAGGTTCATTGGGCATATGTCTAGATTAGAGTGATGCTGGAAAAGCACAACAGGTCAGGCAGAATCCGAGGAGCAGGAAAATCGACGTTTCGGGCAAAAGCCCTTCATCAGGAAATAGACTCTGGTTTCCAGCATCTGCTGTCCTTGTTTTACCTCATTGGCCGTATGGTTTACTCCTGCACTTGTTTATACTTTTATGTTGGCCCTCTGCTGCCATGTTATAATCCAGAAAATAAGTTGGTGAAGGATAGAACTGGAGCCCATCATTAATGCACTGATATATTTGACAAGAGTTACATATTCCATAGTACTGTGGTTAGTTTGATCATCCTTTCTGCAGTTTGTGCTTTCAATCACAATGGGACCAAGAATCTTGTATCTTCATCCACAATGGGAGCAAGAACCTTGCACCTACTGGACCAGGGCACTGATCGAAGCTACTTCACAGCTATGTTCTGGATCACCATTCTTGCTTCACTCAATTAGTCTAATTGCCTACTAAAACACAATACTGAGAGTGTGTTGCTGGAAAAGCACAGCAGGTCAGGTAGCATGCGAGGAACAGGAAAATCGACCTTCATCAGGAATTGGCACAGTAAGCTCTCCCTGCTTGTGGTATGTTGCAGCATCTACAGCTCAGACTCCAACTCATCAATTTTAAGCTAAAGTTCCTTGAGCAGCCAACACTTACTGCAGATGTGGCCAACATTGTCTGCAATAGCATCCACCAGTTCCCACGTAATACAGCTACAACACATTATCTGCCCAGCAATCTCTATTTAATAAGTTAATTTGCATGTTATATACTTTAAAGGTGAATTTTTGAACTGTACTCTTCAGCTGTAATGATTCCTGCTTTAAATCATTTGGCCAATGAAATGAGACACCCACCAATCAACATAGTAGAATCTGTGCAAAGGAGTATCTCCTTAATGAATATTCATGATCATTCATTGAATATCATGTGCTTTTCACCTAGAAAAACAGATGAACAACACCAGCTGTTTGAGACCAGTTGGATGTGAAAAATTGTACAGCCCATGATCATGGAGGTGCAGTTAGGGTGGACCATATGGGCCAGAAAGATGCATGGGCAAGAATGATTTGGAGATGCCAGTGTTGGACTTAAAAATTACTCAACACCAGGTTATAGTCCAACATGGAACCAGCTGATCAAGGAGCAGCATTCTGAAAGCTAGTGCTTCCAAACAAACCTGTTGGACTATGACCTGGTGTTGTGTGATTTTTAACCATGGACAAGAAGACATAGCTCTAACAGTGACCATTAACCTATGTTACCTGGTATCAGTTCTTACAAAGGCAGAGGTTGCCCCTTGCCAGTCCTTGTCACCAGCTACAAAACATCCCAGAACTCTGTGGCCTGTGAAACTCCACAAGTAGCCCCCTGAGAGCACCAGTCAGCTACACCAGATTGGACAGAGAATTAAGATCCTTAATGCCTGGCAGGTCTTGCCACAAAATTCTAAGAGCATCCTTTTTAGACAGATCAAGAGAGTTCAGAACCCTGAAATAGGCTGGGCTTGGGCACTGATGACTTCCAGATCAGACACCAGGGATCCATCGGCAGCCAGTAACCCTGAAATTCTTAAATATTTTTGCCTTCATTCCAGTTCCTCGTCCTGAAAGAAAAAACACAACATCCAAATGGACATTTCTGAGAATGTAACAAGCTAATGGTCCCTCAGCACACCCTTCATTTCTTCATACATCTTCTGCAAATCTGTGGTAATGACTGCCTGTCAGAGGCGGAATTCCAAATTGACTACCTTTTGCTACTTTCTCCAGTCAGCCCAAATTCAACAGAGCAATTCCCAAAATTGCTTATTCTCGAGCAGCATGTTGTAAAATGCCAGTATGCAGACCTTGTCAATACTTGTAAAAGCAGAAGCTGTGTCTTCAACAGGTAATGGTCCAAGTATATATCAGGTTACAAGATCATAGTCAGGAAGCAGGCAACATATACCTGAGAAATGCAGAGGTGGTTAGTTCTATTCCATCCTTCAGATTTCACAAAAGAAAATGTACGAGTGTCAAAATAGGGATTTTGCCCGATGATCACCAATTTGAATGCTGTCTGGCTGTGCCAAGCACCAGAGCTTTCCTCTTCTAATGCACTTGAAATTTTGCCATCCATCCGTTCCCCACCCTCCACCCCAGCCCCTCCAAAAATGATGTACACTACGTCAATTGAGTCAATATGAGAGAACACATCTTCAGCAGAGCGGACTTGTTGCTCACTGGCCTGGCAGTGAACTTGTAGATGAGCTAAAACAGCACTTTCCCCAGACAAATGGAGCAATGTCCTTTAGAGTCAAAGAGGTCAGAAAAGGGCCATGTGATCCACCGGGTCTGCCTGTCAAAATAAGCCACCAATCTATTCTAATCCCAGTTTCCAGCAATTGACCCCTTTCTCATGCTTATCTTTACAGAAAAGCAGTGACAGTGAAAGCTCAGACCAACTGAGTCCCTTAGCCACTCCACCATTTGGCTGTCCAAAGTACCAGAGGTTTCCTCTTCTAATGCACTTGAAGATTTGCCAACCCATCCCTTGCCCACAACACCTCCAAGAATGATGTACACATCAGTAGAATCCAGATGAGGGAACACATCTTCAGAGAAGTGCATTTGTTGCTCACTGGGCTGGGAATTGTACTTGTAGTGAGTTAAAATAGCACTTTCCCCAGACAAATGGAGCAATATCCTTTAGTGTCAAAGAAGTCTACAGTATAGAAAAAGGCTAAGCGGTTCATTGAGTTTGCCGATCGGAATGAGCCATCCACTTACTCATGCTTATTCTCTTTACAGAAAAACAGTTAGACCTAAAGATCAGAGCCGCCTTAAAGTCCACTTGAATTTCATTGTGATAACCCAGGCATTAGCTCAAAGCTCCTGAGTTTGATAGGGGGTTGATGGGAAGTTCAGTAGGGGACACGAGGGCCATTACTACCTCACTGAGGATGGGCTTCAATCATCTCTAGCCCTTCATGGAGCCACCTCATTTGGAACATATCTGCCAGCATTTTCTCTTCACTATCTCATTCACTGGTGTGATGATAATAGGATCCTGTATGAGTTGCACCAGAGGGTCTGGGCCAGAAGGTAGTAGGAGTATAGGGCCTCATTCAGCCTCAGGATACAGGAATTGGAATGGTAGGAACATTGGTGACATCATTCTTGGCTACTTGGAGTTTTTTTCATGTCCCATCTCTTCACAGGTGTGGTCCTACAAAACATACTGCTTGTTTTATCTGGTTCACTTACAGAAAACTTGCTAAAAACCAAGCTGAGTTGGAAGAAAACTTGCTAATAACAAGCTGCTCAGCTAATCTTTCTCATTTCTGAAAAGAAAAATCTTCTTGTCAGTGCAGGGTGAAATCTATTTGTTACTTTGAAAAAAGGTGATTGTTTTCAATCTTAAGGTTGTATTTCCTAAGCTGTGTCAGTAAGACTTCAGAGATAAGCTTATGTGTTTAGTGATTTGACCACATCATGCAGAACTCAGAACAACAGTCTCTAGAACATTTCACAGTTTACCCATTTGAGTCTTAGAGCAGCCCATGGGCCAAATTCATTTTTCAGAAAACCCATCTCTGCACAGAAATCTGTTTTTTTCTCTCCTTTTTCTGAAAAGTGAACGTGTGTTTGTATGTGTTGGAGTTATTTAAAGAATGCTTCTATATTAGTGATTGCATATGTTAACCAATTTTTGCAGTTTTATTGAATACATTTTGTTTTCATAAACCAATAATTGTGTTTCTTAAGAAACTTGGATCATAGATTTGCTATTTAAAACTTGATATAGTTAAGGTATTTAATTGATCATCGTGATAACTGGAAAACTAATTGTTATTTAATTCTGTAACTAGTAGGGCTGTGGGTTAAGAGTGATAGTGCATTCCTCCAACCTCGTTTGTAAAAGCATCGTGAATGTTTTATAAAAGCTAGATCAAGATTGATATCCTAATATGCTGAAACAAGGCGGAAGAAAGTGGATTCCTGGCACTGAGCTGTAAGGCTTTTGTTTAATTATTAGAAGTATCAATTTTTCTAAAGCTCCATGAAGAGATACCATGTGATTTGATCATCTAGACTCCAATCTTATTTGCCGAATGCATTGCACACCAATAATTTAACACAAGATTTTTGGCAGAAAGTGAAGTTGAAAGTTGGTAAAGCTGTAGATAAGCGAATCTACTTCCCTAAATTTGGTCTCACACTGAACCGCATTACTGTAGACAAGGCTGTGCCCAACATTCACATTACACACTGAAGCTGTGCACAAAGAGTACAACAAACCTGCTCTACTTTGGATTAATTCTTCAATCAAAATTGCTTGGTGGAATTTAATACCTTTCTTCAAGATGAAGCACTAGTGGGGACAGTTTGGAGGATGAGAAGGTTCATGCTGAAAGGAAGTAGGAGAGACCAGAACTGGAGGACACAGTTTAAAAGTAAGAGATTTTTCATTGATGATGAGACATAGAGAATTGTTTTTCTCTCCGAGGATCATGAATCTTTAAGGTTGTATTCCCTGTAGAGGTAGGTGGAGCAGATTCATTGTACTGTATACTTTTTTAAACCAAAATTAGATAGATTTCTGACCAACAAGGGAATTGAAAGGTATGGGAGGTAGGCAGAAGAGTGAAGTTGAGGCCCCAATTTGATTGCTATAATCTTATCAAATGCTGGAACAGGTTGGAGAGGCGAAATAATGTACTCATGCTCCTTATTTATATGATTTTGTTGTCATATCTTATCTTATCTCTGCATTACCTTTAAGACTTGCCTTACTGTTCTTCTGCACTTCGATTGGTCTATTGTTCATGCCCTTTGCCCCTATATTGATGGCAAAAACCTCCTTCAGTTTACTGTTTAGAAATTCTTCCCCAAAGTCCCATTGCCCCTTCATTTTTCCATCTACCCTCAATAAACATTTTAAATTCTATCTTAAGGTTAAAGCTTTTCAACATCAGTCATTAAGCCATAGAGTCATAAAGATTTACAGCACGGAAACAGACCCTTCTGTCCAAACCGTCCGTGCCGACCTGGTATCCCAACCCAGTCTAGTCCCATCTGCCAGCACCTGGCCCATTTTGCTCCAAACCCTTCCTATTCATATACTCATCCAAATGCCTTTTAAACATTGCAATTGTACCAGCCTCCACCACTTCCTCTGGCAGCTCATTCCATACACGTACCACCCTGTGCATGAAAACTTTGCCCCTTAAGTCTCTTTTATATCTTTCTTCTCTGACCCTAAACCTATGCCTTCTAGTTCTGAACTCTCCAATCCCAGGGAAAAGACTTTGTCTATTTATCCTATCCATGCTTCTCATGCTTTTGTAAACCTCTTAAGGTCACCCCTCAGCCTCTAATGCTCCAGGGAAAACAGCCCGAGCCTGTTCAGCCTCTCCCCATAGCTCAAATCCTCCAACCCTGGCAACATCCTTGTAAATCTTTTCTGAACCCTTTCAAGTTTCACAACATCATTCCGATAGGAAGGAGACCAGAATTACATGCAATATTCCAACAGTGGTCTAACCAATGTCCTGTACAGCCGCAACTCCTAACCCCTGTACTCAATACTCTGATCAATTAAGGAAAGCATTCCAAACGTCTTCTTCACTATCCTGTCTACCTGTGACTCAACTTTCAAGGAGCTATGAACCTGCACTCCAAGGTCTCTTTGTTCAGCAGCACTCCCTAGGACCTTACCATTAAGTGTATAAGTCAGTCTTCAATTTAACATTTCTTTTATTTCTTTAATTTGTATTTTTTTTTCCCAGTAACATGACTGTACTAAAGGTATTAAAAAGATACATACATTTTTAAGCAACCTGAATTTAAAGTGCTGTGCTGCATTATTATAAATACATTTCCTTGTCCAGTTCTCACTAACCATTCCTTCTGACTATATTTCTGGACAGTCACTTGCATTGAACTCTTTCATTTCAATCTATTTTATTTCATATCATATTTCTTGCACACATATGTAGGATGCTTACCTGTCATCTGTTCAGCTAATTAAGATTTCTTAAGTTTCCAACAAATATAAATCACCATTTTAAAATAATTATTTAATTTGTCTCAGTTGAATAAACAAATATTTTCAGTATCATTGTCGACAATGTCTCTTATTTCGTGTTCTTTTCCAGATTCACTTATTGTGGAGCCTTTGCAAGTAATGGCACGGTGAGTAAAATAGTATACTTTCCCCCTTGTACCCAAACCTTTGGAAGAGCAGTTACCATTGTTCAGAATGATGAAATGTTTGTAGTTAAAAATCACACAACACCGGGTTAGGGTCCAACAAGTATATTTTGAAATACAAGCTTTCGCAGCTAGGCGGGGCAGGATCATAGGACACGGAATTTAAAATAAAAATTCAAAGTGTCATACAACTGATGCAGCATATTGAACAAAGCTAGATTGGTGTTAAGTCTTTCATCACTTAAAATAGGTTGCAAGTTTCAATTCATTAATATCTAAATCCCAGAATTTCTTTCAAATCCTAGTCCCAAAATAACTTAAGGTTTTATAAAAGTAAGTGATATCCTAGCTCAGACAATACATTAAAGGTGTGAGCTTAGAGACTGTCAATATCCCAATCTTTAGTCAGACTGGTTCTGTTTCCAAAGTAGGAACTTATAAAATATCACATGGACTAACTGCCTATAGATTGTTGAATGAAATAGAATGTATCTGCAAATGCAAATTCACCCCCATAGACTTGTGTGTGTGCACAAAACACAGAAAGCTTGTAGATAATCGGGAAGAGTCATGGAATGTTGGACCTCATACTCCAATGCTCTTGAAATAAAACTAGGGAAGTCTTAGCAGTCTACAAGGTTTTGGTGAGACCATCAGAGTACTGTGAGCAGTTTTGGTGCCCTTATTTAAGGAAATTGGAGGCAGTTCAGAGAAGGTTCACTAAGGTGATTCCCAACATTGAGGATCCCCAATTATGAACAAAGGCTAAACAGATTGGGACACTACTCACTGGAGTTTAGAAGAATGAGAGGTGATCTCACTGAAACATATAGGATTCTTAAGGGGCTTGATAGATTAAATGCTGAGACAATGTTCCCCTTCATGGGAGAGTCTCGGACCAAAGGGCATAGTGTCAGAATAAAGGAATATTAATTTAATTCTGAGATGAAAAGGAATATCTTCTCTTAGAGTGCTCAGTCTTTGGAACTCCTTGCCACAGACAGCTATGGCAGCAGAGTTCTTGTGTATATTTCAGGCTGAGATAAATAAAATATTGATCAGTAGGGGAATCAAATGTTAAGGGAAGGGATAGGAAAGTGGACTTGAGGAATGTTGGATCAGCCACTACCCTATTAAATGGCAGAGCAGACTTGAGTGGGTGAAAAGCCTACTCTTGTTCCTATTTGTTATGGTCTTGTAGTTTTAAATGATACAAGGCATGGATCCCAGTACAGAATCTATATCAATTGGAATACAGATTGAATAATTTGGCTTATGGTTTAGTGTATCCATGTCGCATTGTTTCCTATTTTAGAACAAAAAGAGTGGCACTGATTTCCAGACCTCAACTCTGGTTTGTGCTGTCATCAAATAAGTTTGTGTTGGGAGCAGACACCAACATTGAAATATAAATCATCAACAGGTGCTAAATGAAAATATTGTAACATTGTGTAACAAATTTAAAAATGTTTTGCCATTTGAAACCTCACGTAGTGAGGAAAATGAGATTTTCCCTCCCAAAGTAAGGTTTTACCGATTATAAAATGTTGAGATAGGGTTTTCCATTTTGGCATTTTGATCTGGGCTAGCTTTATAATGTATGGTGAAATAAAAAGACATATTTATATAGAACTTTTCAACTACTGAACATCTCAAAGTGCTTTTCAATCTATGAAGTATTTTGGTCAATGTTATAATTTATGAAATGTATCAGAGCAAACTTTCACAGATGGCAATATGATAATAATGGATGATATGTTAATGATTCAGATGAGGGAACTATGTAATATCTTCAGGTTTGCAGATGACACAAATCTGGATAGGAGTGTGAACTGTGAGGAGAATGCAGAGATGCTTCAGTGTAATTTGCCTAAATTGAGCGTGCAAATGCCTGACAGACGAAGTATAATGTTAATTATTGTGAGGTTATCCACTTTGGTAGCAAGAACAGAAAGATTGATTAATATCTGAACAGTGATGGATCGAGAAAGGAGAAGGTACAATAAGACATCAATATCTTTGTACATCAGTCACTGAAAGTAAACATGCAGGTCAGCAGGTGGTGAAGGGGGGTAAATGGTATTCTTCATAGTTAAAGGATTAGAATACTACAGCAGAAATGTCTTGCTGCAGTTGTGTACAGAGCCTTGGTATTGTGTGTAGTTTTTGCCTCCTTACCTGAGAAAGGATGCTCTGGCTATGGTGGGAGCGAACAAAGATTCACCAGGCTGATTCCTGGAATGGTAGCATTGATGTATGAAAAGAGATTAGTGGTTAGGAATGTATACACTGGAATTCAGAAGAATGAGGGGCATCTCATTGGAACTTATAAAATTCTAACAGGACTAGATAAGGAAAATATAGGAAGGATGTTTCCGATGACTGGGGAATCCAGAACCATGGGTCACAATCTAAGGGTATGGGGTAAACCGTTCAATATTGAGATGATGAGAAATTTCTGTCAGAGAAAGTGTTTGAGGCCAAGACAATAGACAATAGGTGCAGGAGTAGGCCATTCTGCCCTTCGAGCCTGCACCACCATTCAATACGATCATGGCTGATCATCCTTAATCAGTATCCTGTTCCTGCCTTATCTCCATAACCCTTGATTCCACTATCCGTGAGAGCTCTATCCAACTCTTTCTTAAATGAATCCAGAGACTGGGCCTCCACTGCCCTCTGGGACAGAGCATTTCATACAGCCACCACTCTCTGGGTGATGAAGTTTCTCCTCATCTCTGTCCTAAATAGTCTACCCGTATTTTTAAGCTGTGTCCTCTGCTTCGGCACTCACCCATCAGCAGAAACATGTTTCCTGCTTCCAGAGTGTCCAATCCCTTAATATTCTTATACGTCTCAATCATATCCCCTCTCAGTCTTCTAAACTCAAGGCTATACAAGCTCAGTTGCTCCAGTCTTGAAAACATTGAATGTTTTCACGAAATTAGATGTAGTTCTTAGCGCTAAAGGGTCATCGGTTATGGGGAGAGGGAATAGGATGCTGAGATGGATAAGAAGCCAGGATTATACTGAGTGGAGGAGCAGGCTTGAAGGGCAAAATGGCCTACCCCTCCTATTTTCTTGAATTTCTATTTTCTTTTCGTGATGTTGTTTGAAAGGTGAATATTGACCAAGGGTGAATAAGGAGAACACCCTATTCTTTATCAAAATATGATATTTTATATACACCAATGTAGTCAATTGGATTTTGGTATATTTTTCATTCAATAGATGTCATCACCAATAGTATACATTCTCTTTGTGGTGCAATGGTCAGTCTTAGGTTGCTAGATGCATTAAATGTATGCTACAAGCAAAATTATTAGCTTTTAGACAGACCCAAAAATGAATATTTAAATTGGGGGGAGGCTTGTTTAGAGCATAAACACAAAAGTAGACACACTGGACTGATTGGCCTGTATCTGTGCTGTATGTTCTATATAATTCTCTGACTATCTGAATATGGTGTGCAAATTTGAGGCATTTTCACTAAAATAAAATGCGGAAGCATTTAATGCTTCCTAGAAGAATATAAAAGATGAATTAGTATTTTCAAAGTTATGAGGAAAACTTGTGGAGTGCAACTTGATTTTATTGCAGGAAAAAGGACAAAGGGAGAAGGTGATCTGTTTTTTGAAAAAATGTTGAATGGCTGGGATGACATAGACATAGTTAGAACATTTAGACTAAAGAGCAAATTAATAGATGAGTGAAGCAGAATCCCTTCAAAAGCTATACAGTAACAATGTTAAGTTCTTCAAAATTAAGTAATTACCTGGTGCAGAATGACATTGGAGGCTACAAGATTGGGTCTAGAGTCAGATTTTTTATTAGATTAGATTCTCTACAGTGTGGAAACAGGCCCTTCGGCCCAACCAGTCAACACCGACCCTCTGAAGGGTAACCACCCAGACCCATTTTCCTCTGACTAATGCACCTAACACAAAGGGCAACTTAGCATGGCCAATTCACATGACCTGCACATCTTTGGACTGTGGGAGGAAACCGAAGCACCCGGAGGAAACCCACGCAGACAGAGGAAGAATGTGCAAACTCCACACAGACAGTCGCTCGAGGCTGGAATACGAAATAAAAATGGAAAGAACTGTGGACACTGGAAATCAAAAACAAAAATAGAAATTGGTGGAAAAGTCAGCAGCTCTGGCAGGATCTGTGGAGAGAAATCAGAATTAATGTTTTGGGTTTGAACTTACAGACCTGTTGAGATTTTCCACCAATTACTGTTTTTCGATCCATATAAAAATTGGTTCCTTGCTTTGGACATCGGGATTCTTATTTCTAATAGACAGCAAGTTAAGGTTGAATAGTGAGAAGTAGAAAATATGGGCGGCACGGTGGCACAGTGGTTAGCACTGCTGCCTCACAGCGCCTGAGACCCGGGTTCAATTCCCGACTCAGGCGACTGACTGTGTGGAGTTTGCACGTTCTCCCCGTGTCTGCGTGGGTTTCCTCCGGGTGCTCCGGTTTCCTCCCACAGTCCAAAGATGTGCGGGTCAGGTGAATTGGCCACGCTAAATTGCCCGTAGTGTTAGGTAAGGGGTAAATGTAGGGGTATGGGTGGGTTGCGCTTCGGCGGGTCGGTGTGGACTTGTTGGGCCGAAGGGCCTGTTTCCACACTGTAAGTAATCTAATCTAAAAAAAAAGGATCCTGGAATGTTTTTCAAGTACCAATAATTTGCAGGCTTTTATATAGAACTTTATCTCTTGGGAATAAATTGATGGAAAATTCAGTCTTTTCATAACCTTTTGTACAAAGATTGGACAAAAAAGAAATTCCTCATTATATATTTTATTTTAATTTTTATCACAAATATATGAGGTGTCAAAATATTCAAAGCTTGCCACTGTTTTTGGACTTGCTCTGAACCTAGTAAAATGGAACTTAACATTCCAATTTAAATATTGAATGGGTTATTGGCATTGTTTTTCAAACTGTTTAGGAAGTGGAATCTGTAAGCACCTTACATCTTTACTTTTCTTCTTTGATAGTTTTCCATTACTATAGTTTACTCTTACTACAAAACCTATTAAAGGTAATTTTCCAGTACTATCAATAACATAAGAGAGCTAGAACATGCTGTTCATCAGACTAAGTTGAAGGATACCCTGAAGTCAGATTTACACAGGTGAGAAAATCCCAACTTACACTGAGCCAGGCTCAGTAGGAATTCCCTTGTAACCATCCTGAATAGTTACAAGTTCCAGTGTGTGAATGCAATGAGGAAATCATGTGATAAATGAGTTAAATACCAGGAAGTGTGGCGAATGAGACTAAGAGAATAACATTATAAACTTGGCCTTCTTGTGGTGTTGTGAAAGTGTCCTCAGCCCCTTGACTAGGAGGTCTGAGTTCAAGTCCCACCTGCTCTCGGGATGTGCAATAACATCTCTGTAAAAGGTTGATTAGGAAAATAGTCTAATTTTTTTTGGTAAACTTGTGAAAATTACATTTGTGCAGGAAATTAGTTATTATTCTAAGCTCATGTGTTCTGTTTTCACTGGAATGATTCCAGTGTGCTCAGGGAGCAGTGAAAAATGCTTCCTATCTCTTATCATGTTTTCCTTTGTCCTTTAAGAAAGGTTGGGAGAAGGAAATCAGAAAACTATAAATAAGTTAACCTTTCTTTTCAGAGAATTCCTAAAGTCTATAATTGAAGATAGGGTGAATGAACACCTTGGAATTTTCATCAGAGATAGCCAGCATAGATTTTCAAAGGGTAGGTCAAGCCTAACAAATCTGCTCATAGTTTTTGAAATTATGGCTGTACTAATGTACAGAGAATGTTTATATTATTCTAGGCATTAATTACATGGATATCCAGAAGGCAATCCAGAGACTGTTGGCTGCCGTGAAGATCTCAGAATTGAAGGCAGATGACTGATCTATTTAGAAATTGGCAGAGTAGAGGTACCCAGAAAGTTGGGATGATGAGCAGGTACTCTAAGTGGCAGGATGTGACGAGTGGTGTCTTGAAAGGGTCAGTGTTGGATCTCAGCTATTCATTGGCCCATTAATTATTTGGTCATTGCAATAGAAATCCACATATTTAACTTTCCCAATGATACAATACAAGTCATATTTCATCTATACAAAGCCCTGGTTAGCCTTCATCTGGGCTATCAGCTAGATCAGATCAAGATCCAGAACTTCATGAAATTGTCATCCATACTTATTTGAACTGGATCCAATGGAAGGCAAGAAGTTTAATTTCCAAAGCTCGAGCCACTGTACAGAATCTACTTTAAACACTAAGACAAGTAAACAAGCACAGGGACACATACTAAGGAATTACATGAGGGTGATTCCTAATTACTTCCTTTAACTTAGGGAGTTAACAGGAGAAAGAACAAAAGGAAGTGAGAAAGAGATGAAAAGAATGAACCTGAGGGAGGATGGTGCTGATGGCCCACATAACAGAGAGTTAGTGAGGAGAGAGCCAGCCTGACCAAAAACAGTGTCAGGAACCCATAGCTGAAAGTGGCAGTGGGCGGTCAGTTAGAGTCACGAAGCAATAGAGCCTGAAGGAAATAATGTTGGAGATCAATATTAACCATGATTTGGAGATGCTGGTGTTGGACTGGGGTGTACAAAGTTAAAAATCACACAACACCAGGTTATAGTCCAACAGGTTTAATTGGAGGCACGCTAGCTTTCGGAGCGACACTCCTTCATCAGGTGATAGTCTATCACCTGATGAAGGAGCGTCGCTCCGAAAGCTAGTGTGCCTCCAATTAAACCTGTTGGACTATAACCTAGTGTGTGATTTTTAACCAATATTAATAGCAGGGATCAGTGGAAGGCAGAAAGGGTGAACTGTACAAATCAGTGGTAGATAGAGAAAGTGAACCTGCAGGAATCAGGGAGAGACAGTGTGTGAATGTGGAGGAAGTCAGCAGAATACAGAGAGAATGAATGCCTGAAGTCAGTAGGAGAGAGAGAGAATTAATCTGTGAAAGTCTACAGGGGAGAAAGAAAGAAACCTGTATCAGTCAGTGGAAGACAGTCTGGGAACAATGGGAAACAGAGCAAACATCATGAGAACAAATCAACAAAATTAAAGAGAATCATTGCATTAGATTAGGTAAGTACTTAGTTGTCTGGAGACTCTGACGTGATTAGTATGCTGGATTGTTTTATAGAGAGATAGCATGGTGCTCCTTGTGCTGTGTAGTTTGTTTTTGAGCCATTATGACTCTACGGCTTGACCTGTAACTCTTTTTAGGGCCAGGTACTGAGATGGATGGATGCTAAAAGTGTCACCAGTCAATGTGTTTCCCAACTCCATCTTCTCTCCGTTTTCCTGAATCAGCTGTGTTACAGTGAGTTGTCAATTAGAGTCATTAGCTGTCCCACAGGATTCCCTCCAACAACTTGCCCACCACCGACATCAGACTCACTGGTCTATAGTTCCCTTGCTTGACCTTACCACCCTTCTTAAACACCACGTTAGCCAACCTCCATCTTCCGGCACTTCACCTGTGACTATCGATGATACAAATATCTCAGCAAGAGGCCCAGCAATCACTTCTCTAGCTTCCCACAGAGTTCTAGAGTGCACCTGATCAGGTCCTGGGGATTTATCCACTTTTAATCGTTTCAAGACATCCAGCACTTCCTCCTCTGTAATATGGACATTTTGAAAGATGTCACCATCTATTTTCCAACAGTCTATATCTTCCATATCCTTTTCCACAGTAAATACTGATGCAAAATACTCATTTAGTATCTCCCCCATTTTCTGGGGCTCCACACAAAGGCCGCCTTGCTGATCTTTGAGGGGCCCTATTCTCTCCCTAGTTACCCTTTTGTCCTTAATGTATTTGTAAAAACTCTTTGGATGCTCATTAATTCTATTTGCCAAAGTTATCTCATGTCCCCTTTTTGCCCTCCTGATTTCCCTCTTAAGTATACTCCTTAACAAATTCCTCTCCATCTGTGGGCGGCACGGTGGCACAGTGGTTAGCACTGCTGCCTCACAGCGCCTGAGACCCGGGTTCAATTCCCGACTCAGGCGACTGACTGTGTGGAGTTTGCACGTTCTCCCCGTGTCTGCGTGGGTTTCCTCCGGGTGCTCCGGTTTCCTCCCGCAGTCCAAAGATGTGCGGGTCAGGTGAATTGGCCATGCTAAATTGCCCGTAGTGTTAGGTAAGGGGTAAATGTAGGGGTATGGGTGGGTTGCGCTTCGGCGGGTCGGTGTGGACTTGTTGGGCCGAAGGGCCTGTTTCCACACTGTAAGTAATCTAAGTAATCTAAAAAAAAAAAAATCTAATCTAAACCTTTAACACTATGGCAGTCCCAGTCTATGTTTGGAAAGTTAAAATCCCCTACCATAACCACCCTATTATTCTTCCAGATAGTTGAGATCTCCTTACAAGTTTGTTTCATCCATTTCCCTATTAGGGGGTCTATAATACAATCCCAATAAGGTGATTATCCCTTTCTTATTTCTCAGTTCCAACCAAATAACTTCCCTGGATGTATTTCGGGAATATCCTCCCCCAACACAGCTGTAATGCTATCCCTTATCAAAAACACCACTCCCCTCTTCTCTTGCTCCCTTTCTATCCTTCCTGTAGCATTTGTAATTAAAGTAATACAGCCATTTAAAATATGTTAACTGAGGCCTCATACAATTTACCAATTGGCCTCCACATTTCAGAGGTGGCAGGGGCCTGTTAGCTGTCTGGGTGTGGAAACATTTGGCAGACTGGGGAGGACTAGCACCAAGAGCCTTCCTGTCAGCCTGATGCAGTAGCAGCTACAGTCTGCCCTCCCCTCCCAATTCTTCACACCATCTCCAAAACACATACACATACATATGTACACACAATTGCACAAAATAACAAACCCCTGTCATCAGTAGTGGCCTAGTTATTAAAGCCATTTTAATTTTAGAGAAGTTGGCAAGAGGATGGCTCCATTTGGAAGCATCTTTCTTGCATATACCTTTCACTGCATCCTGCTTTATTTAATGAGAGATCTTCCAGCCTTGAGTGCCCTCCCACTATCCTTATTGGAATGGTGATCCTGTCCTCTGTCACAAATTATCTGTTTAAAGCAAAGTCACACTGATCAACTCTTCCTCACAGTATGAGCTTTTGACCCCCACTTGAGCCTGGTGATGAAGTTCTGCAGCCCACAGGACAAATCCTGCCTGAAAGCTTTAGCTATTGCAATCATATGGAATGGAATTATTGGAATAATCTTTATCTGGATTTGATGTAAATACTTATTTTTAATTAAAACAAGACCCATAACATTGGATTGAAGGAAGGCAATCAGATGATAGTTGTAATGACAGTGGTACTAAACTTTGAAATATTCATGGAAAGCACAATTCAGGCAAAGCACTGTTGGGAGAGTTGTTTTGTGATAGCTCAATCAGTCCAACTTGTTGGGCCGAAGGGCCTGTTGCCATACTATAGGTAATGTAATCTAAAATCTAATCCTATGTAGGCCAGACCAGATAAGAATGGTAGATTTCCTTCCATAAAGGACATTAGTGAAGCAGATGTGTTTCCCCCCCCAACAATTAGCAACGGTTTCATGATCACCCATTATTAATTCAATAAAATGAATTCAAATTCTACTATATGCCATGGATAGATACAAACACGTGTCAGCAGGAACATTATCTGGATCTTGTCTTGTGATAATACCACGGGGCCATCACCTCCCCTATTTATGTTCATCTATTTCCATCAGAAGATAAATAGATCGCCCAAGGAGATTCTGCTCACTTGCAACTTAAATTTCCTGCTGCTCTTTTTATTGTGCCTTACTTGGAGGCTAAATCGATGTCGGGGTTCTCCTGAACCAATATTCAAAGATAATAATAAATATTGAATGAACTAATGTGGGATGACAATTTAAGAAAGCACCTTATAGTCTCCGAACTACATTCCAACCAACAAAATTTGGCATTTCCCCTCCCCCCACCTTGTCTCAGTCGGTTCCCTCAACTCAGCACCGCCCTCCTAACCTGCAATCTCCTTACTGACCTCTCTGCCCCCACCCCACTCCGGCCTATCACCCTCACCTTGACCTCCTTCCACCTATCCCACCTCCATCGCCCCTCCCCCAAGTCCCTCCTCCCTACCTTTTATCTTAGCATGCTTGGCTACTCTCTCTCTCATTCCTGATGAAGGGCTTATGCTCGAAACGTTGAATTCCCTATTCCTGAGATGCTGCCTAACCTGCTGTGCTTTAACCAGCAACACATTTTCAGCTGTGATCTCCAGCATCTGCAGACCTCATTTTTTACTTGAAGATTTTAACCTACTGCGAATCCTCTTGCAAGGATGCCTTCCTTGAAGAAGCTCTCTTCCTCCCTCTACAAGGATTTCAGTGAGTCTCTCTCTCACTGCACCCCCCAGGTCATCTCTGCACAGAAACTCTTCAGCCACGTTCTCAAACAGACTCGTTACCACAGCCACATCTCCTTCCTCAGCACCTGCCTAAGGAACCGACTGATCCCACATGGACTCCGAACTACATTCCAACCAACAAAATTTGGCATTTCCCCTCCCCCCACCTTGTCTCAGTCGGTTCCCTCAACTCAGCACCGCCCTCCTAACCTGCAATCTCCTTACTGACCTCTCCGCCCCCACCCCACTCCGGCCTATCACCCTCACCTTGACCTCCTTCCACCTATTCCACCTCCATCGCCCCTCCCCCAAGTCCCTCCTCCCTACCTTTTATCTTAGCCTGCTTGGCTACTCTCTCTCATTCCTGATGAAGGGCTTATGCTCGAAACGTCGAATTCCCTATTCCTGAGATGCTGCCTAACCTGCTGTGCTTTAACCAGCAACACATTTTCACCTTATAGTCTTAAAACTGGGCAGTATGTAGTTTGGTGATCTTAAGTCGCCATAATATACAACATGTATACAGTGTCTTAACTTATTGTCGATTGTTTTCTGATGATACTGGTGTAATGATGCCTTAAAAAAAAATTATGTCTGTTTGTGAGGCATGCTTGTCTCTTTACAATTTAAAACTCACAAGATCCCCAAGTTTAATTTGCACTCAGTAAGATTCTGCTTGAAATGAAATGTTGTCTGATAATTTAATCTAGTACTGAATATTAAACTTGGCTGACTTATGTTCCAATTAATAACACACTATATAAGGACTGATTTGTCTTTATTTGGAGGATGATCATTGTGCTGTTATATCTAGGGTGCAATGTATTTTACAATAATGTTAGAAATTTTAATATAAAAGTTATATATCCATACTGGCATTGTTTGAAAAGAAGCTTCTTGATTATTTTTCACCAAAGAAAATTAATGCATTATTTTTTAAATATCCAGCTTTGGACATCAGCTTGTGAGTTTTTTTATTAACTTAAGCATTTTCAGTATTTGCTATATAATGTTGATTTCCCCACATTACTGCAGCTACTGATCTGTGCAGCTACACCTTCATTTCCATTTTTGATACCATAGGCCCCATTAAAAGTATTATTGTCTCTTACTCTGATCACCCTCTCTGATACAGTCCTAATTTTTGTTCCTTTACATTGAAGGAGTAAAGACGTGAAAGGCAATAGTGGACAATTAGTCTTGCCATTCACTATTAGATGAGTCCACATGAAGTGCTGTGTGACCTGCTCTTGTTTGCCGAAACTTTTAACTATTCCAGGGTCATGCTGGAATGCAAAGTAACTCCCACCATGGTAAAAAATTGTTTACTTAAAACCCTTTCTCCATCTTTTATGCCCTCTCCGCCAACAAGTATAAGGAGCTCAAAGTTTGGAAGAAGATTTGTAGCTCGGATGTTCGTTGTTCGTTCGTTGTCTAGGTGACATTCTCAGTGTTTGGGAGCCTCCTAGACAGGGGACGAAACATTTGCAATACAAATTCCCAGCTCGGCGAACAGAACCACAACAGTATAAGGAGCTCATGGACTATTTTGTTTTATGCAGGGAGTAGTTAGGATATGGGATGCACTCCCTGACAAGGAAGAAGGGATCGAGACAGTAGAAGTGTAGTTGTTTCACAGGGCCAGCACATGTTCATGGTTCAAATGACTTCCTTCTGTGCTGTAATAATTCTAAGATGCTCTCTGCAACCATACACTTTAGGTGCAGGAGTAAGCTACTCAGCCTGTCAAGCTAATCAAAAGATCTCATCACTTCACATTCTTGAATATCACTGATAACCTTTTACCCCTTTCATTATCAAAACTCTACCTACCTTTCCTTAAAAGTATTCAAATACTTTGCATCCATCACTTTTTGAGGAACAGTGTTCCAAACAAATGGATTTACTTGAAAGACAAAATGCAGTTTTTGAATTTCCTAGTTCCTGAGACTAACTCACTAATTTTGGATTTAGGGATATACAGTTACAATACTCTCCAGCCAATCAACTCAGTCTTGCTGTGATGTCACAGTTAATTTTTTAAAAATATTTTTTTCAAACTCGGGTATACTCTGGTCCAATGCTGTTTCCAACTCTTGCACTCGGTAAGTGTTAGGCCCTAAGCCTGAACCTTAATTTATCTTCTCCCACTTTCCCACTTATTTTGAGGCCTGTTGCTGCTCCCAACTCTTATTCCAGGGATATATATGAATTGCCCTTATCCAACCTTTTGTTTATCTCATCACAATCTTAATCAAGTTAGTCAAATATGATTTTCCTTTAATAAATCCATTATTCATTCCACATTTAGTGATTCACAGATGTTTTCTTCTCCAGTTCTATTGCAATTTCTATTTATCTTAAAGCAGGATTAGATTAAAGTTACAATCCTTTATTGTTCTACTCAAAACCTTGCTTAGCTTTACTGATCAGTGCCATGAGATCCTGTTAGCTCAGATGGTTCGATGTGGTACTTATTAGTGTTGACAGTATGGTTTCAATTCCTGTACCAGTTGAGGTTGTTCTTGAGTCCTTCCTCTTCCACCAGTGTGAAGTCATTAGGGACATTCCACCAGTGTGATAGCATGGAATCATGATGAGCAACTATTGAACGCCAGGACACAGCAAGAGGAGAGGCCAATCAATGGTCCATTGCAGAACTCCTTTACTGCACTTTCGATAATGCATTACAAATGCATTCCTCTCATTGTGTAAAAAAGTTTTTTTCTCACATCACATTTGCTTCTTTTACAAATTGCTTTCTATGTTCCCTGCTTTTCTTAATCCTTTTACAAGCAAGAACAGTTTCTCCCTCATGATTTTGAAAACTTCTGTCAGATACTTCTTAGAACTCTTCCCTCTAAGAGCAGTTCCATCTTCTCCAATCTATTTCATAACTGAAGTTTCACATGCCTGAAACCACTGCACACTTTTCAATACCTTCACTCTTTCCTATAGTGTAGTATCCAGTTGATCAGTTGATTACAGTTGATTAATAAGAGTAGCCCAGGTGGCATTTGTTTTTTAAGTCCTTCCAATTTCCACTTGTGTGAAGAAATGTTTACATGTCAGATCTTTAATATTAATACACTCTTCATATGGGATCTTATTCATAAGTATAAGCATTTGTAGGTGAGACATTTGTAAATCGGGGATTGCTTGTATATAGACAAAGCATATTAATTGAAAAATTTCAAAAGTACAGAAATGTTAAAAAAGAACACTTTGCAAAACAGTTTGATATTTTTAGAATGTTGACTATATTTGGCTTAAAAGTTATTTATCACTTATTGCTTATGCTCTGGTATTTGTCACACAAATCAATCTGTAATGTATATTAACAGAAAATCTAAACGAGTATGCTTGAAGCTTATTATAGCTGATTTTGTAAATATAAAAATACTTCTTGAGGTAACAATATGTCACTTTACTTATGTTACAGGCTATTATTAAATTTGGATTGTGGATAAACTTGTTTCCAATTAATGGAAATTGCATTAAAAGAAATTAGGTTCACAAGATAGTTCATGATTGAAAATCCCTTTTTGCCCGTTTAATTTCATCCTTTGAGAATGCTGAACGTACTGTGTTCACATTACAATATTTAGTGTTTATGAATAAATCTGGTGTGCTGGCCTTAACCTGTGCCATCAGGAGCCTGTACAAGCTGTTGATCATCCTCCAGTATGACATACCTCTTAGTATTGTCCTTTGTGTGCACCTCTAAGTCTAGAACTTGGGCTTTCTTATTTTGCAGTCCTGCATATAGAGTCATAGATTCATAGAGATGTACAGCATGGAAACAGACCCTTCGGTCCAATCCGTCCATGCCGACCAGATATCCCAACCCAATCTAGTCCCACCTGCCAGCGCCTGGCCTATATCCCTCCAAACCCTTCCTATTCATATATCCATCCAAATGCCTCTGAAATGTTGCAATTGTACCAGCCTCCACCACATCCTCTGGCAGCTCATTCCATACACGGATCACATTCTGCGTGAAAAAGTTACCCCTTAGGTCTCTTTTATATCTTTCCCCCTCACCCTAAACCTATGCCCTCTAGTTCTGGAATCCTTGACCCCAGGGAAAAGACTTTGTCTATTAATCCTATCTATGCCCCTCATAACTTTGTAAACCTCTTTAAGGTCACCCCTCAGCCTCTGAGCTCCAGGGAAAACAGCCCCAGCCTGTACAGCCTCTCCCTGTAGCTCAGATCCTCCAACCCTGCCAACATCCTTGTAAGTCTTTTCTGAACTCTTTCAAGTTTCACAACATCTTTCCGGTAGAAAGGAGACCAGAATTGCACGCAATATTCCAACAGTGGCCTAACCAATGTCCTGTACAGCCGCAACATGACCTCCCATTGCATATCTGAAAGTATTGCCATGGATTATTTTCAGTGTTCCATTAAATTTATCTTATGATGTTTTACTTTATTCTTATTATTTATCTATGAGAAATAGCATCAGCATGACAAAGTCAGTTGACAATACTGTTATTATGATGAAGGTGCCTGGTGAATTTCCATGTACCTTTTCCAATTAGTTTGCAATAATCTTGATAGCACAAGTGATGCAGTTTTTCTATTTCCTAGGAATTGTACAGGTCTTCCATTGTTGTTACATGAATGGGCAAGACAACCCTTATGCTAATTTGCTTTCATTAATGGTAATGTGGACAGTCAGTGTCCGACAAGCAATCTCAATTAAATAATTTCCATTGTAAAATAGTTATAATACTTCTCTAAGATCTCCTCTGAAATGTCTCCTCCAAGTTTATATTCATATTTTCATACCTAATTTCTTGAGCATTAAGAATAAAGCTATATCTTTTCTCTACTTTGTCTATATACGAATGCCTGATGACTAGAACAAAGAACACATGACCCAAATTTTAATGTGAGCAGTGAGGCAGCAGCTGTTCGCCTTGCGTACAGTTGCTCAAATTCCTTCTGCAATGTTATAAATGTAAATTTCCACTTAATCAGTGTCCTTTTAGTTCGGAACCCAATACAGGAGACCTGTGTCAACTGTGAGCATGACAGATTGAAGAATCCTGATTGAGTCATAGGGCTGAATTTCCACTTTGAGCAGATGGGGATTTAGGAGTCAGAATTCTTTCCAGAATTGATAGTGGAGAACAAGAAATGGCAGAACAATTAAACAACTATTTTAGTTCTTTTTTTCACCAAAGAAGACAAAAGAAATGATAGGGAAACAAGGATATATTGAGAGGGAAGAATTTAATTGAATTGGTAATTGTAAAACAAAAAAAAGTGCTCAAGAAATTAATGGGACTGAAAGCTGATAAATCCTCAGCACATGATAATCTATACCCGGGTGCTAAAATGTTCTAGGACCATAAGACATAGTCTGAATGGCTGACTTCTGAACCTATCATGTATGCTCTGCCATTCAACTAGATCATTGTTGATCTACAAATCCTCAACCCCATATTCCTGACTTTTTCCCATAAATCTTAATTCCCTTGCAGATTTAAAATATTCTGTCAGTCACTGTCTTGAATATACTTAACAACCTAACCCCAGCAGTCCTCTGTATTAAAGAACTCCACAGATTCACCACACTCTGAGAGAAGAAATTTCTCCTCATCTCTGTCTTACATGGGTGATTCTTTACTCTTAGATAATGCTCTTCTGTCCTCGACTCCGCTTCCAATTGCAAACGACCTTTCCACTTCTGCCCTGGCAAGTCTCCTGTGAATCTTGTATGTTTCAATAAGGTCTCCACTCATTCTCCTAAACTCCAAATGTATAGGCCCAAGTTATTCAACCCCTCCTCGTAAGACAATCCCTGCATACACGGGATCAGCCTTCTCTGGTTGCCTCCAATGCCAGTATATTTTTCCCTAGATAAAACTAGTATCCTAGCTGTGTTCTGACTAGTGCCTTGTATAGTTTTAATAAAACCTTGATACTTTTATTCTTTATTTTCTTTAAAATAGACGCTGACATTCCACTTGTTTCCCTATTATCCTCTGAACTTGTTTGCTAGCTTTTTGTGGTTCATGGACGAGGACTCCCAAATCTTTCTGTTATGTAGCTACTCATTATCCTGACTTGAAAATATATTGCCGTTCCTTCATTATTGCTGAGTCAAAATCCTGGAGTTCTTTCCCTAACGGCATTGTAGATCTACTTACAGCACATGGACTGCTGTGATTGAAGAAGACAGCTCACCTTCTCAAGGGTGATTAGAGATGGGCAGTAAATGCTAGCCAGCCAGTGTGCCCATGTTCCACAAATGAATAAAGAAAAATTAAATTTTTAATTAAATTAAAAAGTAACACAGGATTAATGAACTGTTTTTTTTGACCCTCATTATCTTCGGATTTATTTTCCATCCCAGTATATAGCTTTTAGTGGATCTCCTTATTATATTGTCTCCATAATGGCTGTAAGATCTCACCTATTAATCTGTATTTGTGTTGCTAAGTTATTTATTTTGTTCTGAATAGCATGCACACACAAGTAAAGAGATTAATTTTACCTTTTAATAATTTTTCCACCTTTGACTGTTTTATTGCTACTTTTCTATGTTTGTATACTTTGTACATTATGTACCACTCCTGGGTATTTTTATCCAAACGCTTGCCCTGTAATAATGTCATATCCTCCTGCTTTGTAAGCCTACATTATCCCTCTCCCAAACCATCCAACCAGCTGGTGAAGGAGCAGTGCTCCAAAAGCTAATACTTCCAAATAAACCTGTTGGACAATTATCTGGTGTAGTGTGATTATTAACTTTGTACACCCCAGTCCAACACTGGCACCCCCCAAATCATCCTCTCCTTGCTATCATTGATTTAAAGCCTCCTCCACAGCCCTAGTTATTTGTCCCAGAATGTTTCAAGTGAAGCCTATCTCACCAGAATAGCTACCTTCTAATCCCAGTACTAGTACCATTGCTCTATGCACGAAAACCAATTTTACCCACACCAATCTTTGAACTACGTATTTAATTCCTTGACACTATGTCACTTTGCCCATTGCTTGGTAGTAATCCAGAGATTATTGTCTTGGTTTTCTGCTTCATAATTTAACTTCTAACCGTTGAAAATCTTTCAGTTGACCCTCCTTTCTAGTCCTATGGATATCATTAGTACCAACATAGATGACTACACTGGACCCCACCCCTCCTTTTGCAAATTTTTCCCCAAGGAGATGCCTTTACCTTGGCACTGGGCAGGCAACACAGCCGTTGAGATTCCTGGTGCAGAGGACAGTATCTATACCCTTAATTAACTGTCCTCAACTACTACTACATTCGTACTTCCTCCCCACCTTGAATGGTTCTCTGTGCCAACGTTCCGCAATCAGTTTGCTCATTCTTCCGGCAAGTCACAACCTCCTGTCCCTGATTACAGACCAATTTGAAATTTAAAAGAGGCAGCCATGAAAATAATGAACATGTTGGTTGTCATCTTCTATATATTCTGGAACAGTGTCAGCAGATTGGAGTGTGCAAAAATAATCCTTTTTCAAGGGTTCATCGAAAAGGAGTATGTCACTGAGTTCTAGATCAGCCATGATCATATTGATTGGCAAGGCAGGGTCAATGGGCTAAATTCATACTCCTGCTCCTATTTTCTATGTTTCTATATTTCATGAAGCCACCCCTTTGGAGTGAAGGGGTGTTGATATTTGGGGGTTTGTGATCATAGTTATCTGTTATAGGCAGTTGATGACTTGTTACAATTTTCTGATAGTTCATCAAGTTTGTTAAGAAGCAGCAGGTTAGATATGATGCATCAGTTAATCAGCCGAAGAAAGTACACTGCTGTGACAGATAAGAAAGCTTCTCTTACCTTGAACATGTCCTGTAGAATGGAGTAGCAGTGGCAGTGGTTTTGAAATGCTGTTTTTGTGTCCTTTCCTGATGTAGGGGAACTGTTGATCTTCTCCCAAGAAGATGGTGGCTCGCTTTCCTGGATCCTTTCACTTGTACCCATCCTTCCCCAACTATCCCATCATGATATACACCATAATGATGGGCTGGCCATGGGCTCACCACCTATACTGTATCAATCACCTGTCTAAACTCTTTTGGCCAATCAGATCAGATTAGATTTCCTACAGTATGGAAACAGGCCCTCCGGCCCAACAAGTCCAACAAGTCCACACCGACCCACCCAACCCCATTCCCCATATTTACCCCTGACAAATGCACCTAACACTATGGGCAATTTAGCATGGCAATACATCTGGCCAGCAGATCTTTGGATTGTGGGAGGAAACCGGAGCACCCTGAGGAAACCCACGCTGACACAGAGAGAATATGCAAACTCCACACAGACAGTCGCCCGAGGCTGGAATCAAACCTGGGTCTCTGGTACTGTGAGGTAGCAGTGCTAACCACTGAACCACCGTGCCACTCCCATGGGCAACTATTCACGATGCCAAGATTATAGTTGTTCCCACTTCCACTTCCATTTGAAAGTTAATATTTTTTTCTTCTAATAACTAAACCGTCTTGTTTTCAAAAACATTGTACTCATAATAGGGTGGTGTGGTGCCTGGTAAATCTTTTGTTTATGCTTGTGGGAAGCTAGTTACCAATGTAACACAGTTAAATGACATTTCATACTACACATGAAGTACTGTTGTTTAAAGGGTATCTCAATTCCAACAGGCAGGAAGCAGTCAACTACTGAAAGTTTTTTGACTAGGATGCCTTATGTTGCACGTGGGTTCTTGAAGCTGGAGGACCAGTGAGAGTTTGAAGGAACATCCAACTGTAGTAAAAAGAACAGGGAGGTTGCTTGAACATGGAAATACACTCTTAACAACTTGTCTCAAAAACATAGATATAACTAGAAAAAGAAGAGAGGCTACCATTGTTGGGAGGTGTATTCACAGTGAAACAAATATTGTCTTTGGCCTAATCTTTGGAGCAGCTATAATGAGGTAGGGTAGGCCTTTAGGCTGTCTTGATCACTGACAAGCGCCTTCCTGCCAGATTAGAAAGTTGGGGGTTGACTTAATAAGTTTTAACTGGCTGTTTGCCTTGTAAATACAAGCAACCATGCCATGCCATGAATGTAACTCCTCTAAAATGGCTGGTGCTGGGAAATGGTGTCATTCTCAGCCTCTGGGGAGCCTGAAAATCCTGCTCATGCAGACTGCAAAGCAGGGACTCATGAACAACCAATATAAATTATACTTGAAATATTTTTATAATGTCAAATAGAAAGCAAACTAAAGTTTGGAGCAAAAACAGAAATTGCTTGAAAAGTTCAGCAGATCTGGTAGCATCTTGGAAAGAAATCAGAATTAACATTGCGGGTCTAGTGACCTTCAGAACTGATGGTAGGAAAAAGTTGTTTTTTATGCAGAAGGTAGGGTGGTGGGCGTGGGGATAAGGAGTAAGCGATAGGTGGAGATAGAGCCCAAGGAGAGAGAAGAACTAGCATTTCTCTCCACAGATGCTACGAGACTTGGTGAGCTTTTCCAGCAATTTATGTTTTCGTCTCTGATTTCTAACATCTGCTTAGATGCTAAAAACTCTTTCCGTGTTTATTAAAGATTGGAGCACATGCATGACATTGAGAGGCACCATAAATCGAAAACAGAATGGAAGTTATTAAACTATTTTAATTTTAATTTTTCTCAAAAGGTTCGACTTTTCACTTTGTTTTTGGGAATGAGACTGTATAATTGTAAAACATGTAAGGCCAGCACTTACCATAAACTAAACTGTTAAAACAAAATCAGTTGCTCATGATTGCACTAAGTTTAATATTTTATATGTCTTTAAAGTGAAAATATTGTATAATTAACCTAAGATTACACCATCACAGTGATTTTTGTGCAGATTTCCAACAGTGAAAACTGAAACAGTGTGCCTGGAACAGAGCATCACTAATAACAGTTCTCAGATTTCTGCACTTTATTTGCACATGTGCAGATACTAGAAATCATTGGAAGTTTTGTCCAGTGCTATGAAAGAATTGCTGTTATCAACATAAAATGATTAAGACTATTCAATATGTTTAAGTTGTGAGTTGTTAAGACTACGTTTGATAAATAGCCATTTTAACCATGAAACAGTAAACTCAGCAAATACAGTTCATATGCAAAGTGAATAATACATTTCTTCCTTATGCTTTATTCTCCCAGAATCTCTTTAAACGTTAGGTAACCTATAAATCTTTGAGAGATTGAAAGGAAATTGGTGACTTAGTTCCTTCTTCAAAAATGTAAATTTGCTGTTAGTGTGGAGTACAGTGATATTTGATACTGTGAAATCCACTTTACAATAGGAATGGAATTTTTCTGGAGAATCGATCAACATTTACAATGAGGACAAGCCATTGCAAAGCTCGCATTTCGGACACCTATACAAAACAGCCCTGCTATATGCAGGAAATGACAGGTAGTAATTTTTTAAATACGCAAATAAACATCTTTTGCCTATTGTAAAAATACTTCTGCTTATTGCCAAAAATATGTTTGATATATACTTTATAGCCATACTAAAAAACTATGAAACAAGTTAAGTTCAATTTTCTTTAGTTTTCATTGTGTATTTACTTTAGCTCTCACTCTTACTGACGAACTTGCTGAAGATTAAGGAGGGGTAGGAAACATTATGTTTATCGTTGTCTCAGAAAGATTATCAAGATGTATAATACATATTTTAAAAAAATACATGTGGTAGGCAGTACGTGTGTAATTTACTTTCCTTCTTCACTCCTTCCCCACGCAATATGAATGTTATATTGGTCCAGCTTCACCTTTAATTTTGACTTATCAATTTGTATAGTCGGCAAATAAATACATTGGTTTATGTTTGTTTTGTGTTGAGCTTTTTGCTGCATCACTGGTTACTCTTCTGTTAAATTCTGTGATTGGTATCAAAGATTCTGATGATCTATGATTTGTGACTTTGCTGTTCACAAAATGGGCATAACTGGAAGATTATAAAGGTGATCTTAGTTTTTTCATAAAGAGTATCTTGATTACCATCAATGCTAAAAGCCAAGGCAAGTTAACATGTAGAGATTGAATCGACATTGCAAGAATACCTTGAATGAAGGAAAGTCTGTTTCAAGATGATGAAGCAACAAAGGTATCTGAACCAACAGAGTTCATACTATTTACAGAAGCATTGGGCAAACTCTCCACATGAGGTTAATGATTACATAATTGAATGTAGAATGAAAACTTTTGATTGAAAACGCTGAAGTGAATTTACCACAGCATAGGCATAAATAATTTTGGGGCAAAGCTTGGACTTCTGTGTTTGTTCCTATTACTGTTTATTAAAAAGAAGGCTACATTTATTCCTCATCTTTTATACTACAATTTTTTCTTGAAAGGTTTTGAGGTGTTCTTTCCTTTAAGTTCTGAAATCCTTCTGCTGCTGGTGCTGATGCTCCAATGTAGATGGGAAAGAAATTCCATGATATTGACCCATTGCTGAAGAACTGTGACTTACATCCATGTTATAATGGCTATTGATCTTAATCATTAATTGTTCTAACCACTTGACCACAGTGGTCAAGTTCCCAGATTCTAGACTCATGAGCTAGTACAAACAACCTATCAACATCCACCCTGTCACAATCTAAGAATTTCAAAGTTTTGATGAGATCACATCTCATTCTTTGAAACTCTTGAGAATATGGACTCAGTTTCTTCAACGTCTCCTCATTAGACAAGCCAGCCATCCCAAGAATTAGTCTGAAAACTCTGTAGCACTCACTTTATAGCAGGTATATTCTTTCTTAGATAAGGAAATCAAAAATGTACAAAATAAACCAGGTGTATGGGCTCACCAAGGCGCCGTACAATTGCAGCAAGGCATCATTACTTCCATATTTACATCTCCTTTTAGCATATCATTTGCCTTTCTAATTTCTTGCTGAATTCATGTGTTTGCTCTTAGTGATTCATAGAATAGAATCCCTACAGTGTGGAAACAGGCCCTTTGGCCCAACAAGTTCACACAGACCCTCCGAAGAATAACCCACCCGGACCCATTTCCCAACATCTACCCCAGACTAATACGTCTAACCAATACATCCCTGAACACTATGGGCAATTTAGCATGGCCTATTTACCTAACCTGCACATCTTTGGATTGTGGGAGGAAACCCATGCAGACACAGGGAGTATGTGCAATAACCACACAGACAGTCACCCAAGACAGGAATTGAACCCAGGTCCCTGGCACTGTGAGGCAACAGTGCTAACCACTGTGCAGAACGAGGATTCCCAGGTCCTTTTGAATGTCAATTTCCCAAACTTTCACCATTTAGGATAAGTGGATAACTTGCCACTTATTAACAGAATATTCAATTTGCTGGGGTTTGGTTTTTCGCAGCAGAGAGTGGCGGGAGCTGGGCGGAAGTGAAGTCGGAGCACAAAGCCGGTCAGGAAGGTAAGTGATTGTTATTTGAGTGGAGAAGGAACCCGAGACACTACACGTGTAGTGTCTCCCATCCTCCCTCCTCCTCTAACCTAAAAAAAAGGGAAGCTACTTCGCGTTCTTGTTGTGGAGACTAAGTGTAGAGTTATGGCAGCGCATGCAGTTGAATGTTCCTCCTGCAGGATGTTTGAGGTAGGGGTGACCACCAATGCTCCTGCCGACTTCACCTGCAGGAAGTGCAGCCAGCTCCAGCTCCTCACAGACCGCGTTAGGGAACTGGAGCTGGAGTTGCATGAACTGAGAATTATTCGAGAGGCTGAGAGGGTGATAGATAGAAGCTACAGGGACATAGTTACGCCAGAGAACAGAGGTGGCTGGGTAACAGTTAGAGGTGGGAAGGAGAGGAAGCAGGCAGTGCAGGGATCCCCTGTGGTCGTTCCCCTCAACAATAAGTATATCGCTTTGGATACTGTTGGGGGGACAGCCTAGCAGGGGTAAGCTGCAGTGACCGGGTCTCTGGCACGAGGTCCGGCTCTGAGGCTCAGAAGGGAAAGGGGGAGAGAAGGAGAGCACTAGTTATAGGAGACTCTATAGTTAGAGGGACAGACAGACTGTTCTGTGGACATGGGCGAGACTCTCGGATGGTTTGTTGCCTTCCGGGTGCCAGGGTCCGAGACGTCTCGGACCGTGTCTTTAGAATCCTTAAGGGGGAGGGTGTGCAGCCAGAAGTCATGGTGCACATTGGCACCAACGACATAGGTAGGAAGAGGGGTGGGGAGGTCATTCAGGAGCTCAGGGAGTTAGGCTGGAAGCTAAAAGCTAGGACAGAGAGAGTTGTCATCTCTGGGTTGTTGTCGGTGCCACGTGACAGTGAGGCAAGGAATAGGGAGAGAGTGCAGTTGAACACATGGCTGCAAGGATGGTGTAGGAGGGAGGGCTTCAGGTATTTGGACAATTGGACTGCATTCTGGGGAAGGTGGGACCTGTACAAGTAGGACGGGTTGCACCTGAACCAGAAGGGCACCGATATCCTGGGAGGTAGGTTTGCTAGTACTCTTTGAGGGGGGGGTTTAAACTAATTTGGCCGGGGGATGGGATCCAGACTTGCAGTCCAGCAAGTGGGTTAGCTGTTTTTCAGGATGTCCAAGAATGTAGGGAGGCTGTGGAGAAGGTAGCACTGACAGGAAATACTTGCGGACACAGAGATGGGTTCAAGTGTGTATACTTCAACGCAAGGAGTATCAGATATAAGGTGGGTGAACTTAAGGCGTGGATTGGTACTAGGGACTACGATTTTGTGGCCATCACGGAAATGTGGATAGAAGAGGGACATGAATGGAGGTTCCTGGTTACAGATGTTTCGGTATGATTAGGGAGGGTGGTAAAAAAGGAGGGGGTGTGGCGTTGCTAATTAGAAATGGTATAATGGCTGCAGAAAGGCAGTTTGAGGGGGATCTGCCTTTGGAGGTAGTATGAGCTGAAGTCAGAAATAAGAAAGGAGCAGTCACCTTGTTGGGTGTTTACTATAGGCCCCCCAATAGCAGCAGAGATGTGGAGACACAGATTGGGAAACAGATTTTGGAAAGGTACAGAATCCACAGGGTAGTAGTCATGGGCGATTTCAACTTCCCAAATATTGACTGGAAGCTCTTTAGATCAAGTAGATTGGACGGGGCGTTGTTTGTGCAGTGTGTCCAGGAAGCTTTTCTAACTCAGTATGTAGATTGGAGGGAAGCGATATTGGATTTGGTACTTGGTAACGAACCGGGAGAAGTGATGGGCTTGTTAGTGGGTGAGCATTTTGGTGATGGTGACCATAATTATGTGACTTTCACCTTGGTTATGGAGAGAGATAGGTGCGTGCAACAGGGTAGGTTTTACAATTGGGGGAAGGGTAAATAGGATGCTGCAAGACAGGATCTGAAGAGTTGGGAGCATAGGCTGTCAGGGAAGGATGTCATTGAAATGTGGAACTTTTTCAAGGAACAGATACAATGTGTCCTTGATATGTATGTACCTGTCAGGCAGAAAGAGATGGTCGTGTGAGGGAACCTTAGTTGACGAGGGAGGTTGAATGTCTAGTCAAGAGGAAGAAGGAGGCTTACATAAGGTTGAGGAAACAAGGTTCAGACAGAGCGTTGGAGGGATACAGGATAGCCAGGAGGGAGCTGAAGAAAGGGATTAGGAGAGCTAAGAGAGGGCATGAAAAATCTTCGGCGGGTAGCATCAAGGATAACCCCAAGGCCTTTTATGCGTATGTGAAAATCATGCGAATAACAAGAATGAGGGTAGGTCCGATCAAGGACAGTAGTGGGAGACTGTATTGAGTCAGAAGAGATAAGAGAGGTCTTGAATGAGTACTTTTCTTCAGTATTTACAAATGAGTGGGACCGTATTGTTGAAGAGGAGAGTATGAAACGGACTGGTAAGCTAGAGGAGATACTCGTTATGAAGGAAGATGTGTTGGGCATTTTGAAAAACTTGAGGAAAGACAAGTCCCCCGGGCCTGACGGGATATATCCTAGGATTATGTGGGAAGCAAGAGAGGAAATTGCAGAGCCGTTGGCAATGATCTTTTCGTCTTCACTGTCAACAGGGGTGGTACCAGGGGACTGGAGAGTGGCGAATGTTGTGACCCTGTTCAAAAAAGGGAATAAGGATAACTCCGGGAATTACAGGCCAGTTAGTCTTACTTTGGTGGTAGGCAAAGTAATGGAAAGGGTACTGAGGGATAGGATTTATGATTATCTGGAAAGACACTGCTTGATTAGGGACAGCCAGCACGGATTTGTGAGGGATAGGTCTTGCCTTACAAGTCTTATTGAATTCTTTGAGGAGGTGACCAAGCATGTAGATGAGGGTAGAGCAGTGGATATAGTGTACATGGATTTTAGTAAGGCATTTGACAAGGTTCCCCATGGTAGGGTTATGCGGAAAGTCAGGAGGCATGGGATAGTGGGAAATTTGGCCAGTTGGATAGAGAACTGTATAACCGGTTGAAGTCAGAGAGTGGTGGTAGATGGTAAATATTCAGCCTGGAGCCTAGTTACAAGTGGAGTTCCGCAGGGATCAGTTCTGGGTCCTCTGCTGTTTGTAATTTTTATTAATGACTTGGAAGAGGGAGTTGAAGGGTGGGTCAGTAAATTTGCAGACGATACGAAGATTGATGGAGTTGTGGATAGTGAGGAGGGCTGTTGTCAGCTGCCAAGGGACTTAGATATGATGCAGAGCTGGGCTGAGAAGTGGCAGATGGAATTCAACCCTGTCAAGTGTGAGGTTGTCCATTTTAGAAGGACAAATAAGAATGCGGAATACAGGGTTAATGGTAGGGTTCTTAGTAAAGTGGAGAAGCAGAGGGATCTTGGGGTCTATGTTCATAGCTCTTTGAAAGTTGCCACTCAGGTGGATAGAGCTTGTAAGAAGGCCTATGGTGTATTAGCATTCATTAACAGAGGGATTGAATTCAAGAGTCGTGAGGTGGTGTTGCAGCTGTACAGGACCTTGGTAAGGCCACATTTGGAGTACTGTGTGCAGTTCTGGTCGCCTCACTTTAGGAAAGATGTGGAAGCTTTGGAGAGGGTGCAGAGGAGATTTACCAGGATGTTGCCTGGAATGGAGAATAGGTCGTACCAGGATAGGTTGAGAGTGCTAGGCCTTTTCTCATTGGAACGGCGAAGGATGAGGGGTGACTTGATAGAGGTTTATAAGATGATCAGGGGAATAGATAGAGTAGACAGTCAGAAACTTTTTCCCCGGGTACAACAGAGTGTTACAAGGGGACATAAATTTAAGGTGAAGGGTAGAAGGTATAGGGGGGATGTCAGGGGTAGATTCTTTACCCAGAGAGTGGTGGGGGCATGGAATGCGCTGCCTATGGGAGTGGCAGTATGAGAATCATTGGTGACCTTTAAGCAGCAATTGGATAGTTACATGGATAAGTGCTTAAGCTAGGCCAAATGTTCGGCACAACATCGTGGGCTGAAGGGCCAGTTCTTGGCTGTATTGTTCTATGTTCTATGGTTTAGCTCATTTGGCTGAATGGTTAATTTGCAAAGCACTATGATGCCGACAGCATGGGTTCAATTCCTGCACTGGATGAGGTTATCATGAAGACCTCTCCTACTCAAACTCTGCCCTTACCTGGGGTGAAGTAGCCCTCAGGTTAAATCGCGACTAATTGTCTCTCTCTCTCTCTCTCTCAAATGACAGAGCAGCCTTAGGGTCTGGTAAGACTATGATAACTTGGTTGGATTCCATCTGTCAGGCAACTATTCTCTGGAATTTACAATGGATTTATAATTTACAAAAACTGGACATAATTGTCTCTGTTTTATGAGATCTAACATTTCTAATCAAAATATTAAATAAGTACGAATGAGACTAGGACAGAAGTTTAAAGAAAAAACGGCTGATCATCTTAAAACTCAGTTGACAGCTTGCCCATCCATCTTCTCAAAAGTAAAAAATTGTACTAAGGATGCAAGGGTAAGGGACAATAAGTATAATCATCTTCTAAGAGATATGTGAGAAAATAAAAAAATGTAGAAGGGGTCTCCCTCCTATAGGAGAAACTGAGGACTGCAGGTGCTGGAGATCAGTGTTGAAAGTGTGTTGCTGGGAAAGCACAGCAGGTCAGGCAGCATCCATGGAGCAGGAGAATCAATGTTTCGGGCATAAGCCCTTCAGGAATGAGGCTTGTGGGCCAGCCTCATTAAAACCCTCTGGACCTATCCATCACTCCCCACCCGCCCCGCCCTGTCACCTTCTCCCTCATCTTCATCCACTTATCGCTTTCTCAACTATCCACTCCACCACCTTTCATTTATCTCTCAGCCCTGGCCCATAAGCCTCATTTGTGATGAAGGGCTTATGCCCGAAACATTGATTCTTCTGCTCCTCAGATTCTGCCTGACCTGCTGTGCTTTCCCAGCAACACAATCTCGTCCCTCCTATGGGAAGGATGTTGAGAAACTTAAAAAGATTCAGAAAAGATTTACAAGCATGTTGCCAGTGTTGGAGGGTTTGAGCTATAAGGAGAGGCTAAATAGGTGGAGGCTGTTTTCCCTGGAGCATCGGAGGTTGAGAGGTGACCTTGCAGAGGTTTATAAAATCATGAGGGGCATGGATAAAATAAGTAAACAAAGTCTTTTTCCTGGGTTGGGGGAGTCCAGAACTCAAGGTCATATGTTTAGGGTGAGAGGGGAAAACTTTTAAAATGACCTAAGGGGCAACATTTCCATGCAGAAGAGGGTGGTGCATGTATGGAATAAGCTGTCAGAGGAAGTGGCGGAGGCTGGTACAAGTACAACATTTGAAAGTCATCTTGATGGGTATATGAATAGGAAGGGTTTAGAGGGATATGGGCCAAATGCTGGCAAATGGATCTAGATTAATTTAGGATATCTGGTTGACATGGACGAGTTGGACCAAAGGATGTTTTCCGTGCTGTGCATCTCCGTGACTCTATGACACCGTCAAGACCATAGTTAGTCCTCTGTTAGGGAGAGACTTAAATAATTAGATTAGCTACAGTGTTTTAAGAATTGTATTAAGCATTAAACCAATAATGTTTTACCATTGGACTTGAAGGTATGGGATAATGAAATAAAAAATTTTCATCTTGCACTTTGTGAACCGGGCAACTAAGTTTGGACAGTCTGGAGTAATGTACTGTAGTTTTAATAAGTGATTGTGAACAAATTAATGGAGAAATGAGTAGGGAATTCAATACGGGCACTGGCTAATTTCCTCCGTGATGAAAGGGAGTGGGAGTTTGCAATGAGTTTAGAGGTGTGTGTGAAAATATGAACATTATTGTAGTTAATGCAGTCGCAGAAAGTCCCTTTCTTAATGGAATTTGTGGAAGTAATCATGCAGTAATTGATGAGATGCTTCACAAAATTTGAGCAGAGCAACCAGGTTATAAGCTAAAATCTGCCTTGGCATGGACAGTTCGTGAGGTGACATCACTACCAATAGTTGAGGGCTACAGTTTATATTAGTTGGTTTATGGGAAAAACTCAAAAATGTCTTTAGTGTTGTGTGATCATCTTCTGGCATGGGAAAAGCCTACAATTAGCTCCACGTTTTCTGAGCATTTGGATGCTTCTCATGCAGGGAGAAAAGCATGCATTAAGGCTCATGTTTCAAAGGAAACTTGGTAAGCCTTATAGCATTGTCTGAGGCCATCAGAAATGAATTTTAATCTGGGAATTTAGTATATTACAAAAGAGAAGGTCAGAGAGAGTGGCTAACTCTATGTAGGTGAAAAGGTAGTGATGACAAAATATTAATTTTACAAAATTGCCATCAGACTTTGAGGGTGCATTCTATCAGGTTAATTCGCACTGACTATACATTTATAGAATCAGAGCAAGTAATAGAGTGATGAGGCCCTATGCATTTCCCATACATATGTTGGACAGTTATGCAAAGCAGCTTATGGCAGATAAAGTACTGACTGAGTGTGGACAAATTGATACTGATACACTGGTTAGAACTATTTATCTCTTAGACAAATGTCAAAAGTCTTCGCAAAAGAACCGAAATACCAGGAGCAGCCATTGAAGAGAGAGATGCCACCATCTTAGAGACAGCAGGTAAAGGAACTAGCAAATACAAACATTACTAAGCTTATAAGATAGGGAACAGAAGATGGATTGCCATGGATCAGCAAAAGGAAATTAAGTTATCGAAGGCCAGAAAACATAATATGATTTCTGAAATTGGATCATACTCAACACTGGAGAATCGCCGCCCCCCCCACCGCACCAAAGAATGCATTTTCAGGCCCTTACTGTACTCCTTGTATACCCACGACTGTGTTGCCAAATTCTGAACCAACTCTATGTACGGTTTTGCTGATAACGTCACCGTGGTAGGACGGGTATCAAATAACGAGTCAGAATCCAGAAAGGAGATAAAGGGCTTGGCAATGTGGTGTGATGATAACAAACTCTCTCTCAATGTCAGCAAAACTAAAGAACTGATAATTGATTTCAGAAAAAAAGGGGGAGAACACACGCCCATCTGCATCAGCGGAGCAGAGATTGAGAGGGTCGAGAGCATTCAGTTCCAAAGAATGACGATAACCAATAATCTCTTCTGGACTTCCTATGTAGATGTGACAGCCAAGAAGGCACAACAATGTTTCTTCTTCCTCTGGCAGCTCCAGAAATCTGGTCTGCAGGTACAACAAGTAATTAGGAAGCCAAATGGAATTTTGTCCTTTGTTGCTAAAGGGATAGAGTTTGAAAGCAGGGAGGTTATGTTGCAACTGTACAGAGTGCTGGTGAGGTCACATCCAGAGTACTGCATGCAGTTTTCGTCTCCTTACTTGAGAAAGAATGTACTGGCGCTAGAGGGGTACAGAGGAGGTTCACTAGGTTGATTCCAGAGTTGAGGGGGTTGGTTTATGAGGCAAGACTGAGTAGATTGGGATTATATTCATTGGAAATTAGAAGAATTAGGGGGATCTTATAGAAACATATAAAATTATGAAGGGAATAGATAAAGTAGAAGCAGAAAGGATGTTTCCATTGGCAGCTGCAACTAGGACTGGAGGGCAAAGCCTCAAAATTTGGGGCAAGCAGATTTTGGACTGAATTGAGAAGGAACTTTTTCATCCAGAGGGAATTCCTTGCCCAGTGAAGTTGACGCATCTTCAGTGAACGTTTTTAAAGCTAAGGTAGAATTTTTTTGAACAACGGAGGAATTAAGGGACATAGTCAGAGCGTGGGTAAGTGGAGCCAAGATGGCCTACTGCTCCTAGTCCTTATGTTCATATGTCAAATAGGCAATACTGGACCAAGTTATAGGCCTAAACCAACCATATTGACACCCACCACTGGTGCCAACACCGAAACAACATAAAGGGATACAAAATGAAGCAGAGCAAGATAGTGGACAAAGACGCATCCCACCCTGATGTGCTGAATGCTTTCTGTGCTCAACTTGAGCAGAATGCCAGCAGCGGGGTGTCAGTTGCCCTGACAGCCCTGGATGCACCTGTTCTTTCCATCACTGGTGCAGACATCAGATCAGTCTTCCTGGGAATCAACCCAAGGAAAAGGATGGGCCAGCACTGAGTCTTTGGCTATGCACTTAGATCCTGTGCGTACCAGCTGGCGGAGGTATTCACTTATATCTTTAACCTCTCCCTCCTCCAAGCTGAAGTCCCCACCTGCTTCAAGAAGATCATCATCATCCCAGTACTTAAGAAAGCACATGCAATGTATCTCAATAACTACCCCCCAGTGTCTTTGACCTCCACAATCATGAAGTGCTTCGAGAGGCTGGTCATGGCCAACATCAACTCTAGTTTCCCAGCTTGCCTCGATCGCCTGCAATTTGCCTACCGATGTAACAGGTTCACAGTGGATGCCATTTCTCTAGTTGTGCAGCACTCATCCCTGGAGCATTTGGAAAACAAGGGCACCTACACCAAGCTCCTGCACATCAACAATAACTCCGCCTTCAATACCATTCCATCTCCAGACTGATTTCAAAGCTCTGAGACTGGGATCTCAGCTCCACCCTCTACAACTAGATCCTCAACTTCCTGATCCAAAGACTGCAATCAATGAAGGTGGATAACAGTATCTCCTCCATCATTACACTCAATACTGGAGCCCCAACCCAAGGATGCATGTAGATGTCTTGGTCAAGAAGGTGCAACAATGCTGCTTCTTCCTCAGGCAGCTCAGGAAATTTGGCATGTCCATAAGGACCTTCACCAACTTTTATAGGTGCACCATAGAAAGCATTCTATTCAGGTGCATAATGGTCTGGTATGGCAACTGCTCTGCCCAGGACAATGAGAAACTCCAGAAGGTTGTGTATGCAGTCCAGACCACCACAGAAATCAGTCTCCCATCCATGGACTCTGTCTACACATCTCGTTGCCATGGAAATGCTGCCAACATCATCAAAGCCCCGTCCCACCTCGGTAATACTTTCTTACAACCTCCTCTGTCAGGCAGAAGGTACAGAAGCTTCAACATACCCACCAACAGGTTCAAGAACAGCTTCTTCCCTGCTGATATCAGACTGATGAATGGATTCTCTAATTTCAAATAATACTGATCTTGTTAATGTTGATCTTGCCTTGCATACATTTTGTGCAGTGTAAATGGTATGTCTTACTATGTTCAAGCTTTTTTTCACCCTATGATCAGTACGTCCTTGCTTACTATGATTTTCCTGTACTGCTTGTAAACAAGCTTTTCACTGTACTGAGGTATGTGAAAATAATTCAAATCAATCAAGAGTAACGATAGAATTGGAGGAAGATGCAATTTGCAGGGCATTGTAGAGATTTGATAAGGTCACAAAGTGCACAAGGGTTGTAGAAACGAGGATGCAGCCAAAGGATGTGGTGTAGCAATGCCAGGAGGTTGTGGAAAAAATGTCTATTAGAGGGATAGGAGGAGGTTACGGCGGTAGGAAGGATGTGGAAGCTGCAGGTGATTACAGAGTCAGAAATCACGTGATACCAGATTATAGTTCAACATGTTTATTTGAAATCACAAGCTTTTGGAGTGCTGCTTCTTCGTCAGGAAGTCACCTGACAAAGGAGCAGTGCTTTGAAATCTTATGATTTCAAATAAACCCATTGGACTATAGCCTGGTGTTGTGTAACTTCTGCCATTGTCCACCCCAGTTGAACATCTTCGTATCATGGCAATTACAGAGATAGGAATGGTTCTAGTGGCTGGATGAAATGATAAAGATAGGAAGGTTAGCAATGACTGAAGGGGGTACACTTACAGAAGGATGATAGCAACTCGAGGAATTCTGAGAAAGTGAGAGCTGTAGCAATGGGAGGAGGTCACGGATAGAAAAGATTATCAAGACTGGGCGAACTTACAGACAGAAAAAGGGTTAAAGTAGCTTTAGAAGATCACACAAATTGGCTGGAGGGATTGGAAGACTTGAAGCAGATAGGGACATTTATACAGACTATCAGAGGGCACAGAGTTAGTGAGGTGCTGTGACCTTGGATTAGCAATCTTAACTGTTAGTTGCATCCCAATAATAAAAATTGATCTTCCCAAGAAATGGATTCTGTATTCAAGGCCAAATTGACGAATTAGGACCTTTGGTTAGTTGAACTGATTTATGTATTCAGACTAGAGTTGATACTAGTTATGATCTATTAGAACTGAGTACCATGTTAAGACATGCTACCATCAAGGGGTCTTTGAGAATGAGTAAAACGTGAAGCAATTTGAATTCAGAAAAATATACACTCACATTTTCAGCCTTAGGCAATCCAGAAGATATGAAATTAGTAAGTTTAGTTCACATGCCAATCATCAGATGGATATTCTGTAATGCCAGGGCTTACTATATTCTGAGTGAACAAGAATAATAACTGCTGTCAATTAGCTTGGGAAGCTAAGAAATTAAAAACAATTGTGAAATGCATATTAGCATTTGAAACATTAGCACTAGTATAGGAATATGGGATTGGGCTTGTCTAACATTTGGAAGGAAATGCTATACAAGGGGAAATCTGAGAAAAATATGCCTGCAGAATAATATGTGGTGTTATGGACCAGACCAGATCCCAACAAAATATTCTAGAAGGTAGTCTAGACCCTAACTTTTCTTATTTTACAGGTAGGTGTAAAATGTGTGTTCCAAATGTGATGCGACTGGTCGAACTATTTGATGTTAAGCAAAACGCAATTTATTTAAACACTGTAGTCAAAATACAAAATTAACCAAATAGGGCTGAGGAATGACAGATGTTTAATTTAGATAAATATGAGGTGCTGTATTTTGGGAAAGCAAATCTTAGCAGGACTTATACACTTAATGGTAATGTCCTAGGGAGTGTTGTTGAACAAAGAGGTCTTGGGGCGTAGGTTCATAGCTCCTTGAAAGTAGAGTCACAAGTAGATAGGATAGTGAAGAAGGTCAAAGTTTGTGAGAAGATTTGTAGCTCGGGTGCTCGTGGTTGTGGTTGTGTTCGCCGAGCTGGGAATTTATTTTGCAGACGTTTCGTCCCCTGTCTAGGTGACATCCTCAGTGCTTGGGAGCCTCCTGTGAAACCTGCAGACATTTCGTCCCCTGTCGAGGTGACATCCTCAGTACTTGGGAGCCTCCTGTGAAGCCCACAGGAGGCTCCCAAGCACTGAGGATGTCACCTAGACAGGGGACGAAACATCTGCAACACAGATTCTCAGCTCGGTGAACAGAACCACAACAGTGAAGAAGGTGTTTGATATGCTTTCCTTTATTGTTCAGAGTATTGAGTACCGGAGTTGGGAGGTCATGTTGCGGCTGTACAGGATATTGGTTAGGCCATTTTTGGAATATTGCGCACAATTCTGTTCTCTTTTCTATCAGAAGAATGTTGAGAGACTTGAAAGAGTTCTGAAAAGATTTAAAAGATGTTGCCAGGGTTGGAGGGTTTGAGCTATAAGGAGAGGCTGAATATGATGGGACTGTTTTTTGCTGGAGCATTTGGAGGCTGAGGAGTGACCTTATAGAGGTTATAAAAATCATGAGGAGCATGGATAAGATAAATAGAAAAAGTATTTCCCCTGGGTCAGGGGAGTCCAGAACTAGAGGGCATAGGTTTAGGGTGGGGGGTAAGATATAAACGAGACCTAAGGGGCAACCCTTTCACACAGAAAATGATACATGTATGGAATGAGCTGCCAGAGAAAGTGGTGAAGTTTAGCACAGTTGCAACATTTAAAAGGCATCTGGATAGGTATATGAATAGAAAGGGTTTGGAGGGATATGGGCCGGGTGCTGGCAAATGGGACTAGATTAGGTTAGGATACCTAGTCGGCATGGACAAGTTGGATCGATGGGTCTGTTTTCATGCTGTACATCTATATGACTCTCTGATTCTAATAGATACAGTATGAATTATTAATTAACTGTTCCAATATAGTAACATCCCATAAATGCACACCTTGGCAAAAAGGTAATTTCAGACACAGATTCTTCCCTGTTCTCTAATCCAGGAGGAAATAGCATTAAGAGAGGTTTCAGAGAAAGTAGCAGCTAGGAATCCTTCACTGAAGCTCCTAAACCTTCTGGGACCCAAACAGCTTCTGACTGCTGCAGCTTAAAAAAACTGGAAAGCCTGATCTGAGAGAAGTGGCCACTTCATTTACATTGTTACAACAGTTTCTAAAAAAAACCAGAAGGTCTCATACATGGTTGAATTAGGCAGGCTCCAGCAGTCACTTCAGTACCTCTATCTTTACGACCTCTCTTCAAGGAAACCCTGGACAAAATAGCCTTTTTAAAGTGACAGCATTGTCGCAGTGGATGATGATTCTCTTTGGGACACTTTATTTGACACAGGATGTCGCAAAGAAAGAAATTGACCTTGCCATTATGAAAGAAATGTTGGGAAGAAAATAAAACCCATTGGCACATGTTGCAAATTGTCAGATTGTCTTTGAAGAGAACTATTTGCCTCAAGAAATTATTAGATGTTCATAAAGAATGACATTTAATGAGAATATGGAAAATTAATTTACTATTGAACATTTTTTCTCTAAAGAACGAAGGGGGAAAATGGAAGTTTAATTGTATTGCAATGCAACATATAGAAAATGAAAAAAATCTTTTCATTGTTTCTGTTTAAGGATTGTTTGTCTATTTAAAAATATGTATAGAAAAGCTACTTGGAGAACAAGTGAATCTTTTGATACAGCAAGTATTTAAGGTTAGAAATGATAATGGTGATGGCTGTTAAATCATGGAAAAGCGTCCATGTAGTGCAGTAGTGCTGTTCCTACTTGTGGACCAAAAGGCCCAGGTTAAAATCCCACCTACTCCAATGATGTGTTTAAACAGGGTTGATTAAAATTACCAATGTCTAGGTATTCTATTGTTAAGTTAATTAGTGATGCAGATAATTTGGTGGTGGCTTATTTTAAAGAAAAACCCTGGATATTCTGATCCTGATGGGCAGTACTTGTATAATTGGTGAAACCGGGGATTTGATGACGTGGGCCAATTAAAAAATGTCTAGATGTGTCCCACAAAGTCTTCAGAGAGAGATAGGCACTGTGGGTGCTGGACTGCATTCCTTCCTGTCCAAGCTCTGTTTGAATTCAGTTCCTTCCCTTTCTTTCTGCCCTTTTATCTTTAGACCATAAGATGTAGGAACAGAATTCCAAACGATTTATCAGGTATAGCTTCCCTTTGACAAAGCTGTGCTGTCCGTATTTTACTCTGCACTTCCAAGTACTCCACAATCTTATCCTTAATAATTGGCTCTAACATTTTACAAATGACCAAGGTCAGACTACTTGGCCTATAGTTTCCTGTCTTTTGCCTTCCTTCTTAAACAAGGGTGTTAGATTAGGATTTTTCAGTCCTCTGGGACTCTCCCTGACTGCAGTGATTCCTGAAAGATCACCACCAATGCCTTGAAAATCCCCTCTGCTATCTCCTTCAGAACTCTGGGATGTAGTCCTTCTGCATTGGGTGATGTATTCACCTTCAGAGCTTTTAGCTTTCCCTGCACCTTCTTTGTGATGATCACTGTACTCACCTCTACCCCTGACTCTTGAAGTTTTGGTACCCTGCTGATGTCTTCCACTTTGAAACTGATGCAAAACGCCTATTTCGTTCCTCCACCATTTCTTTCTTCCCTATGACTACTCCTCTGGCTTCATTTTCCAGTGGTGCAATGTCTTTCATACCTTTTAGATACCTAAAAGCACTCTTACCTCATTAACATACAGTTTCCCATTCAAACTGTTTAAAAAAGGAGGTAGACAAAAAGCAGGTAACTATAGGCCCCGTAACTTAACTTCTGTAGTGGGGGAAATGCTTGAGTCTACCATCAAGGAAGAAATTGTGAGGCATCTGGGTAGTAATTCTGACATCGGTCAGATACAGCATGGGTTCATGAAAGGTAGATCATGATTAACTAATTTACTGGAATTATTTGAGGACATTATGCGCATAGTGGACAATGGGGAACCAGTGCACGTGGTGTATAATTTTCCAGAAGATATTCAACAAGGTGCTGCACAAAATGCTGCTGCATATAATAACCATAGAATTCCTACAGTATGAAAACAGGCCATTTGGCCCAATGGGTCCATACTGACCCTCCAAAAAGCATCCCAACCAGACCCACTCCCCACACTATCTCTGTAACCTACATTTTCCTCTGGCTAACCCACCTAAGCCTGCACATCCCTGAACACTCTGGACAATTTAGCATGGCCAATCCACCTAACTTGCACATGTTTGGACTGTGAGAGGAAACCGAAGCACCTGGTGGAAACTCGCGCAAACATGGGGAAAACCTGCAAACTCCGCACAAACAGTTGCCTGAGGGAGGAATCAAAGCTGTGTCGCTGGCTCAATTAGGCAGCAGTGCTAACCACCGAGTCACTATGCCACCCCAAAGATGTGTGTATTACAGGAATTAGCAGGGATGAAAGATTGGTTAACTAACAGAAAGCAAAGAGTGAGGAGAAATGGGTGTTTTTTGGGTGGCAATCAGTGGCTCGTGGTGTGCCTCAGGGATCAGTGTTTACAATTTATATAAATGATTTGGAGTTAGGGATTAATTGTAGAGTGTCAGAGTTTGCAGATGACATAAGATGAGTGGTAGAGCAAAGTGTGAAGAAGACACTGAAAATCAACAGAGGGATATAGATCAGTTAAGTGAGTGGGCAAGGATCTGACAGATGAAGTACAATGTTGGTAAATGTGAGGTCATCCATTTTGGTAGGAATAATAACAAATGAACTTTTATTTAAATGGTGAAAAATTGTAGTTTGGTGTCCTCGTGCATGAATCACAAAATATTGGTTTGCAGGTGCAGCAGGTAATTAAGAAGGCAAATGGAATATTGTCCTTCATTGCTAGAGGGATGGAGTTTAAAATTAGGGAGGTTATGCTGCAGCTGTATAGGATGCTGGTGAGGCCACACCTGAAGTACTGTGTATAGTTTTGGTCTCCTTACTCAAGAAAGGATGTACTGGCACTGGAGGAGGTGCAGAAGATGTTCACTAGATTGATTATGGGGTTGAGACGGTTGGCTTATGAGGAGATATTGAGTAGCCTGGGATTTTACTCATTGGACTTTAGAAGAGTGAGAGGCGATCTTATAAAAACAAATAAAATTATGAAGGGAATACATAAGATAGAATCAGGGAGGCTGTTTTTTAAACCAGTGTGACAAAATACTTCATGTTTTCAATAATTATAAAGAATTTTGTTGCAAAGTTGTATTCTAGTCTAATTTCACAGTTGAACTTCCTCCACAACATCTTATTGCTTCCATTTACACCACAATGGTATTTCCTATGCCACAATGGTATTTTCCATTTAGAAAAGAGAAAGACTAATTAGAAATCCAGGTTCAGCAAGGTGGTGAGTTGGAGGAAGGCAAAATAAATGCAGCAAAGGTATTTGCTATTTACTTTTACTGATTTAAACTTTATTTTGTTTTCAGAATACACTCCATCATCAAATAGTGGACTGAAGAAATTAGCAAAACCGGAGTCAAAAGGATCTTCTGAGAAACAGCATAACACGGATAGTAAGAAAGAGCATGTCTTAATACTCAATATCATGTTCAATAATTTTAGAACCTGAATACCTTCTTCCATGTGCTTTACTCATGTCCACACCCCAGGCCTTGTCATGACATGGGCTGCTTTCAGCAAAACCAAACCCATTTACACCTACTTATGGCCCCATTATCAGCTTGCCTGTCTCCTGAGGGTACTGCCATCTGGCCCTTGTGTTCCTAACAGTCATTTTCTCTCTCTCTCTCTGGGCTCCAACACACACTTTTCCGAGCTACTGTCAGTACAGAGGAGAGTCACTGGGCTTGAAACCTTAATTTTGTTTTCTCTCCACGGATGCTTCCAGACCTGCTGAATTTCTCCAATGATTTCTGTTTTTGTTTAAGAAACAGCATGGTTAATCCAAAATGAATAGTATATTTGCAGTGAGTTACATCATGCATAGGTACATTTTATGTCTGCCAATTGATATATGAGTGGAGTGTGTAAAATAAAGGAGGAGACCAGTAAAGTGTTAGATATTTGACCTACCCGAAGCCTGTTGTGGCCCTTACATGGATAATTAGCTGCCAGTTAAGGGCCTCATTCTGCCTCTGCTGTAAGGTTTTCTAATGGTGAAAGGAAGGTGACCACCTCGGCAAATTTCAAAGCACAGACCACTGATGAGCAGGAAGTGTTTACCTCCTTTAGGGTGGGTCCCTGGCCTGAATGAGCACAGATCACCACTGAAGGTGGTTTCCACCCCTTTTGCCTCTCTGCACTCTCTGTAATACTACACCCTACCCTCAACCCCCACTCGTTCAACTCTCAGAAGGGTCTTCCAGGAACACTGATGTGAAATTCCAGCAGTGACCACTGTTGCCTTCTAATCAAATTGGACGCCATGTCGCTATACTGGGATTTCCTGTTGCAAGTCAGAAGTTCCATTCTGATCCAATTGGAGCACCCCCATTCCTACAACTCACATCGCTGTATTGTAGTTAGATTTCCCGCCAATGGTGTGCTAGCTAACATCCAGCTCAAGGATGGTGGAAGTGGGATGTAGTAATCTGGCCCCTATAAAATCCATGGCATAATATTTTTTGTCACTTGCTAATTCTTAGTTTTACCAGTTCACTTGCTATACTGAATGCTGGACAGTGTTTAATAAATGTATTGATTCTGCCATTCACTTTTTATTCTTGAAAAAATTAATTTGAGTAATTACAAACTTTTCAGATGATTTGAAATATTAATTGAAATAGAAAAAATATAATCTACTGTTGTTCCTAACTCTTAAAATGTACTTTTTTCATTGTTTTATTCGAGTTTTGACTAATAATGCCAGTTCTTCTGTTCCCAATAATGATATGGCTTCCTGGCAATCTCTACAAGGATTACAGATTCCAAGTTGTAGGGTCATACAATCATGCCACATGACTTTAGTTTACAGAAGTCTTGTTGGGTAACATATTCTCTGTATTGAGTCATATAGCATGGAAGTATACTCTTTGGCCCAACTCGTCCATGTCAACATGTTTCCTAAACCTAACTACTCCTATTTGTCTGTGTTTTGCCCTTAACTCTGTAAACCTTTCCTATCCTTGTACCTGTCCGAATGTCTTTTAAATGTTGTAATTGTACTTGCCTCTGCCACTTCCTCTGGCAGCTTGTTCCATATACGCACCACCCTCTGTGTGAAGAAGTTGCCCCTCAGGTTCCTTTTAAATATTTCCACTTTCACGTAAAACTATGCTGTTTAGCTGTGGACCCCCCTGCCCTGAGGAAAAGACTTTTGCTACTCACCTTATTTCTCCCCCTCATAATTTTATAATGATTTTAAAAGTAATGTATTTCAAGTTGACACTTGCTGCCAGGTTTTGGACATTTACTCATGACTTTTACTCTTTCACCCAATCACTTTCCTCACATCTTAATCCCAAAAATGCTCTTTCTCTTAACGTTAGGTCCACTGTGATTCTTAGTTACCCCAATGTTTTAAGTGCATTTTCTTAAATTTTTTTATAACTGGCTTTTGCCAACCTCAGTTCAAGAATTTTTGATCTTGAAACTCATCTCAGCAGAAAAGTATGAAATAACCAGAGTTTGGGCATTCATGTTTGTTAACTAAGTACAAGGTTTGAATGGTTGGCGGTGTTCCTCAGCTGGTCAGAGTTCATTGTGTTAACAATTGAAAAACTGTTGATGCTTTACAAAATACTGAGATGTCACGCTGATCCTTGTCATGACCGCAAGGCATGTTTCCAGTGTGGCCAGTGAACTGTCAATTAATATAGCTCATTTAACCCTTTTGAATTTGTATAGTACAAGTTTAAGTAGACCCATAGTCAAGCTTTTGGCTTAAATAGGTTAAAGGATTTTTTAAATACATTCATTCACTGATGAGAGCCTCGTTGGCTGGTCTGGCATTTATTGCCCATCCCTTAAGGGCGGCACGGTGGCACAGTGGTTAGCACTGCTGCCTCACAGCACCAGAGACCTGGGTTCAATTCCCGCCTCAGGCGACTGACTGTGTGGAGTTTGCACGTTCTCCCCGTGTCTGTGTGGGTTTCCTCCGGGTCCTCCGGTTTCCTCCCACAGTCCAAAGATGTGCGGGTCAGGTGAATTGGCCATGCTAAATTGCCCATAGTGTTAGGTAAGGGGTATATGTAGGGGTATGGGTGGGTTGCGCTTCGGCGGGTCGGTGTGGACTTGTTGGGCCGAAGGGCCTGTTTCCACACTGTAAGTAATCTAATCTAATCTTATTTGCCTTGGGAGGGTCATTATGAGCTGCATTGAATTACAGCAATCTGTGGAGTATAGGTATGGTTATGGTGCTGTAGGAAGAGTGTTCCAGGACTTTTATCCATTAACAGTGAAACAGTAGTCACAGATTTGGAAGTTCCTGTTACTTGGTGAGTTGCTGCCATACATTTTGAGGGTGGCATATGCTATTGCCACAATGAGGAGTGGAATTTTTAGGTGGTTAATGGGGCTGTCGGTCAAGCTTCTGGAGTATATTTGGAACTGTACTTTTTCTATCACAATCCTGACTTGTGACTAGTAAATTGGTAGACAGGCTTTATGAAATCAGGAAGAGGGTTAGTCACCACAGAACTCTCAGCCACTGACCTGTTCTACTAGCTAAAGCATTTGTAAGACTGTTTCAGTTCAGTTTCAGTAGACTGTCCTAATCTCTAGGATGTTGATAATGGGAGGATTGGGGGGAGGGGGGATGTGTGGTGGGGTGTATAGGGGAGGGGAGGAGTGGTTCAGTGATGCTGATACCATTGAATTTCAAGTGGAGACAGTTAATTTTTCTCTTGTTGGATACGATCATTACTTGTCACTTACATTGTATGGCTGTTGATCAGGTCTTGTTGCATATGGATATAGGCTGCTTCACTGTCTAAGAAGTCATGAATGGTACTGAACATTATTCAATCATCAGAAAACTTCTTACCTCTTCACTTGTGACAGAGTGAAGGCCAATAATGAAAAATGGTTGGGTGTAGGACTGTATCCTGAGTAACTCCTGTTCAGGGGCTGAGATGAATGAACTCCACCACAAGAACATCTTCCTTTTTGCGAAGTTTAATTCCAACGCACTGAGAGCTTTCCCCTTCATGTACAGGTTGTAGTTAAATAAAATTCTGCTGTTGTTGATGGCTTACATTGTCTCATGATTTATCAGTTTTGAATTGTTAGATCTGTTCAAAATCTATGCTCTTTGTGTGCTAGTTATTTGCACACTACACAGTGTGAACAATATCAATGTGAATGTGAGATTTTGCCTCCATAAGGACTTTGCAATGATCACTCCTATCATTACTGTAATGAATAACGAATAGGTCAGATAAATCTTTTCCTTATGTGTTCCCTCACCATTTACTGTTGACCCAGCCAAACAACTATTTCCTTTAGGATTCAGTCAGCTCGGTCAGTAGTGATGGCTACCAAGCTATGATTAGTGATGCATATTAAGTATATAGTATATTCGTTATCCTTGGCACTTCAATACTACATCCAGTTGATGTTCAACATGGAGGAGTATTGAGCTATCACCTGAACAGGCGGTAGAATGGTAGCTGGGAAATAGCAGGCAGTTTCCTTGGCAATGTTTGACCTGACATCTGGTTACTGAAGAAGGGTAACGGGACCTGAAATGTCAACTCTTCTTTCTGTCCACACATGCTGCCAGCTGAGTTTCTCCAGCAATTTCTGTTTAATTTCTGATTACTGAAGGTTCTTTTCTTCAGAGATAAATGGACACAATTGATAACAAACAATTACAAATGTCAAGATTATCAGTAGTACAGACAGGAAAAAGAAAACTAATAAGAAGAATGCCACAATAGGTCTCTGTGGTATTCTGTTGATGCTGTTGCTTGAATTCCTTGTTGCCGAAGCAAAGAGGTTAACACTTGAAGTCAGATCTATTAATGACCCGGCTGCAACAGGAACGAAGTATCCGAGGTTACCTATCCAATTGAAAGGATAGGCAGATGGGCAGGGGAACGGGGTTGTCTTCTTGGCAAGAAATGAAATTAACTTGAAAGAAAGAAACAATTATAAGGTCAGTAGGTGTAGAATCTGTGTGGACATGAGGAGTGCAGATTCTGGAAAGTCAGCGTTGAAATGTGTGGTGCTGAAAAAGCACAGCAGTCCAGGCAGCATCCAAGGAACAGGAGAGTCGACGTTTCAGGTGTAAGCCCTTCATCAAGATTATGGAGGGGGAAAGGGCGGAGAGATAAATAGGAGGGTGTGGGGTGGGCTGAGGAAAAGTAGCTGGGAAGGCGATAGGTAGATGCAAGTAGGGGGTAATTCTGATAGATTAGATTAGAGTGGTGCTGGACAAGCACGGCAGCATCCGAGGAGCAGGAAAATTCCTGATGAAGCTCCTTGGATGCTGCCTGACTTGCATTATTTTCTGGCATGACTCTAACCTAGACTCTGATTTCCAGCATCTGCAGTCATCACTTTTGCCTGGGTAATTGTGATAGATTGGTGGGGAAGATGGAGTGGATAGGTGGGAAGGAAGATGGACAGATCAAAAGGGCGGTGCCGAGTTGGAGGGTTGGATCTGGGATGAGGTGGTGGAGGGGAGATTTGGAAATCCATGAATTTGATGTTGATGCTGTGTGGTTGAAGGATCCCAAGGCAAAAGATGAGGCGTTCTTCGGTGGATTTGGTGGTGAAGGAGGCCCAGGACTTGTATGTCCTTGGGGAAAAGTGGCATGTGGAGTTGAAATGGTTGGCCACAGGGTAGTGGGGTTGTTTGGTTCTTGTGTCCCAGAAATGTTCCCTGAAACTCCTGTCTCCCCAATGTAGAGGAGAACACATCGAGAGCAATGGACACAGTAGATGAGGTGGGTGGATGTGCAGGAATATTTCTGCTGGATGTGAAAAGATCCTTTGGGGCCTTGGATGAAGGTGAGGGGGGAGGTGTGGGCGCAGGTTTTAGACCTCTTACAGCGGCAAGGGAAGGCGCTAGGTGTGGAGGCTGGATTGGTGGGCAGCATGGATCTAACAAGGAAGTCATGCAGGGAGTGGTCTCTGCAGAATGCAGATAGGGATGGGAAGGGAAATATATTTCTGGTGGTGGGGTCTGATTGGTGGTGGAAATGGTGGAGGATAATGCGCTATATCCTGAGATTAGTGGGGTGGACAGTGAGGACCGGGGGCGTTCTATCCTTGTTACGGTTGGAGGGGTGTGTTTGTCTGCTCCCAGGAAGAGCTATGCCACTCTACAACATCTCAGATGGCCTCCTATTTCAAGGACTGCAGTTTCTCCTCCCACATGATCAACAATGTCCTCCAGCACAACTCCTCCACTTTCCACACCTCCACCCTTGAACCCACCCCTCTAGTCCCAACAAGGATAGAACCCCAACCCCCCCCCCCGCCCGGTCCCGACCTTCCAACCCACTAATTTCTAGATATATCGCATTATTCTCCACCATTTCCACCGTCTACAATCAGACTCCACCACCAGAGAATTATGGGGAGAATTCAGGAGGATGGGAATGTGAAGTATATCAGTCATAATCGAATAATGAACCAGGTGGCCTAATTCTGCTCCTATATCTTATGGTCTTATAGACATAATCACAACAACCTGTTTTGAACTTTAAGAGATTTGGAGAAGTTTTCCTTGGGCTTAGAGATAAGCTAATGCCTATGGAGGGAGAATATTACAATATTACACTGTCTCTGAGATTTTTCAACAGAGGTTAGTTGTCTTTGATATTTTTATGTCAAGATTGATCCTGGGTATTATGTGTTCTTGTTTAAGGAAACAGCTATGGTTGCAATTCTTGCATGTGCATTTTTGTTTGCCCCCTCAGAGTACATATCAGGTAATCAATCAGCTGTAGTGAAAAGTCCTGCAAAAGATTTTCTGCACCTACAGAATTATGATCAATTAAGAGAAATGTTGCTCTTTTTTGAGGTTTCTCATGTGATGTTTAATGATTTAACACCACATGCAAAGGAAATAATTTCCAGCAGAGTAATGTATCCTCATTATTACATTAATGTATCAGTCCAGATCGTGAGTACATGTATCGTTACAGACTGTCAAATAAAATTAAGAACATATATCAAGACATTATTTTATTTACATTGCAAATTGAAAATGCATTGAAAAGTTATTTTAACTCATGCTCAACAGCAGTAATACTTCTTTGGTCTGGCTCTTGTGGTGCAGTAGTAGTGCCTCTACCTCTGGGCCAGAAGGTCTGGATCCATGTCCCACCTGACTCAGCCATGTCATAATGAATCCGAACAGGTTGATTTTAAAAAAAACTTTGGAAACATTCATAAAATTAAAACATATGTATAATCAATACCTTTACAATTATCTCAAAAATGTTAACATTTTTGTTATACCCATCTCCAGGTGCATCTTGTTTGCCCCAATAACATGATTAGTTTATAATGCATCATAACAATATTTTGCTTTATGTACAGTTTGAGTTACAGGAGGGCAAATAAGAAATTAATATTTAAACACTATGTTTAGAGTAAAACACATTCAATCATCAACACAGCAAAACACTACTTGAATTAAAAAAATTTGTTCACAGGTATGTTTCATTTTTCTTTCAGAACAGATTGCATCACCAAATAATGAACTGAAGAGGTTAACCAAACCGGAGTCAAAAAAGTCTTCTGAGAAACAGCAGAAAGTGGATGTTAAGGAACAGTATATTGTATCCAAGATGAATGGTAATTATTATTAGCAGCAGATTACTGCATCGCATTTTTTTAACCTATCACAACTTATTTCATTCATCACTTTGATATACTGAACATTTAGCAGTGTTCTAAAGAAGTATGAAGGATAACAATTATGTTTTCCTTTTTTGAGGTAGTGCCATGAAACTAAGTTTGACATTTCTCAGCCCTAAAGTCGTCGGTCCAATGATGACTAAATGGGCCGATACTGGATTCCCACACACTGTCACAGACAGGTAGGGGCAGGTGGTCTTTGAAGAACCATGGGATGGGATGGGATGCTCAGGTTTTGCATGTGTTGCATTAGTCTCCATTCAGCCAGTCAGAGACAATCAAGATGATTAGCATCTTCATGGATGTTTCTTTTCCTTTTTGTGCAATCTTGGGCAAAAGATCCCTAATTATTGGTGGGAATGTTGCATTTTTTCAGGGAGACATGGAGAATGGCCATGATGCTTTAACTTGTTTTGAAATTTTTGTCAGGTAAGCAAACAGGGTGGCATGCTGGTTCAGTGGTTAGCACTGCTGCCTTCCAGCACCAGGGACCCGGGTTTGATTCCCACCTCAGGTGGCTGTGTGGAGTTTGCACATTCTTCCCGTGTTTGCCTCCAGGTGCTCCGGTTTCCTCCCACAATCCAAAAATGTGCTGGTTAGGTGAATTGGCCATGGTAAATTGCCAATAGTATCAGGTGCATTAGTCAGGGGTAAATATAGGGTAGGAAAATGGGTCTGGGTGGGATGTTGTTCGGAGGGTCGGTGTGGACTTGTTGGGCCAAAGGCCCTGTTTCCATACTGTAGGGAATCTAATCTAAAAGCAAAATACTCTAGATGCTGGAAATCTGAGATGAGTACAGGAAATGCTGGAGAAATTCAGCTGGTCTGAAGAAGAGTCTTATTGGACTGAAAACATTAACTTTGTTTCTCTATCCACAGATGCTGTTAGACCTAAATTTCTCCAGCATTTTCTGTGCTTAATATAATTGATATTGTCTGCGCAATGTAGCTGATTGATTAAAGCCAATGTCTCAGCACTGGGGATATTGACTTGAATGAGGACATTGATATTCAAGTGCCTCTCCTGCGGATGGATTAATACATTTTTGCAGAGATATTGTTGGTGATATTTCTGTGGCAATTTGATATGTCTACTGTATACTCTCCATGTTACCATCTCCAGGGAAAGTAACACTACATTCCTGTGTGGTGTATGAGTTTGGTCCCTGGTTTGAAAGCATTGTCATAATAAACTCTGTTCCTCAAATGGCTAAAGGCTGCCTTGGCACATTGGAAGTGATATTAAATTTGATCATCAATATCTGTCCTCACTGATTGGAGGCTCCCAAGGTATAAGAATCAATCCAAGTTGTCTAGTGACTCGCTGTGAATCATAATAGTCAGGGTTGATGTTACATGGCTGGTAGAGAACCCTTGTCTTCTGGATATTTAACCTGAGGCCTCCAAGCAACCATATGTGTATTGCAACTCAATTGGTTTTTATTAATTCATGGGATGACAGCATCGTTGGCAAGGCCATCATTAATTGCCCATCCCAAATTGCCCAGAGGTAGTTCAGAGTCAACCACATTGCAGTGGGGTAGGCCAGGCCAGGTAAGGCTGGCAGTGTCCTTCCTTAAAGGGCGTTAGTGAACCAGATGAGTTTTTCCCGACAATCGGCTGTGGACCTGCAGTCGCATGTAGGTAAGGACAGCAAGATTTCCTAGGAACAATCTTCAATGATCATGGTCATCATTAGACTCTTAATTCCAGATTTTTATTCAATTCAAATTCCACCATTTGCCATGGCAGGATTCAAACCCAGAACCCCAGAACATTTCCTTGGTCTATGGATTAACAGTTCAGTGATAATATTGTTAGGTCATCACCCAACCTCGATTCCCTGAGCTCTAACTTGATACTTGCTTTCATAACTGTCATCCTTTAAAATTGCTGCGGAAAACCTCTCTTTTTGAGAAAGTTATTGGTCCTATTCAAATATCTTCGATGGGACTTCAACGTTGTGGCCATTTCGGAGACATGGATAGAAGAGGGTGAGGAATGGATGTTGAAGGTTGCAGCGTTTAAATCTTTCATTAAGAACAGGCAAGGCGGTAAAAGAGGGGGAGGTGTGGCCTTGTTAGTCAAGGATAGTATAACGGTGGCTGAAAGAACATTTGACAAGGATTCGTCTGCTGAGGTAGTATGGGCTGAGGTTAGAAACAGGAGAAGAGAGGTCACACTGCTGGGAGTTTTGTTATAGGCCTCTGCAGAGTTCCAGGGAGGTGGAGGAGAGGATTGGCCAAATGACTCTGGGTAAGAAGTGAAAAGAACAGGGTGGTCATTATGGGGGACTTTAACTTCCCCAACATTGACTGGAAATTCCTGATGAAGGGCTTATGCTCGAAACGTCGAATTCTCTATTCCTGAGATGCTGCCTGGCCTGCTGTGCTTTGACCAGCAACACATTTGCAGCTGTGATCTCCAGCATCTGCAGACCTCATTTTTTACTGGAAATACTATTACTCCAGTATGATGGATGGATCAGTTTTTGTCCAGTGTGTGCAGGAGGGTTTCCTGACACTGTATGTTGAAGGGCTGACAAGAGGGGAGGCCACACTGAATCTGATACTTGGTAATGAACCGGCCAGGTGTTTGATTTAGTTGTAGGTGAGCACTTTGGACAGAGTGACCATAATTCAGTTACGTTTAGTTTAGTGATGAAAAGGGATAAGTCCATGCCATGGGGCGAAGGCAATTATAATGCGATTAGGCAAGACTGAGGATGCATAGAATGGGGTAGCAAAATGCAGGGGATGCAGATAATGGAAATGTGGTGCAGGTTTAAGGAATGTATATTGTGTGTCCTTGATAGGTATGTCTCTGTCAGGCAGGGAGGAAGTGATAAGGTAAGGGAACCGTAGTTTACTATGGAAATTGCATCTCTTGTTAAGCGGAAGAAGAAGGCTTTTGTGACAATGAGACTGAATTGTTCAGATGAGGCAATGGAGAGTTACAGGTTAGCTAGGAAGGATTTAAAGAGAGAGTTAAGAAGAGCAAAGAGAGGACAGGAGCAGTCTTTAGCAGGTAGAATAAAGGAGAATCCTCCAACTTTCTATAGGCATGTGAGGAATAAAAGGATGATTAGGGTGGGTATAGGGCCAGTCAAAGACAGAAGTGGGAAGTTGAGTGTGGACCCTGTAGAAATCAGACAGGTGCAAAATGAACATTTTTCAATGGTTTTCACTCAGGAAAAGGAGAATATTGTAGAGGAGAAGAATGAGGTACGAGATATTAGACTAGAAAGGATCGATGTTAGTTACGAACAGGTGTTATCAATTCCAGAAGGAGTGAAAGTAGACAAGTCCACTGGGCCGTTTGGGATTTATCCAAGGATTCCCTGGGAAGCTAGGGAAGAGATAGCGGAGCCTTTGGCTTTGATCTTTGAGTTGTCATTGTCTACATATTTAGTACAGAGGACTGGAGGATTGCAAATGTTGTGTCCTTGTTCAATAACGGCAGTAGAGATGACCTAGGTAATCATAGATCTGTGAGCCTTACCTCTGTTGTAGGAAAGGTTTTGGAAAGGATTATAAGAGATAGGATTTATAATCATTTAGCAAGCAAAATTTGATTTCAGACAGTCAACATGGTTTCGTCAAGGGCAGGTCGTGTCTCGCAAACCTCATTGAGTTTTTTGAGAAGGTGACCAAACATGTAGATGAGGTTAGGTCAGTTTGCGTGGTATACATGGACTTCAGTAAAGCCTTCGATAAGGCTCCACAAATTAGGCTGTTGGAGAAAATGCAGAGGCATGGGATTGAGGTTGATTTAGCAGTTTGGATTAGAAATTGGCTTTCTGAAAGAAGGCAGTGAGTGGCGATTGATGGAAAATATTCAGCCTGGAGTCCGGTCATTAGTGGTGTGCCACAAGGATCTGTTTTGGAACCACTGTTGTTTGTCATTTTTGTGATGGGTTAGTAAGTTAGTAAGGCATAGGTGGATGGGTTAGTAAGTTTGCAGATGACACTCAAGTTGGTGGAGTAGTGGACAGTATGGAAGAATGTTACGGGTTGCAGGGGGACTTGGATAAACTGCAGAATTGGGCTGAGAGATGACAAATGGAGTTCAATGCAGCTAAATGTGAGGTGGTTCACTTTGGGAAGAATAACAGGAAGGCAGAGTACTGGTCAAAGGAAAGATTCTTGGTAGTGTGGAGATGCAGAGAGATCTTGGAGTCCATGTACATAGATCCCTGAAATTTGCCACCCAGGTTGATAGTGCTGTTAAGAAAGCATACGGTGTGTTAGGTTTCATTCGTAGAGGGACTGAGTTCTGGAGCCACAATATCATGCTGCAAAATGGTCGTGCAACCGCACTTGGAATATTGTGTACAGTTCTGGTCGGTCCATTACAGGAAGAATGTGGAAGCATTGGAAAAGGTGCAGAGGAGATTTACAGGGATGTTGCCTGATTTGAAGGGAAGATCTTATGAGGAAAGGCTGAGAGACCTGGGTTTGTTCTTATTGCAAAGAAGAAGGCTAAGAGGGGATTTGATAGAGACATAGAAGATGATTAGAGGGTTAGATATGGTAGATAGTGAAAGTCTTTTTCCTCTGATGATGACGTCAGCTTGTATGAGGGGGCATAATTACAAATTGAGGGGTGTTAGATTTAAGCCAGATGTCACAGGCAGGTTCTTTACTCAGAGAGTGCTAAGGGCGTGAAATGGCCTGCCTGCCAATGTAATTAACTCGGCCACATTAGGGAGATTTAAACAACCTTGGATAAGCACATAGAGTCATAGAGATGTACAGTATGGAAACTGACCCTTCGGTCCAACCCATCCATGCCAACCAGATATCCCAACCCGATCTAGTCCCACCTGCCAGCACCCGGCGCATATCCCTCCAAACCCTTCCTATTCATAAATCCATCCAAATGCCTCTTAAATGTTGCAGTTGTACTAGCCTCCACCACATCCTCTGGCAGCTCATTCCAGACATGTACCACCCGCTGCGTGAAAAGGTTGGCCCTTAGGTCTCTTTTATATCGTTCCCCTCTCACCCTAAACCTATGCCCTCTAGTTCTGGACTCCCCGACCCCAGGGAAAAGACTTTGCCTATTTATCCTATCCATGCCCCTCATAATTTTGTAAACCCTCAGCCTCCGACGCTCCAGGGAAAACAGCCCCAGCCTGTTCAGCCGCTCCCTGTAGCTCAGATCCTCCAACCCTGCCAACATCCTTGTAAATCTTTTCTGAATCCTTTCAAGTTTCACAACATCTTTCCAATAGGAAGGAGACCAGAATCGCACACAATATTCCAACAGTGGCCTGACCAATGTCCTGTACAGCTGCAACATGACCTCCCAACTCCTGTACTCAATACTCTGACCAATAAAGGAAAGCATACCAAATGCCTTTTCACTATCCTATCTACCTACGACTCCACTTTCAAGGACCTATGAACCTGCACTCCAAGGTCCCTTTGTTCAGCAATACTCTCTAGGACCTTACCATTAAATGTATAAGTCATGCTAAGATTTGCTTTCCCAAAATGTAGCACCTCCCATTTATCTGAATTAAACTCCATCTGCCACTTCTCAGCCCATTGGCTCATCTGGTCAAGATCCTGTTGTAATCTGAGGTAACCCTCTTCGCTGTCCACTACACCTCCAATTTTGGTGTCATCTGCAAACTTACGAACTGTTTCTCTTATGCTCGTATCCAAATCATTTATGTAAATGACAAAAAGTAGAGGGCCCAGCACCGATCCTTGTGGCACTCCACGGTCACAGGCCTTCAGTCTGAAAAACAACCCTCCACCACCACCCTCTGTCTTCTAGCTTTGAGCCAGTTCTGTATCCAAATGGCTAGTTCTCCCTGTATTCCATGACATCTAACCTTGCTAATCAGTCTCCCATGGGGAACCTTGTCGAACGCCTTACTGATGTCCATATAGATCACATCTACTGCTCTGCCCTCATCAATATTCTTTGTTACTTCATCAAAAAATTCAATCAAGTTTGTGAGACATGATTTCCCATGCACAAAGCCATGTTGACTATCCCGAATCAGTCCTTGCCTTTCCAAATACACATACATCCTGTCCCTCAGGATTCCCTCCAGCAACTTGCCCACCACCGAGGTCAGGCTCACTGGTCTATAGTTCTCTGTCTTGTCCTTACCACCCTTCTTAAACAGTGGCACCACGTTTGCCAACCTCCATTCTTCCGGCACTTCACCTGTGACTATCGATGATACAAATAAGTTTTCAAAAAAAGTTTTGTGATATACATATGAAAGAAGTGAATCTATCATGGTATTCGAACAAATGAAAGACTCAACAAATAACAAGGTATTTTTCAACATATAATTTCTGTTACATCACACTGTAAATTTTTGCTATAAATTCTGTGTCTTACAATTGTGTCGTCCACAACCACCTGATGAAGGAGCGGCGCTCCAAAAGCTAGTGCTTCCAATTAAACCTGTTGGACTATAACCTGGTGTTGTGTGATTTTGAACTATTGATCATCTGTGCTGGTAGAGCATGCATTTGACAGCGGTGCCTCAGATGTATCTTCTCTGAAGTTTCCACCAAAGCAGTATGGTAGCACAGTGGTTAACACTGCTGCCTCACAGCGCTAGAGACCTGGGTTCAATTCCTGCCTCAGGCAACTGTCTATGTGGAGTTTGCACATTCTCCCTCTGTCTGCGTGAGCACCCTCCGGGTGCTCCGGTTTCCTCCCACAGTCCAAAAATGTGCAGGTTCGGTGAACTGGCCATGCTAAATTGCCCATAGTGTTAGGTGAAGGGGTAAAGGTAGGGGAATGGGTCTGGGTGGGTTGCTGTTTGAAGTGTCGGTGTGGACTTGTTGGTTCGAAGGGCCTGTTTCCACTCTGTAAATAATTTAATCTAATGCATTGTTTTATGATGAGGTTGCCATTGGAACTGTCCAAAATAACAAATATTGGCTTGTAAAACTCAGCTCTATCAACAGTTGCTTAAGAAAAGATGCAGTAGCACTTGCTAGCTAACACATTGGCAAGGACTGCACAAACTGCTCCATCCCCTTCATGGACATGGTAATATGCATGTACTTTTCTTGGATGAATACTAGCTTGACCTCACCAACATCCTGCTGTGCTGCCATCTTGGCAATTTTAGGGGCCACATCCATGGACATCAGAAATGCAGTGAACTCCATTGTATTGTCAATGTTCACTTGCTGTTTGTTCTTTTTCCAACAATGTCGAGAATTACAAAGTTAAGATCAAGACTGGGTGGAGCTTGATACGGAGTATTCAAAATGGTGACAACATGGCCATTACACTGAGTCATGTCTTGAATCCAAAAGTCTGTATGCTGTGGCTAAAAAGGAGGGAAGTGGGAAAAAATTCTGTAATTCGGAACCCATTATTTTGTCCAGCATTCTGCCCCATGTGTCTGAAGATCTGCTGGTTGATGTGCAGTCACATCAAGACCCACAGCAGAAATTTGCATCCTGAGTAGAAGTCATCCTCAAATAAGAGACTGCCAGTGAAACTGAGACCAGGTTGAAAAATTACTTAACCAAAGTTCAAAAGCATTAATAGTAATAATCCAAGACAGCTATAAACAGATTTTTTTTTTTAAAAACTATGTAACCAATGTTTTTGCATTTGTCTGATACAAATTATTAACTTTTTTTGACAAATTAATGTATATTTATTATTTTAACAAAACATATAATTCTCCAGTTTCTCCTTGTTTACCACATTAACTTGATTGCTTTTATTTCTATTGTACATAAGAATATTTTGCTTCATATACATTAGTTTGGACAAGAGAAGGGCAAATTAAGAATGCTGATTTAGAGGGATCCTGAGTGAGGAAAAGTAAAGCACATTCTTAAGAATAGACACAGCAAAAGGATATTTACTATTTCAAAAAATATTCACATATACATTTTTTTTTGCTTTCAGAACAGCCTACATCATCAAATAGTGAACAGAAGAAGTTAATCAAACCAGAATCAAAAAAGTCTTCTGAGAAACAACAGAGCATGAATGTTAAGAAACCACATATTATATCCAAGATGAGGGGTAATTGTATATTAGTAGTGGATTACTTCACCCAGTTTTTTTTTGTCATTTGCTTAAGCTTATTTTAATCAACTTATTATTACACAGAATGATTAGTGATGCTCTGTAGATGTAAAACAAGAGTTATGTTAATATAGCACTTTAAAATGGTGAAGAAGTATTATCAGATCCTGAGTCGCACGTCGAGGCATTACGATAGAGACTGAAAATCTAATCAAACATGCAAGGTTTAAGAGCCCTCCTTAAAGGAAGTAAAATAGATGTGCATAGACCAAATTAGTGAGATAATTTCAGCGCTTGAGGATTGTGGAGGTGAAGACTTGTGACAGTTGGGAATGTGCAAGAGGATATTATTGGAAGAGCGCAGGAATCTTGGAGAGCCTTGTAAAGGTTAGAGAAGGAACATCAGAGATTGGAATGGTGGCTCTACCAGGCTATGAATATTTATAGCCCACTGAGCACAGGGGCTATTAGGAACTAGAACAAAATTAATGATTTAATTACTTAGTAAATACGTAAAACTGAAACATGGTTAAAATATGAAGGTATCTATATTTACCTTTCTAACCAACGCCACATACATAAGCACACGCACGCATAGACATACGCATGCACTAAGGCATGTACCAAGTAACAAATAAAAATTGCTCTGCAGAGAGTAACCTTGGGAAAAATCATTTTGACCAATAATTACTAGCTCGTGAAGGGAAGAAAAGATTAGATATGAAATGTTTAAGATGGCTTCTAGTTGATAATTTCATGCATATTGACTGTATCACTAAACATAGTTGTCAACGATAAGTTGTCACTGGGATCTTCAAATTCATATCATCCATGAGAAATCAATAGGAATTGAGAATAAATTTGAGTGAGCTTTCAGGAGTCCAACTGGATCAGAGTTTCACTTACCAGAATGAATGCTCAAAAAGGGTTTTCTCAGATGATAACCTGGGTGGCTTCCCACTTTCAGCAGATTGAACACCAAACAATATCCAAAACAAAGGCATAAACGTCAATAATTAAGTCCAAGCAATTAATTCAAACCATGTGACTTTTTTAATTCAGAAAGTTCCAATGTCCTGGTAGTATTCCCTTTTTTTGAAATAACAGGTATCCAAAGGCACCACCATCTAACATGAATCTTCAAAAATATAATAATAATAATGAAGTATCTACATGTCAGTGATGTCAAACTAATCAATTCAGTTTTCATGCTTGGTCTAAATAAGTTGTACCATTACAAACTTATCAAAATGACAAATGAAAAATGAAGAATTGAAGAATGAATTCAAACTGAAAAACACATGTTTTATTTGGGACATTTTGGGACAACAGGTTGAGAGATGTTTCATTACGTTTCTGAAATTTGGTTTGAATCCAAAGGTAGAAGACCAATGACCTATTCTTTCTCTAAACCCTCAGAACATACTCTTTCATATTTTTAAAGTCACCTCATAATGCCAGTTCTGGTAAACACTTTCTCAATTTACCAATAATGACAATGCTTCGTGGTAAAGTCTAAGTTGTAGTTTCAATATTTATTATGGTGAATAATTTTAATCTTTTTGAATATGGATGTATACTATATTCCTTAATCAGATTTTAGAAGTAATATATTTCAAATTAATGTTTGGTTTGATGTTGTGGACACATACCAGTGCCTTTTGGCATCTATTTTGTTGTTTCACTAAACCATCTTCTCCAAAATTTGATCTATAATTTGTTTTATTCCCCCAAAACAGTTCTGCTATGATTCATAATCAATTGTAATTTCTATATAGATCTCCTTAACTTCTGTATGTTTGCTTTTAAGCCTTCAGATTTTAATTCAAAGATTGAAATTTCTATATGATTTTCATTTCAGGAGCAAGTTATGATAGAATTAGTGTTTGGACATCTAAGTTCGTGACCCAACTGTTCCAACTTTAAATGGTTTTCAGTGTATTAGGACAGTGAATATATGGTACAAAATGTTTGCTGACACCAGCAATCCATTGATGATTACTGTCAGTGGGTGTCAGCACACTAAGCCCATACAGTTAGTTCTCCTATAAGGTGGCTAGCATAAGGGGACATAGCTTTAAATTGAGGGGTGATAGATATAGGAAAGATGTCAGAGGTGTTTCTTTACTCAGAGAGTAGTAGGGTTGTGGAACACCCTTCCTGCAACTGTAGCAGACTCACCAACTTTAAGGGCATTTAAATGGTCATTGAATAAACATATGGATGAAAATTAAATAGAGTAAGATAGGTTGATTCCACAGGTTGGCACAACATTGAGGGCCAAAAGGCCTGTATTGCACTGTAATGATCTATGTTTCTATGTGGTGGTTGTGTTCCCGTGGGACGTTGTGTTATAGAAAATCGCGCAATAGAAGTAATGGGACCCCTAGAAAAAAAAACAGGGTTACAGACTCCAGTTTAGTAAACCTGTCCATTTCTGGTCAGCTACAGAAATACCAAGTTGTTACAAGTGAAATTTCCCAATGTATTGTATTCCCGACTCCTTGTGGAGTGGAGTTTATCCAGAACCTGGCTCTCTGCCATTAAACTTTGTGATTGTGAAACTTTTGGAAGTTTTGTTTTGGTGCAATTAAAATTTCATTTTTTTGAGGGGGTTGCTAAAGGGCTGAGACGCTCTGATAGGCTGGAGGTTTTGAAGGATCTCAGGTTTCAGAGAGAATGAGGGTCCGAGAATCTTAGATCCTCACCCCTCTCTTTCAAACAGAGACTGGGTGAACTTTGGATCAGGCATAACTTGGGGTTGAGTGAGGTGGGGAGAGATGAGGTTTCACACCTTCCACTTCTACACACACATACACCCTCCCTTTGTAAAGTTGCCATCTGTTGAAGCTTCAGATAGCCAGCAACTGAGTCTCTGCTTAAAAAAAGGCCCTGCTTACTTTCCAACACTTGCTGGACATCTGTTTATTTGCACCTTTTGCTACCTATCTCTCTCCCTCACTCTTCCCACTCCTTGGCCCCCAACTCCCCCAACTCCATGCATGAGCCTCATAAGCACTCCAGCAAAATATTCCAGTGTTTGCTTCTCCTACCTTAGTTGCACTTAGAAGCAAAAAAACACACACACAGACAACAACCTGTTGCAATAGATGTGCTAGCAGAATAAATCTAATACAGGAATGGAATCACTTACCAGCAAACAGGAGTTCACTTTATAAAAATAACAGTCTGCAATTCACAAATTGTGTTACAGACAAATCATGTTTATGAAACACACATGAGAGGAGGACTACATATATAGCTCATTTTTCTAGATGGTGTTCTTCAATTAAATAAAGAACAATGACCAATACTGAACAGGAACAGGCCTTTCGGCTCACCAGGCTTGTGCCGACATATGATACCTTTCTAAACTAATAACATTTTACCTCTATATAGACCATATCCCAATATTCCCTGTCACTTCATATATCTGTCAAGATGCCTATTGTATCGGCTTCTTCCACCTCCTCAGGCAGTGCTTTCACTTTGTAAAAAATGATTTGTCTCTCACATCTCCTTTAAACTTTCTGTCTTTTACCTTAAACCTAAATGACCTAGTAATTGATGTTTCCACCCTGGGAAAAAGACTCTGACTATCCATTCTACCCGTGCCTCTCATAATTTTGTAAACTTCTGTCAGGTTGCCCATCATCCTTCAATGTTCAAGCGAAAACAAACCAAGTTTGTTCAATCTTTGCTCATAGCTATTACCCTCCAAACCTGGAGGGCAACAACCTGGTAAATGTTTTCTGTACCCTCTCCAAAGCCTCCACATCTTCTGGTAGTGTGATGACCAGAACTGCAATACTTCAAAAGTGGCGTAACTTAAAGTTCTATACAGCTGCAACATAATTTGCCATTTTTTGTACTCTGTGCCTTGACTGATGAAAGCAAGCATGCCATATGCCTTCTTGATCACCTTATCCACTTGTGTTGCCACCTCATCAGAGTTCCTTTCTGTTAACACTTGGGCTCATTGAAAGATTGTTGATAGTTTACAAGATGTACTGTTTACACTGGTCCTTTTTTATAACAAAAAAAACTGCAAGTTTTATCCATAATTTAAAGATAAGCAAATTCCTTGAGATAAAGAAACTCATGATCATTATCTAGAATCAGACATTTTATTTTTGCTGAAGAGTTGTTGCTGGAAAAAGGCAGCTGGTCAGACAGCATCTGATGAGCAGGAGAATCCAGAGTCGAAGAGTGTAGTGCTGGAACCGGCTGTGCTTTTCCAGCACGACACTCTACGACTCTGATTTCCAGCATCTGTAGTCCTCACTTTCTCCTATTTTATTTTTGCAAGTGCTTGCAGATGTTGAAGACATTTTAATGTCAATATCAGTGATATCCAACACCTTGACATCAATGTTTTTAAAAAATGAAATAATTATGGCTGCCATATTTGTATATTTAATTTTGTTTCGCTGGTACAGCCTTTGCGGAACTATAGTATACACAGGCTTTCTTCATCTCCAGCATTATGAAAAATTATATCAAAGTTTCCTCTCTGCTGTGAGATATTTGATGTTGAACACCTCATCTGAAGGACATCTTTTCCCATTGGATAAGACAGCCTCTCTGCCATATCATCCAGATTATGAGCTAATGTTTATTAGAGGATTTATGATGAGTAATCAAATAAAATACAGAACTCACTTCCACGCTTTTGTGATTCATTTATTTTGTAAACAGGGAGTTCAGTAGTTATTTTAACCACTGCACAAGAACATAAATGCTACTTCCAAGGTGCCTAAAAACATCCAAGATGTTTATGTAAACAAATGTTTTAACAAATGTAACAAATAAGTTTAGGTTTGTCTGAAGATATTTGTTTTGTAATCTACATTTGGCTTGTTTACCACATTAACTTAATTGTTTTTATTTGTATCGCATCGCATCATAAGAAGATGTTATTTTATTTGTGATTCATTTGGAAAATATCGATAGTAAATTAAGGGTTAAGGTTCAGTCAGGTGGTGTAGTTAAGAAAAATAAAACACAGCCTTAAGGATAAACGTAACTAAAAGGATATGTGCTATTTGTTTCTAATTATTTATATTTTCTTTTCCTTTCAGAACAGTCTGCATCATCAAATGGTGAACTAAAAAAGTTAGTAAACCCAGAGTCTAAAAGGTTTTCTGAGAAACAACAGAACATGAGTGTTAAGAAACAGCATGTTGAATCCATGATTATTGGTAATTATATATTGCAGTGGATTACTTCACAAATTACTTCTTGTCATTTCTTACGTTTACTTTGTCTCAATATTATGCATGATGACTAGCAATGTTCTCTAAACGTAGTAACAATTGTCATAGAGTCATAGAGATGTATAGCGCGGAAACTGAACCTTCGGTCCAACTTGTTCATGCCGACCAGATATCTCAACCCGATCTAGTCCCACCTGCCAGCACCCAGCGTATATCCTTCCAAACACCTTCCTATTCATATACCCATCTAGATGCCTTTAAATGTTGCAATTGTACCAGCCTCCACCACTTCCTCTGGCAGCTCATTCCATACACATACCACCCTCTGAGTGAAAAGGTTGCTTCTTAGGCCTCTTTTATATCTTTCCCCTCTCACCCTAAACCTATACCCTCTAGTTCTGGACTCCCCCACCCCAGGGAAAAGACTTTTGTCTATTATCCTATCCATGCCCCTCATGATTTTGTAAACCTCTATAAGGTCACCTCTCAGTCTCCAACACTTCAGGGAAAACAGCCCTAGCCTATTCAACCCCTCCCTATAACTCAAATCCTCCAAACCTGGCAACATAGTTGTAAATCTTTTCTGAACCCTTTGAAGTTTCACATATTTCCAATAGGAAGGAGACCAGAATTGCACACAATATTCCAACAGTGGCCTATCCAATGTCCTGTACAGCTGCAACATGACCTCCCAACTCCTGTACTCAATACTCTGACCAATAAAGGAAAGCATACCAAACGCCTTCTTCACTATCCCATCTACCTGCGACTCCACTTTCAAAGAGCTATGAACCTGCATTCCATGGTCTCTTGGTTCAAAAACATTCCCTAGGCCCTTACCATTAAGTGTATAAGTCCTGCTAAAATTTGCTTTCCTAATTGCAGTACTTCACATTTACAGAGATTAAACCCCACCTGCCACTTCTCAGCCCATTGGCCCATCTGATCAAGATCCCATTGTAATCTGAGGTGACCTTCTTCGCTATCCACTCAATAATACTGTCAATGTGACATGTACAATATATAGCAACCTTCACCTGCTTCCTTCACCCTTCATCTTTTGGCAGAATCTACTGCCTGGTCTACAGCATCTCCTTGTCACAGGAAAATGAGATGAGCAATTGTGATTTGGCACAAATTGGATCCGTAATTGCCTTCATACATTTGTGAGTCCAGGATTGTGAAATCACACATACATTGCCAGCAAATCCTTGAACGCAGCCAGCTGCATAAAAGTTTAGTGTAATTGTCACTTTGAAGCTTCCAGGGCAGGATGACTAACTACCCCTTCAGTTTCATGCCCTGCTCCATCAGTTGGAATAGATCTGTGGTCGTGACCTGTGACATTCGCAGTCTGCAGCAACATTGCACTTTATACATCTGGGGGAAATGGAATCAAGAATGATACACCAGTGGAGGCAATAACCTACTAATCCACAACCTGAGATAATATTCTGGGGATCTGGATTCAAACCCCAGATGGTGAAATCTGAATTCAGTAAAACTCTGGAAATAAGAGTCTAATGATGACCATTATCAATTATATAAAAAAATCTGGTTTGCGAATGTCCTGCAGAGAAGGAAATCTGCCATTCTTATCTGGTCTGTCCTACATGGGACTTCAGATCCACAACAATGTAGTTGACTCTTAATTGCCATCTGAAATGGTCTAGCAAACTATTCAGCTGTAAATGTGTGAAAAAATAAATGAAACCAGATGAACCTGGCATTGACCGACGCACTGGAAACAGTCAAAACAGCTCTGTCAACCCTACGAAACTGCTGCACTGTCCAAATTTGGGAGAGGTGCCTCAGACTAATCAATCAAAAGCCTGCCATAGTCATATTCACAAAATCATACCTTACCACTATCACCGTCCCTGAGTCTGTTCTGTAGAATTGGGCACACAGTGGTATACAGTTGGAAGTGAGTTGTCCCAAGAATATTCAACATTGACTCTGGATATCATGAACTCTCATGGCATCAAGTCAACCATGGGCAAGTAAACCGTCTGCTGATAACCACCTAGCATCCTCCCTTCGCTGATGATTCAGTGCTCCAGCATGTTGAACAACATAAGAAGCACTGAGGGTGGCAAGGATGCAAAATGTACTCTGGAGAGGGGGATTTAAATATCCAAGAGTGGCTCAGCAGCAGCATTACTGATTGAGCTGGTCAAGCCTTAAAGGACATTGCTGCTAGACCTGATCTCCACATGGTGAGGGAAAATTATATGACCTCAATCTCCCCAGTATGCTTGCCACAGATGCATCTGTCCATAACAGTATTGGTCAGAGTGACCACAGCACAGCCTTTGTGGAGATGAAAGCCATCTTTACATTGATAATACTTTACGTCTTGCAAAGTGGGACCATGTTGAATGGGACACACTTCAAAAATATCTAGTAACTCAAGAAAGGGTATCCATGAGGTGCTATGAGCTATCAGCAGTAGCAGAGTCTTACTCCAACACAATCTGCAACATCATGGCCTGGTATAGCCCGCACTCTACCCTTACTGTCAAGCCAGGGGATCAACCCTGGTTCAATGAAGCATGAAGGAGGGCATGGTGTAGCATCATGCATACCATAACAATTAGGTGTTAACCTGGTGAAGCTACAAAAGAATGGACAACTTGTGCGACAAACAGCAAGTGCTCGACTGAGGTAAGCCATTCCACAACCAGATCTGCAGTCCTGCCACATCCAGTCATGAATGGTGGTTGATAATTAAACAACTCACTGGAGGAAGAAGCTTCACAAATATTCCCCATCCTCAAAGATAGGAGAGCCGAGCAATTCAGTGCAAAGGACAAGGTTGAAGCACTTGTAACATTCTTCAATCAGAAGTGCTGGGTGGATGATACATTTTGGCCAACTCCAGAGGTTTCCAGCATTGCAGATGTCAGTCTTTAGCCAATTCAATTCACTCCACGTGATATCAGGAAATGATTAGAGGCTTACTTATTACTTCCTCACCTTTCATCCCACTATCTCTGGATTCTTACCTTCCACCCTGCTAATCTTAGATACCATGCATTATTTCCACCACCTACAATCAAACCCCCATAACCAAAGATATATTTCCCTTCCCACCCCTATCTGCATTCTGCAGATTCTATTCCCTCCGTGATTGGAGACATCAGAGGTAGGTTCTTTATGCAGAGAATTGTGAATGCATGGAATGCATTGCCAGCTGTGTGGTGGAAGCAGAGTCATTGGGGACATTTAAGGGATGGTTGGACATGCACACATGGATAGCAGTGAGTTATGGGGTGCGTCGGTTAAGTTACTATATTTTACATTAGGATTAAACCTCGGCACAACATCGTGGGCCAAAGGACCTGTTCTGTGCTGTACTTTCTATGTTCTATGTTCTATTTCCTCATTAGGGCCAGGTAACCCCACCAACCCACCCTCCATTCCAAGCACCTTCCCTTGCTGCCACAGGAGGTGGAAAACCTGCGCTCAATCCTCCCCCCTCACCTACATCAAAGGCCCAAAGGATCTTTTCACATCCGGCGGATTTTCCTGCACATCCACCCACCTCATCTACTGCGTCCGTTGCTCTCGAAGTGGTCTCCTGTACACTGGGGAGACAGGATACCAACTCGCGGAGCATTTCTGGGAACATTTCTTGGACACATACCAAACAACTTGTGGCCGACCACTTCAATTCCCCCTCCTATTCCCCCAAAGACATGCAAGTTCTGACCCTGGTCCACCATCAAATCCAAGCCACCTGACAACTGGAGGAAGAATGCCTCATCTTCTGCCTTGGGACCTTTCAACCAGATGGCATTAACATCAAATTTACTAGTTTCCAAATCTCCCCTCCCCCCCACCTTATCACAGATTCAATCCTCCACTTTGGCATGCCCTATTGACCTGTCCTACCTGTCCATCTTCCTTTCCATCTATTTGTTCCACCCTCCCCACCAACCTATCACAATCACTCCCTACCTGCATCCATTTATTGCCTTCCCAGCTACCTTCCCCACTCCCCATTTATCTCTCAGCTTCCTTCCCCCTCCATATTCCTGATGAAGGGCTTATGCCCAAAACATCGATTCTCCTGCTCCTCGGATGCTGCCTGACCTGCTGTGCTCCTCCAGCGCCACACGTTTTGATTGGTACTTACTGTAAAGGCTATGGTCCTGACTACATTCCTGTAATAGTGCTAAAGGCTTATGTTCCAGAACCTGCCACACCCCTGGCCAAGTTCAACTATAGCTCTAACACATATCAGATTTACATACCAGATCTACCTATTAGATCTATCATATCTACAGATCAACCCAAAAACGTGAAAAATTGCCTTGGTATTGCCAGTACAAAAAAAAAGCAGGACAAATCCGACCCAGCCTTTTACTGCCTCAGAGTCTACACTTGATCATTTGTAAGGTGATGGAAAGTGTCATCAACAGTACAATGAAGCAGCATTTTCTTAACAGCCTGCTTGCCAGCCTCTGACCAGTCTGGATTTTGTTAAGGCCACTCAGCTCCTGACCTCATTGCAACATTGGTTCAAACATTGATACAGGAGCTGGCTACCACAGTTGAAGGGATAGTGACTGCCTTTGATATCAAGACTGCATTTGACCAAGTGAACTATTAAGGAGCCCTCGCAAAACCGGAATCAGCAAGAATCAAAGAAAGCTCTCTGCTGGTTGGCATCATACTATGCACATAGAAAGATGGTTGTGGATGTTAGGTGTCAGTCATCTCAGCTGCAGGAGTTCATTCAGGTAGTGTCTCAGGTCCATCCATCTTTAGCTGCTTCATTAATGACCTTCCCTCATCATAAGGTCAAATATGGGAATGTTCACCAATTAGGGCACAATGTTCAGCACCATTCACAACCCCTCAGATCCAAGTTCCAAATCTAGCAAAATCTCAACAATAACCAGACTTGAGCTGAATAATGGCATGTAACATTCCAATCATAAAAATTGCATGCAATGACAAACTCCAATACAACACAATCTAAACCGTGCCCCCTTGACATTCAGTGGCATTACCATCATTGAATCCCTCACTATCAGCATTGTGGGAGTTACCATTTACCAGAAATTAAACTAGACTCGCCATATAAATACAGTGGTTGCAAGAGCTGGTCAGAGGCTGACAATACTGCAGCGAGTAACTCACCTGCTGACTCCCAAAGCCAGTCCACCATCAACAAGGAACAAGTCAGGAGAATGATGAAATACTGTCCACTTCCCTAGATGAGTACAAGTCCAACAACACTCAAGAAGCTTGACACCATCCAGGAATAAGCAGCCCACTTGATTGGCACCATATCCACAAACATCTACTCCCTCCACACCCAACACTCAATAGCAGCCGTGTATACAATCTACAAGATACACTCTGGAAATTTACAAAGGCTCCTTAGACAATATCTTCCAATTATTTTAACTACTGTCAAAGTGCAGTAACTTCGAATACTCATCTGCAATTATTTTATTAACAAATAATTCTTAAAAAGGTTTTACAATACTTAATTTAACATTTTTGAAATACAATTCTGTAGTCAGACATCTTTCACCATATTTAGTTAATTGTTTCTGTTTGTATTGTGCCATAAGCTTCACATTATATGTAGCTAGTTTGAGAAATGAATCAGGACTACATGAGATTTTTTTTTAGATTACCTACAGTGTGGAAACAGGCCCTTCGGCCCAACAAGTCCACACCGACCCGCCAAAGCGCAACCCACCCATACCCCTACATTTACCCCTTTACCTAACACTACGGGCAATTTAGCGTGGCCAATTCACCTGACCCACACATCTTTGGACTGTGGGAGGAAACCAGAGCACCCGGAGGAAACCCACGCAGACACGGGGAGAACGTGCAAACTCCACACAGTCTGTCGCCAGTCGGAATCTGGGCTGGATTTTCAATCCAGCATTAGGAGCCAAATGGCCAAATCATTTCCCAGTACCAACCCCTTACCACTGTCAGAAGTAGTAAGAAGCTGTGAATTTTGAAGATGATGATCTAATTGGAGACACTGAGAACACCTTGGAAATAGGAACCTCATAGAACATAGAACACTACAGCGCAGAACGGGCCCTTCAGCCCTCAGTGTGTGAACTATTCTCAGCTCGTCCCCCTTCACTATCCCATCATCATCCATGTGCTTATCTAAGGATTGTTTAAATCTCCTTAATGTGGCTGAGTTTACTACATTAGCACGTAGGGCATTCCACACCCTTACCACTGTTTTCGTAAAGAACCTGTCTCTGACATCTGTCTTAAAACTATCACCCCTCAATTTGTAGTTATGCCCCCTCGTACAATCTGACATCATCATCCTAGGAAAAAGACTTCCACTGTCTACCTTATCTAATCCTCTGATAATCTTGTATGTCTCTATCAAATCCTCTCTTAGCCTTCTTCATGCCAATGAGAAGAGGTTCAGGTGTCACAGCCTTTTCTCATAAGACCTTCCCTCCAGACCAGGCAACATCCTAGTAAGTCTCCTATGCACCTTTTCCAATGCTTCCACATCCTTCCCGAAATATGGGGACCAGAACTGTACACAATATTCTAAGTGTGGCCACACCAGCGTTTTGTATAGTTGCAGCATGATATTACGGCTGCAGAACTCAGTCCCTCTAGGAATGAAACGCCTTCTTAACAGCACTATCCACCTGGGTGGCAACTTTCAGGAATCTATATACATGGACCCCAAGGTCCCCCTGCACATCCAGACTCTGGATTAGTGGTGCTGGAAGAGCACAGCAGTTCAGGCAGCATCCAAGGAGCAGCGAAATCGATGTTTCGGGCAAAAGCCCTTCATCAGGAATAAAGGCAGAGAGCCTGAAGCGTGGAAAGATAAACTAGAGGAGGGTGGGGGTGGGGAGAAAGTGGTATAGAGTACAGTAGGTGAGTGGGGGAGGGGATGAAGGTGATAGGTCAGGGAGGAGAGTGTGGAGTGGATAAGTGGAAAAGGAGATAGGCAGGTAGGGCAAGTCCGGGCAAGTCATGGGATAGTGCTGAGCTAGAAGTTTGGAATATAGTCCTGCACATCCACAATACCAAGAAACCTTCCATCGACCCAGTACTCTGCCTTCCTGTTATTCTTCCTAAAGTGCGCCACCACACATTTAGCTCCACTGAACTCTATTTGCCACCTCTCAGCCCAATTCTGCAGTTTATCTAAGACCCCTGCAACCTGTAACATTCTTCCATACTGTTCACTACTCCACTGACTTTAGTATTGTCTGCAAATTTACTAATCAATCCACCTATGCCTGCGTCTAAGTCATTTATAAAAATGACAAACAGCAGTGGTCCCAAAACGGATCTTTGTGGCATACCACTAGTAACCGGACTCCAGGCTGAACATTTTCCATCAACCGCCACTTGCTGTCTTCTTTCAGAAAGCCAGCTTCTAATCCAAACTGCTAAATCATCCTCAATCCCATGCTTCTGCATTTTCTCCAACGGCCTACCGTGTGGAACCTTATCAAAAGCTTTACTAAAGTACATGTATACCATGTCAACTGCTCTACCCTCATCTACATGCTTGCTCATGATGGAGGAATGTTTGAAAAAACAAATGGCAGCCATTTTGGTGCTTACATTGCCTGGAGGAATGGACCAGGCATGAGAACAGAGGGCCAACAGGATGATATCAGAAGACTGATGTATCACCCATGTGCACAATTTCCAATGAGCACCTTACATCTGACTTGGACCCTCAGCTGTGACACATGATTCAGAGGAATGGGTGGTTAAAGGAAATTAAAACAAACACATAAACATAAGCACAACAAATCTTTAATTATTTAAATTTAATTTAATTTCAGAGCACACTGCACCATCAAGTAGTCAAATGGAGAAATTAACAAATCTGGAATCAAAACAATCTGCTGAAAAACAACAGAACATGGATATAAAGAAGCGGCATGTTGAATTCAACCTGGCTGGTAAGTAAATCATGCGAATGGATTACTTCACAGATTTTTTTGTTACTTGCAATTTTGTTTTCAGCTATCTCATTCCTATATTGAATGATGAAGGGCTGATGAAGGGCTTATGTCCGAAATGTCGAATTTCCTATTCCTTGGATGCTGCCTGACCTGCTGTGCTTTAACCAGCAACACATTTTCAACTGTGATCTCCAGCATCTGCTGACCTCATTTTTTACCCTATCTCATTCCTATATTGAATGTAGATCAGTTTCTGTAAATCAATTGGAAAAAAAAAACAATTGCATTGATTTAGATTGTTTAAGATAGTAAAATGTCCCAAAGAACTTCACTAGAGTCTTATTGGAAACTGAGTCTTACTGAAACAGGAGATATTAGGATAGATGACCAAAAGTTTGGTCAAAGAGGAAAATTGAAAAGAGGCAAAGATCCCAGAGAGGGAATTCCATTGTTTCGCACTTAGGCAGCTGAATGTGAAGCTGGGGAAATACGTACCATTGAGGAAATGCTGAAAATTGGGAATTCACCAGGGGCCAAAATTCAAGTAGTACAAAGATCTTAGAAGGTTGTATATTCCAGAGATAAAGAGAGTTACAGCAATAAAAGGATTTGAAAATAGCTAAGAAATTTAAAATTGAGGCATTGCCAGGCCAGGAGCCAAGTTAGATCAGTGAGCACAAGGATAATGAGAGGAAAGGACTTGATGGGATTCAAATATGAGGAAAAAAAAATTTGTCTGTGTTCTGATTTAGGAAGTATCCAACTGGGCAATTGAAGAAGAGAAGCTGGAGAAGGGTAGTGTGGTCAACCATCTCAAAGATTGCAGACATGTCATGAAGGCTGAGGACACACTATTTATTATGGTTGCACTTATTTAGGATAAAGTCCATTTCAGTCCTGTGGTAGGGTGGAATCTGACGAGAGAGGTAAAAACATGAAGTCATTTTATGGGAAATCTGGGCAGTTTGAGAGGTTACAATGTACCCCAGGTCTCTGGAAAGGAAAAGGGGTTGGGAGAATGAACAATAATTTCCAAAATCAGGGAGAATCAAGGTAGGTAGATAATGACAGCCTTGAAGGGGAAGTACACAGTACCTAAGAAAAGCGAACAGTTTACAATATCTCCTAACATGGTTCCAGGAATGGAAGTGGTCAGCAGTTTGGTGGGAATAGGGTCCGGGGAGCAAAATGTGGATCTCAAGCTGCAATTCAGATTTCTTTCTTATAGTAATGAAAATATGATGCACGAACTTTTCATGTTGTGCTAAAAATGAATTGATATTAAGAAAACTATTTCAATCAAGGCAAATCAAGTTAGAGATTGAAAGAGGTTTCACTCCCTGTTTCTGGACTTGATTTGAATCCAAAGGACACTTAAACTCTTGCTAATCCTCAGTATATTTATTATTTAACTCCTTTCTTTCAAATTGCCAATTTTGGCAGATACTCTCTCAGTTTATCAGTAATGACAAGATAACCTTCCAATGTATATAAGTCTATAGGTTCCAAGTTGTGTTGCCAACACTTATTATGATGCATGATTTTAATCTTCTGCAGTATTGATGAGTAGCATATTTCCTTTGTAGGATTTTATAAGGAATACATTTCAAATCGACAGTGCAGTGTAATTATGGATGATACAAGTTATTTCTTATTACAGTATTGAAAGATCACTGATGTTTTACAAGAGAAAAGGGTTCATTCTACCCTTTGCTTGACAACCAAGGGATCTGGAGAATTTTATCTGGCTTGGACATAAAGTTCTTAGATAAGAAGCGATTTTTGTGTATGTTTGTGTGTCAGTGTTGAAATATTTTGCATTCTTCATATATAGAGTCATAGAGATGTACAGTACAGAAACAGACCCTTCGGTCCAACCTGTCCATGCCAACCAGATATCCCAACCCAATCTAGTCCCACTTGCCAGCACCTGGCCCACATCCCTCCAAACCCTTTCATATACCCATCCAGATGCCTTTTAAATGTTTCAATTGCACTAGCCTCCGCCACTTCCTCTGGCAGATCATTCCATACACATACCACCCTCTGATGTTAAAAAGTTGCCCCTTAGGTCTATTTTATATATTTCCCCTCTCACCCTAAACCTATGACCTCTAGTTCTGGACTCCCCCACCCCAGGGAAACGACTTTGTCTATTTATCCTATCCATGATTTTATAAACCTCTTTGAGGTCACCCCTCAGCCTCTGACGCTCCAGGGAAAACAGCTGCAGCCTATTCAACCACTCCCTGTAGCTCAAATTCTCCAATCCTGGCAACACCCTTGTAAATCTCCAATATTCCAACCTCCAGTCTTCTGGCACCTTACCTGTGGCGATAAATGACACAAATATCTCAGCAAGAAGCCCAGTAATCACTTTCCCAGCTTTCCATAGAGTTTGAGGATACACCTGAATCAGGTCCTAGAGATTTATACACTTTTATGCATTTCAAGACATCCAGCAATTTCTCCTCTGTAATATGGATATTTTTCTTGGAACTTTTTTACTTTTAATAGATTTTAACAAATTTTAGCAGACTCCTCTTATGCCTTACAGCATTCTTTCCTCTATTTTCTCTCTAGATAACTTAGATGTAATTTGAAACACTTGCTGTTTCAATATAATGGCTTGTGGGAGAAAGATAGTAATGAAGCACTTACATTGACTTTTGAAGTTGTATAGCTAAATGTATCTCAAGTTCCAGTTGTTGATCAAACTTTAGAATTTTTTTCATTCTTAGAATTGGCATTGAACATCAAGTGTAATGCTAATCTCTTTTCATGTCAATGACCTCTCCATGCCTCAAATTAGATATGTCACCTGGTCAGATTGTTTCTGGATAGGCCACAAAATTTAACAGGTCTCTTTGATGGATGTAGGTTTGCTTGCTGAGCTGAAAGGTTCATTTCTAGACGTTTCATTACCTTACTAGGTAACATCTTCAGTGGACTTTATGCAAAGCAATGCTGAAATTTCCTGCTATCTATTTATATGTTTGGGTTTCTTTGGGTTGGTATTGTCATTTCCTTTGGTGATGTTATTTCCTGTGGTGAAGTCACTTCCTGTTCCTTTTCTCAGGGGGTGGTAGATGGGGTCTAACTTGATGTATTTGTTGATAGAGTTCTGGTTGATGACACCTTTGTTATCACTAAACGAAACAAGTTAGACGAAACCTTCAAGACCATCAATAATACCCTTATTGGCATAAAATTCACTAAAGAGGAGGAAAACAACAACAACAAACTGCCATTCCTAGGATGTCACAGTAGAGCAAACAGCCAATGGGGAACTTCAAACCAGCGTCTACAGAAAAACAACACATACAGACCAAATATTGAACTACAGAAGCAATCATCCCAACACCCACAAACGAAGCTGCATCAGAACAATATTTCAATGAGCCAACACACACTGCAGCACACAGGAACTATGCAGAGCACAGGGAAAATCACCTATACCACGTGTTCAAAAAGAATGGGTACCCAATGAACACAGTCCGCCGATTTCTCAGCAACAAACCCAAACAAGCAGACAATACACATTCAGAAACCCTAGCCACTCTCCCTTACATCAAAGACATCTCGGAAATGACTGGCAGACTACTCAGACCCCTTGGCATCATGGTAGCCCACAAACCCACCAATAGCAGCTAATGAACTTGAAAGACCCTATACAGACAATGAGCAAAACTAACGTCATTTACAAAATACTGAGCAAGGACTGTAACAAACAATACATTGGATAAACAGGCAGAAAACTAGCCATCAGGATACATGAACATCAACTAACCGCAAAAAGACATGACCCTCTCTCACTAGTATCCTCACATACGGATGAGGAAGGGCACCACTTCGACTGGGACAATACATTCATCCTAGGACAAGCCAAACAAAGACATGCATGAGAATTCCTAGAAGCATGGCATTCCAACCAGAAATATCAACAAACACATCAAGTTAGACCCCATCTACCACTCCCTGAGAAAAGGAACAGGAAGTGACTTCACCACAGGAATTAACATCACCAACACAAAGAAACCCAAACATATAAACAGAAAGCAGGGAGTTTCTGCATTGCTTTGCATAAAATCTGCTGAAGGTGTTACCTAGTAAGGTAATGAAATGTCTGGAAATGAACCTTTCAGTCTAGAGAGCAAACGTACATCCAAAACCTCAACCTAAGCTACAAATCTTCTCAAAACTTGCTAAAGTCTTTTTGACTGGACAAATTAGATACTCTTTTCACAGGTTGAGGACAAATTAAATTCATGCAACAGCTGAAAATTTTCAAGCCCTGATAGCTGAATTGAAGTTGGAAAGCTGGCAAAATGGAGGGCAAGGTACCGGGTAACATCCCAATACCTTCCTACTGCTATACTATTTTGCCAGTTTGGGAAAAGTGATAGCTGCTGTACCTGCTCCAACCTCAATTGAGCCATGGGACTCCTGCAACTTCTGAAAAGTACCAGCCAATGTCTGTTTTACAATCTGAGAATATTGCATTATTTTGTGTATCATATAGTTTCATGCAAAGCCATAGTATGACGTGCATTTAGCTGAATTTATCTGTCTATTTTCTTTTTTCTCAAGCCAGTAGCAAACAGCGGTAACAGCAATTTGAATGCATAAAATACTGTTAACAAAACATGCTGCGTTTTCTGGGCACAAGGATCATGGTTCATGACTCACCCATGTCTGGTCAAATTGAGATGAAAAATAAGTAAAGTTCACCTACCCACTTCATCTGAATGATTATTACATGCCTGAGCACCTTCAATGCTGAAACCTGTTTGTGATTTTTATATACGGGAAAGGGCCTAGCAATGTTATTAGCAGAGAACATGGTGAAGCCAATCTGCATGTCTGATCCCAAACTACTTACATTGACATCCAAAATACACTCTCACTCATCGGCTCCAGCCCAAACATCCAACTCAAGCCCCTTTTTCCAGGCAGCTGACCAGCACTACTGCCCACAAAACTGACATCTCATATCCTAACACTCAAGAAAACCCCTCTCTTAACCAAACCTGAGGCACTTGACACTTAGCCCTTACCAACTAATATGTCACACTACGCTATCACCCAGTTACCAGCCATCCTAGGCCCTCAGACACCTGACCAACCACCTCTTTACCTACCTGCCAGCTTAACCCCTCACCCATTTCCCACCTGCCACACTAACCCTTCCGGTCCACACCTGTCATCATATACCCTTGCCCACTTGACTGATTACCTCATAACCCCTTAATAGCCCCCGATCCCCTCAACCATTTATATACCTTATTCACCCGCAACAATATCCCCTCATCCACCCACCTGATTCTACCCGTCATCGATATAACCATTAACTTGCTACCTATCCCCAGCTGTAATTAAATGAAAACCTGAAATTCTGACAAGTTAGGGAGGGAGAGAGGGATGTACTCTTTTTCCAATTTTGTTAGCCTTGAGCAGAACAGGAATTAAAAATTGCTCAAGAAGGATATATAGCAGGAGTTTAGCTTTGTGAACTGTTAGCTGGTAAAGATGCTTATTGGTAAGTAATTGGTATGTTATTCTAATTATTCCAATTGTAGTAAGTAATTATTAAACTTAAAAGTATGTAGGTCAGCTCAGCCAAGTGAAACATGCATACTCCAGCCTGTGGGAGGTTTCCTAGGTTGATACCTAGATTGAGCGGATTGTCTTATGAGGAAGAATGGATGTGCTAAGCTTATTCTAACTGGAGTTCTGAGGGTGAGAATGTTATGATTGAAGTTTATAATGATCTTGACAAGATGGGTGTGGAAAGGATGATTACTCTTGTGAGTGTGTCCAGAACTTGGGGACAGTATTTTAAAATTAGAAGTTGACTGTTTATGACAGAGATAAGGGGAACTTTTTTTATTAGAGAGCTGTGCGACTTTGGAACCCTCAGCCGCAGAAGGTGGTGGAAGTGGAGTCACTGAATAGTTTTAAGGTGGCGTTAGGTGTTTCCTTCTTAAGCAAGGGAATCAAAGGTTATTGGAAATAGGTGGAAATAAGAATTTGGAACGCAAACAGATCAGTCTTGATTTTATTGAATGGTGGAGCAGACCTGAAGACCTCATTCCTGATGAAGGGCTTTTGCCCAAAACATCGATGTTCCTGTTTCTCGGATGCTGCTGTGCTTTTCCAGCACCACCCTAATCTTAACTCTGATCTCCAGCATCTGCAGTCCTCACTTTCACCCAGACCTGAAGATGGCCTATTTCTGCTCCTAATTTGTATTCAAATGGCAATTCTGGACTTAGAAACCAGTTGCAGAATTGTGAACACTGGGTTTGGGAAATTGAGCAGTAGCTGGAGTCACTGTATAAAAACCAAAAGAACTGCGCATGCTGTAAATCCAAAGCTAAAACAGAAATTGTTAGAAAAGTTCTGCAGGTCTTGGTAGTATCTGTGAGGAGAAATCAGAGTTAAGTTTCCGGTTGACTTCTGAGGAAGGGTGCCTTAACCCAAAACATTAACTCCGATTTCTCTCCACAGATACTCCCAGATGTGCTGTGCTTTTCCAGCAATTTGTTTTTGTTTTTCTTGGAGCCGGAGTCACTGAGTTGAGCATTTTCAGTGCAAAGAAATACATGATTGTGTGTTTAGGGAGGTGGTCAACAGGTAAATTCAGTGAATTGATGTCCACCAAGCAGATTAAGAGGCAGGTGATGCAGATTTCCCTGAGTCTGTCTTATTTGCTAATTGGTTTTTCATTTTTGATACTGGTGAGACCAATGGTTCCTCAGATGAGCACAACTAGAGCCAAGTCTGTGGCACTATACGTAGCTCAAAAAGGGAGGAAGATGAGTGGAAGAAAATTATGACAGTGGAATCCAAAAATCAGGGAATTAGTTGTTTGTGTGCTGATAAACATGACTCCTGGATGTCTCCCTGATGCCAGGGTCAAGGAATGGCCACAGGACAACCTTCTGGGTGAGAGTGGCATTCAAAGGTTTTGGTCCACATTGGTACTGGTAGTATAGATAGGAAGGGAGGTGAGGTTCTCAAAGCAGATTTTAGAGAGTTAAGAAGGCAATTGAAAATCACAACCTCAAAAACAGTAATTTCAGTAGGATTTCCATTGCCATGTGATAGTGGGCATATGAATAGGAGAATTATTGATTGAACTAGAAAATTGATATAGGTGGAAAGCATGAGATTTCTGAGACATTTTGTGCAAGTTTGGGCCAGATTGGAACTGTACAAGGTGGAAGGGTTACACCTTAACAGAACTGAGACTAATATACTCCCAGGGAAATTTGCTGGTCCTGTGATGTGGAGTTTAAACCAGCTTTTCAGAGAATTGGGCACCTAAAGGGTGATTCAAATTTGAAGGAAGTAAAGTTGGTAACAGGAAGTAGCAAAGTGGCAAGTAAATTTAGAAGTCAGGAAACATTAAGGTGAATATTGACTAATTTCGGATATTGAATAACATTAAAAAAAAGTTAAGGACACTCCACCCTGAATGCTTACAGCATTTGTAACAAGATAGGTGATTAAAAGCCAAATATAGGTTAATAGGTGTGATCTAATTGCCATTGCAGAAACATAGCTGCAAGGAGACCAAGATTAGGAACTGAATATTGAAGGATTCTGAAAATGTAGCATGAATAGGCAAAAAGGAAAGGGAGATGCTGTAGCCCTGATAATAAGGATGGGATAAGTATATTAGTAAGGGGTGATCTCAAGTTGAAAGAACAAAGTGTGGAATCAGTTTGGTTAGAGCTAAGAAATAGCAAAGGACAGCAAACATTAATAAGAGTTATTTATGGGCGACCAAACAGTATTGATAGTGTGGGCAAGGTATTAATCAGGGGAGATTAAAGAATAAAGTAAATGGATAATGGAGTATTAATGGATGACTTCAATCTGCATATAAGTTGGGTAAGCCGAATGAGCATTAATGCTGTGGATGATGAGTTTCTAGAATAAGTTAAGGATGATTTTCTCTGGCAGCATGCTGAGGGACTGACTAGAGAACAGGACATTTTATATCTAGTATTGTGGAAAGAGAAAAGGCTAATTAATAATCTGGTTGTAAAGGAATATTTGGGGATGGTAACCATAATATAGAATTTTATGTTATGTTTGAAAGTGAGGTAGTTAGTTGGAGGTCAGTGTCGTATGTTGACATTTTGAATATATGAGGATCAAATTGGCTGAGGTGGATTGGGAAAATCAATTAAAGGATTTGACAGGACATAGACAATGGATAGTTTATAAAAGAATTATTGCATAGTTTATAGTAACTATACATTCTTTCAAGGCATGAAGACCTAAAATTGTCAGTCAACTTGGCCAACAAATGAAGTTAGGCATTGTTTGCAATTAAAAGAAAAGACCTTACTGTTGCCAGAAACAGTATTAAACTTGAGAATTTGGAGATGTTACAGCAAAGGAGGACCAAGAAATTGATAAAGGAGAATAGACTAAAAATGTAAACCAGTGATAGACTGTTCAAGCTTCAGTAAGTACATAAAAAGGAAATGATTGGCTAAGCCAAACGTGGGTCCATTACAGGCAGAGTCCGGAGAATTTATGTTGAGAAACAATGTGGAAAATTATGAATATCCACTTTAGTAGGAAGAACAGGGTCTTTCTTAAATAGTAAGAGATGAGGAAGTGCAGACTTACAGATGGATGTAAATATCCTTGCTAACAAGGATATTTATGGGCGGCATGGTGGCACAGTGGTTAGCACTGCTGCCTCACAGCGCCTGAGACCCGGGTTCATTTCCCGACTCAGGCGACAGACTGTGTGGAGTTTGCACGTTCTCCCCGTGTCTGCGTGGGTTTCCTCCTGGTGCTCCGGTTTCCTCCCACAGTCCAAAGATGTGCGGGTCAGGTGAATTGGCCATGCTAAATTGCCCGTAGTGTTAGGTAAGGGGTAAATGTAGGGGTATGGGTGGGTTGCGCTTCGGCGGGTCGGTGTGGACTTGTTGGGCCGAAGGGCCTGTTTCCACACTGCAAGTCTAATCTAATCTAAATCTAATCTAATCTAAAAAAAAACAAATCACCTAAAGGCTAACCTGCTGGTGCATCAAATTATTAGGAAGACTGGTAATTTTAGCCTTTATTACAAGAGAATTTGAGGACAAGAGGAGTTAAGTCTTGCTTCAATTCTATTTGTTGAGACTGCACCTGGATTCCTGTGTGCAGTTTTGGTACCTTGCCTTTGGAAGGATGTTATTTCTGTTGTTGGAGTACAATGAAAGTTCACTAGATTTGTGCCCAGGATGGTGGGATTCTCCTCTGAAGAGAGATTAGGGAAACTGAGTCTGTGTTCTCAAGAGTTTGGAAGAATTTGAGGTAACATTTTTGAAACATACAAGATATGTAAAGTGATAGGATAGGTGCAGTAGGATGCTTCCCCTGATTGGGTAGTCAAGAACCAGGGACACAATTAAAAAAAGTAGGCCACCCACTTAGGACAACAATTAGAATTTTGTTTGCTCTGTATCGTGAATCTTTGAAGTTGTCTACCCCAAAGAACTATGGAAGCTAAATCATTGAATATGTTTACAGAGTTTGACAGATTTCTAAACACCAATGTCATAAATAGATATGGGGAAAGTGTGGGAAAAAGGCATTGAAGTAGATGACCAGCCATGATCATACTGATTGGTGGAGCATGCTTAATAGGCTAACTCAACCCCCTCATCCACGTACCTGTTACTATCATTACACCCACCTTCCTGCAATTTACTACCTCACCCACTTAGCTGCCACACTACTCCTTCACCCAATTGTAATCAACCCCTTTATCAACCTGGCATTTTCCTCTTGCCCACCTGGTACTGTCTATCTGTCCTACTTACACCTGTCACCCTACCTGCTCACCAGTTTAACTGTCATACAACTCTTACACTCATCCAGCTGTTACCCTACCTCTACACTCACTCCTAATTCACAAAGAGATGGAGGCATACTGATAATATTGCTGGACTAGTAATCCAAAGGTTGAAACTAATTAATGCTCTTAGAACAAGGTTTCAAATCCCATGATGAGAGCTGGTGAAATTTAGATGTAATTTAAAAATTCTGGGATTAAAAGCTCATAGACAGATAGCAAATATTTGCTCAGTCTTCTGTTTCCTCATTCCCTTCATAGTTTTTGAAGCCTCTGCTTCTAATGAACCAACATAAAAAATTACCTACGCTAATTTTTTATATTGTAACATCTGTTCCATCTGTTTTATACTCCTGAGTGGATAATTCTAGTGTTCTCTTCCACTTTTTAGCATCTTGGAACCTTTGGAGGTTCCAAACACTTCAATAACAATCCTGACTACAGGCCTTTTAAATTAAAGACTATCCTTTATTTTGTACGTAAGCTATAGGTGGGCCTTTCTTTACTGAATTTCTGTTTTTAATAAGCCATATTTTTGTTGAACATTTTGATTAATTTCTTTCAATGTTTCCCGCTGAGTATTTATTGCAATATCTTTGAGTCTGTTTACCTAATTTGACTTTAGCCAACTCATACCTATCTTATTGGTTTTGGTTAAGTTTAAGAATCTTGATTTGAGATGAAGTATATCTGTGAGTAATAGCTTAGCAAATTTGACCAATACTGCTGGAGTTTAGAAGTATGAAATGTGATACAATTAAAATGGATAAGATCCCTCAGCTTCTGAAGTAGTCTCTGTTCAAATGCAACAAAATCTGGACAATATTCAAGCTTGTAGTGAAAAGTGGCAAGTGACATTTGTGCAACACAAATGCTAAGCAATGACTATCTCCAATGAGAGATAAACTTACCATCAATGGTGTTACTTGGGTCCAAGTAGTAAGATAGAAATACAAAGTTACACATAAAGTGTTACTGTTGTTCTTAGTATAAGTAGAAAAATAAAGAAATAAAGTATTGGTAGATAAATAAAAGAATAAAGGTAAGTCTTTCTTAAGTGCACTCCCTGCCAGGGCTCAGTCTCCTCAGCTTTGGCCTGCTTTCCGGGAAACATCAGACTACCTGCTGTGGACAGCACAGATGTCTGGGGACCTTCTTTACCAACACTTGGGGTTTGCTGTGACCACATTGGGCTGAGGCCTATAGTCACTTCTCCACACTGGACCTCCAGCTGACACCACTTGGGACCTATAGCCGTTGCCACGCTTCCAGCGATGCTATTGCCACTTTCTGCAGAACTGGAAAGTAAATAAAAAAAGACAAGAAGGAGAGAGAAGAGAAAAATGAATCGGGCTGGCCTGGAGCAGATGGACCTACCATGCTAATGCTGCCATCTTGAATAACTGAATAAGCGGAATAACTTGTATGTATTGCCAGTCTCCTGAACTGCCATAAAGGAAAATGTAAGCTAACTCTATCCCACTGCAATTAGATTCCTATGTTTTCTTAACATCACAGTTGTTCACAATGGTTGAGGCATGAGGAAGAATCTTTTGCACAACAAGTGAGAATGACCTAGAACTTTCTGCCTTATGAGTTTGGTGGAAATTGAGGTGATCAATAATTTCAATAGTATATTGGAAGAGTGTTTGTAGGAAATAAACTTGCTGCTCTGCAGGGGTCGTGCAGGAAAATTCAACTGACTGGATTTTTGTATAGAGAGATAGCATGGATTCAATAGGCTGAATGACCCCATAATGAAATTATGATTTTAGTTTATCTTTTTTAAAAGAATTTGTGCATTCAGATATCATCACTCTGTTAAAATCCTATTTGGTAATGAGCTACTAACATTAAATTATTTGTCCCTTCCTGTCCCCCATTGTGCATCACTTATCCACATATCTATATTGCACTATTTGCTTGACATTTTAACCCCTTCAACACTTAAATTGTCATCACCACTCCATTTCCCACAGTTTATTAGCTTGAAGCCCCATCAACAGCCCTGGTTTTATGACATGCCAGGATGCTAATCTCAACACAATTTAAGTTCACTCATGGCAATGGGGCAGTTCCTTCATTCCCCAATACTGGTGTCATGCTCCATTGATCAAAACCCCCCTCTTTCCACATAATATTTTGAACCATATGTTTAATTGTCTCATCTGACTGACCCTGTGTCATGATCACGTTACGGTCCAGTAGTTATTGCCTTTTGAGGTTCTGCATTTTAATTTGGACCATAATTCCTCTCACCTCACAGCAAAACATTGTTCTTGGTTCGACCTTTGTAATTAGTTAATACTATGACCATGATAGCTGCATTCTTCCACTCCCAGTCCACATTTGTCTCCAGTACAAGGAGGCGTCTGCAATTCTGACGCTGAGTAGACAACCCAGCCTTTACATTAACCTGACACACTTGAAGTCCCTAACCACTGGGCAAATTTGCATGTAGTGGTTGTAACCAGGTAAGCCAGGTGGATGTCATAGAATATGCATTCCCTGATTGGGGCTGTTAATCTGGTCCAATCAGGGAGTCCTAGCTGACAGATATAAACAGGAGTGTCAGAGGTTCTGTTCACTGAGTGCTGCCTCTGAGGAAACTGGCCCAGTGTTAAATACTATGATTGTGTAAATAAAAGGTGACTCAGTGATGAGATACTGACCTCTGTAGAGTTATTTCAGTGTAGACGAGAGGAAAAAAAAATGCTGCTGGAGAAATTCATTTGTAATGGTCATCTTTGAGTTGAAGTAAGCATTTCTGGCACCATGCTATTATTTGGAAAGCTTGATCCTGCGATTGAAAGTGTCATTTTTCTGTGGGCAAATATCATTGGGGCAGGTGAAAAGCAATGACTAATTCTCCTATTAACTTGTGGACGCACAACTTATAAAGTCATAGAGACGTACAGTACGGAAACAGACCCTTTGGTCCAACTCGACCATGCTGACCAAATATCCCAACCCAATCTAGTGCCACCTGCCAGCACCCAGCCCATATCCCTCCAAACCCTTCCTATTCATATGCCCATCCAGATATCTTTTAAATGTTGCAATTATACTAGCCTCCATCCCTTCCTCTGGCAGCCCATTCCACACACACACCACCCTCTGTGTGAAAAGGTTGCCCCTTAGGATTCTTTTATCACTTTTCCCTCTGACCCTAAACCTATGCCCTCTAGTTCTGGACTCCTCACTCCAGGGAAAAGACCTTGCCTAATTACCCTATCCATGCCCATCATGATTTTATAAACCTCTGTCGGGTCACCCCTCAGCCTCCGACACTCCAGGGAAAACAACTCCAGCCTGTTCAACCTCTCCCTATCGCTCAAATCTTCCAACCCTGGCAACATCCTTGTAAGACTTTTCTGAACCCTTTCAAGTTTCACAACATCTTTCCAACAGGAAGGAGACCAGAATTGCACGCAATGTTCCAAAAGTGGCCTGACCAATGTCCTGTATAGCTACAACATGACCTCCCAACTCCTGTACTCAATACTCTGACCAATAAAGGAAAGCATACCAAATGCCTTCTTCACTATCCTATCTACCTGCGACTCTACTTTCAAAGAGCTATGAGCCTGTGTTCCAAAATCTCTTTACTCAGTAACAATCCCTAGGATCTTACCATTAGGTGTATAAGTCCTGCTAAGATTTGTTTTCCCAAAATCTCGCATTTATCTAAATTAAACTCCATCTGGCACTCCTCAGCCCATTGGCCCGTCTGGTCAAGCTCCTGTTGTAATCCAAGGTAATGTACTTCGCTGTCCACCACACCTCAAATTTTGGTGTCATCTGCAAACTTACTAACTATACCTCATCAGCTCACATCCAAACCATTTCCATAAAGGACGAAAAGTAGAGGACCCAGCACTGATCCTTGTGGCACTCCACTAGTCACAGGCCTCTAAACTTAAAAACAACCCTCCACCGCCACCCTCTGTCTTCTACCTTTGAGCCAGTTTTGTATCCAAATGGCAAGTTCTCCCTGCATTCCATGAGATCTAACCTTGCTAATCAGTCTCCTATGGGGAATCTTGTCGAACGCCTTACTGAAGTCCATATAGACCGCTCTGCCCTCATTAATCTTCTTTGTTTCTTCTTCAAAAATTTCAATCAAGTTTGTGAGACATGATTTCCCACGCACAAAGCCATGTTGACTATCCCTAATCAGTCCTTGCCTTTCCAAATAAATGTACATCGTGTCCCTCAGGATTCCCTCCAACAACTTGCCCACCACCGATGTCAGGCTCACTGGTCTATAGTTCCCTGGCTTGTCCTTACCACTTCACTTAAACAGTGGCACCACGTTAGCCAACCTCCAGTCTTCTGGCACCTCACCTGTGACTATCGATGACACAACTATGTCAGTAAGAGGTCCAGCAATCACTTCCCTGGCTTCCCACAGAGTTCTGGGATACACTTGATTGGGTCCTGGGGATTTATCCACCTTTATCTGTTTCAAGACATCCAGCACCTCCTCTTCTGTAATATGAACATTTTTCAAGATGTCACCATCTATTTGCTTATATTCAAGATCTTCTATATCCTATTCCACAGTAAACACTGATGCAAAATTCTCATTTAATATCTCCCCTATCTCCTGTGCCTCCACACAAAGGCCACCTTGCTGATCTTTGAGGAGCCCTATTCTCTCCCTAGTTGTCCTTTTGTCCTTAATGTATTTGTAAAAACCCTTTGGATTCTCCTTAACTCTTTTTCCAAAGCTATCTCATGTCCCCTTTTTGCTTTCTTGATTTCTCTCTTAAGTATGATCCTACTGGCTTTGTACTTTTATGATTCACTTGATCTATTCTGTCTATACCTGACATATGCTTCCTTCTTTTTCTTAACCAACTCTCAGTTTCTTTAGTCATCCAGCATTCTGTATACCTACCAGCCTTTGCTTTCACCCTAACACAAATATACTGTCTGTACACTCTCGTTATCTCGTTACTGAAGGCTTCCCATTTTCCAGCTGTCCCTTTACCTGCAAACATCTCCCTCAATGAGCTTTTGAAAGTTCTTGCCTAATACTGTCAAATTGGCCTTTCTCCAGTTTAGTACTTCAACTTTTAGATCTGGTCTATCCTTTTCATCACTATTTTAAATCTAATAGAATTATGATCGCTAGCCCCAAAGTGCTCCCCTACTGACACCCTAGTCACCTGCCCTGCCTTATTTCCCAAGAGTAGGTCAAGTTTTGCACCCTCTGGTGGGTACATCCACAAATTGAATCAGAAAATGTTCTTGTACTTGCTTAACAAGTTCCTCTCCATCTAAACTCTTAATCCTATGGTAGTCCCAGTCTATGTTTGGAAAGTTAAAATACCCTACCATAACCACCTTATTATTCTTACAGATAACTTAGATCTACTTACAAATTTGTTTCTCAATTTCCCTCTGACTGGGAGTCTGTAGTACAATAAGGTGATCACCCCTTTCGTATTTCTCAGTTCCACCTAAATAACTTCCGTGGATGTATTTCCGGGAATATCCTCCCTCAGTACAGCTGTAATGCTATCCCCTTATCAAAAACGCAACTCCCCCTCCTCTCTTGCCTCCCTTTCTATCCTTCTTGTTGCATTTGTATGCAGGAACGTTAAGCTGCCAGTCCTGTCCCTCCCTGAGCCATGTTTCTGTAATTGCTAAGATATCCCAGTCCCATGTTCCTAATCATGCCCTGAGTTCATCTGTCTTCCCTGTTAGGCCCCTTGCATTGAAATAAATGCAGTTTAATTTATCATTCCTACCTTGTATTCTGCTTTGTCCCTGCCTGTCCTGACTGTTTGGCTCGCTTCTATTCTCAACTGTACCAGTCTCAGATTGATCTATTTCCTCACTATCTCCCTGGGTCCCACGCTTCATCTTACTAGTATAAATCCTCCCGAGCAGCTCCAGCAAATCTCCCTGCCAGTATGTTAGTCTACTTTCAATTTAGGTGCAATCTGTCCTTCTTGTACAGGTCACTTCTACCCCAAAAGAGATTCCAATGATTCAAAAATGTGAATCCTTCTCCCATACACCAGCACCTCAGCCATGCATTCATCTGCTCCATTCCCCTATTCCTATCCTTGTAGCACCGGAAGTAATCCAGATATTACTATTTTCGAGGAACTCCTTTTTAAATTCCTGCCTTAGTCTCTGTATTCTTTCTTCAGAATCTCAACTTTTTCCCTTTCTATTCCAATATGTACAATGACCTCCTGCTGGGCCCTCTCCCCCTTGAGAACATTCTGCGCCATCTCTGAAACATCCTTGATCCTGGCACCAGGGAAGCACACACCATTCTGATTTTTCTCTGCTGGCCACAGAAATGTCTGTCTGTGCCTCAGACTAGAGGGTCCCCTAACACAGTCGATCTCTTGGAACTTGACATACCCCACATTGCATTCGAGCCAGTCTCAATACCAGAAACTTGGCTGTTTGTGCTACATTCCCCTGAGAATCCACTACCCCTTACATTTCACGAAACAGCATACTTGTTTGAAATGGGGATAGCCACAGAGGACTCCTGCACTAACTGCCTACCTCTCTTACCTTTCCTGGAGTTAACCCATCTATGTGACTGTACCTGCTACTTTTCTCCCTTCCTATAACTGGCACCCATCACACCCCCTCGTAAATTCCTCATTGCCTCTATCTGTCACTCCAACTGTTTGATTCGATCTGATAGAGTTTGCAACCAACGGCATTTATTGCAGATATAATCCTCAGTAACACATAAACTCTCCCTAAACTCCCATATCTAACAAGAAGAGCATACCACTCTACTAAAGGCCATTGTTGCTTCTTCCAATCTGCAGACCTCGAAAGTAGCACCATCTTATTCCTCTACGAAACACTGCTCCAGGCTAACTGAATACTTATGTCTTATATTTTTAACTTTAATCAAGCAACATATCTCAATAAAACATATAATTAAGAAAGAACCCACTCTATTCACTACTGCAGCCTTAAAACACGGCCTCAGGCCATACTTAAAACTATTATCTTAACTGTCTCTGTGTTATGATCTCTCCCAAACAGATTCCTCCATGATCAGTTGTGAATTTCACTGTTTCAAGTCAAACAGCAAAGGCAGTAACTGCACAAGTTCACTGCTGTGTCAGTTAGCAGTGTGGGTTTCTCTCTCTCTCTCTCTTTCTTTCTCTCTGTCTGTCTCTCTCCCACCCCCCCACCCCCCCACCCACACACTGACCTCACCATGTGCTGCCTTCCTTTGTCTGTTCCTCTCCCTTTTAAATTATTTGGTTATTGGGACCTAATGACTCCTAAGGCACTAGATACTAAAACCTTTCAAGATCTGACGGATTTAGATTAGGGGGTGTAACAACCTATGTCTTCTCTAATTCTGAGATGCTATCAGTTTTACTCAGCAGTTCAAGAACCAGGGGAATCCATATCAGGATTTTTGACAAGGTTAAGACAGCTGGCAAAGCCATGTGACTTTGGTTTAATCCTTAATGAAACAAGGTGGGTGGAGGGGAAATGAGGAAACTGGAGAAATCTGAGTTCATCCCTTGTGGTTGGAGGGTTCCTAGGCGGAAGATGAGGTGCTCTTCCTCCAGCCGTCGTGTTGCTATGGTCTGGTGATGGAGGAGGCCAAGGACCTGCATGTACTTGGTGGAGTGGGAGGGGGAGTTGAAGTGTTGAGCCACGGGGTGGTTGGGTTGGTTGGTCCGGGTGTCCCAGAGGTGTTCTCTGAAACGTTCCGCAAGTATGCGGCCTGTCTCCCCAATATAGAGGAGGCCACATCGGGTGTAGCAGATGCAGTAAATGTTGTGTGTGAAGGTGAGGTGAATTTGTGGCGGATATGGAAGGATCCCTTGGGGTCTTGGAGGGAAGTAAGGGGGAAGGTGTGGGCGCAAGTTTTGCATATCTTGCGGTTGCAGGGGAAGGTGCCGGGAGTGGAGGTTGGGTTGGTGGGGGATATGGACCTGACGAGGGAGTCACGGAGGGAGTGGTCTTTTCAGAATGCTGATGGGGAGGGGAGGGAAATACAAATAAAGGTTGACTTATTGACGGGCCTCTGTGGAGTTATTTCACTTAATATTTATGGTCTGACTGCTTCTTCAAACACAACATTTGGGTAACTTTCCACCTCCCTGATGTACATCTCTATGACTCTATCACAGGGTTTGAAGCTGAGAGCCCGGTTCATTAATTTTGAGCCAGAGTTGCTCAAACTTGCAACAGATGTAGTCATTTGAATCACAAATAGAATCCACCAATTCCTGCACCATGCAGGTACAACAGATCACCCTGCAACTCTGAATTATTTAATTCACTTTTCATTTGCATTTTTAAATGTTCTACTGGTCTTTCATTTTCAATCTGTAAAATAGTTCTCCAATTCACCTAACTTAATTCAGCTTTTTGAAGAAGTGACAAAGAGGATTGATGAAGGCAGCGAGGTGAATATTGTCTGTATGGACTTCAGTAAGGCGTTCGGCAAGGTTTTGCATAGTAGACTAGTTAATAAGGTTAGATCATATGGAATACAGGGATAACTAGCCATTTGGATACAAAATTGCCTTGAATGTAGGAGACAGAGGGTGGTGATGGAAGTTGTTTTTCAGATTGGAGGCCTGTCACCAGCAGTGTGCCACGAGGATTCATGCTGGATCCACTGCTTTTTCTCATTTATATAAATGATTTGGATGTGAATAGAGGAGGCATGGTTACTAAGCTTGCAGATGACACCAATATAATAGGTGGTGTAGTGGATAGCGAAGAAGTTTACCTCAAAGTACAATGCGACTGTGATCAGATGGGCCAGTGGGCCACGGAGTGGCCGATGGAATTTAATCTAGACAAATGTGAGGTGCTATACTTTGGTAGAGCAAAGCAAGGCTGGACTTAAATACTTAATGGAGTGTTGCCAAACAAGGAGAGCTTGGAATGCAAGTTCACAGTTCCATCCAAATGAAATCCCAAGTAGACGGTAGTGAAGAAGGCATTTGTTATGCTTGCCTTTATTGCTCAGTGCATAGAATGTAGGAGTTGGGAGGTCATGTTGTGGCAGTACAGGACATTGGTTAGGCCTCTTTTGGAATACTGCATGCAATTCTGGTCTCCTTGGTATAGGAAAGATGTTGTTAAACTTGAAAGGACTCAGAAAAGATTAACAAGAATGTTGCCAGGATTGGGCGTTTGAGCTTCAGGGAGAGGCTGAATAGTCTGGGACTATTTTCCTTGGAGTGACGGAGATTGAGGAGTGACTTATAGAAGTTTATAAAGTCATGAGGGGCATGGAGACGGTGAATTGTCAAGGTCTTTTCCCCAGGGTAGGGGAGTCCAAAACTAAAAGGCATTATTTTAAAGTGAGAGGGGGAAGATTTAAAAGGGACCTGACAGGCAATATCTTCACGCAGAGGGTGATGCGTGAATGGATTGAGCTGCCACAGGAAGTGGTGGAGACTAGTACAGTTACAACATTTAAAAAGCATCTGGATGGGGATATGAATAAGAAGGGTTTAGAGAGATATGGGCCAAATGCTAGCAAATGGGACTAGATTAATTTAGAATATCTGGTCAGCACGGATGAGTTGGACTGAAGGATCTGTTTCCGAGCTGTATATCTCTATGACTCTAAAATTAGCAGGTTTTTTTTAAACAACCAATGAACTTACAGCAATTCCTGCAATGTCACTCATTTTCTCAATGTTTCTGATAGTAAAAGTTTCCTCCCCCCCTGGCTTCCCTCTCTCTCTGGGCTTAAACCTTGCCTCAATTTTTATTTCCTACTTGGTCTCACTCTCTTCCCCCAATGATTCCTCTTTCTTCCTATGGCCCAACATCCCTAATACCTTCCTTTGATATTAAAGAGCAAGAGTATTCACCAATGAGAGAAAAGGAGGGACAGATCTTTTCATCTAACTCCCTGTTTCACCAAACTCCAGTTACACTCTAATGCAACACTCCAGTGCAGACAAGACAGCACTGAACAAGTTCTCTCTTTACAGCCTCTCATTCAAAGGTTTCTGAAACTGGGTTAAACTAGTTGTCACCATCACTGAATCACAGAAACGTAGCAAATAGTTTTGCCCTTTGAACCCACTCAGCCATTCACTATGATCATGGCTGATCAATCAACTCTGTTCCCTCTTCTGTTTTCTCCCCATATCCTTTCATCCCTTTAGTCTTAAGAACTATGTCAAACACCTCGTAAACATTAAATGTATTGGCTTCAACTGCTTTCTGTGCAGCAAATTCCACAGGCTGACCACTCTGTGGGTGAAGAAATATCTCCTCTTCTCAGTCCTAAATGACCTACCCCATATCCTGAAACTGTAACCGCTGGTTCTGGAATAGCTGGATATTAGAACATAGAACATAGAAAAGTACAGCTTAGAACAGGCCCTTCAGCCCATGATGTTGTGCCAAGGAGTAATCCTAAAGTGAAATAAAATAACCTAATCTACGCACCCCTCAATTCACTGCTGTCCATGTGCATATCCAACAGTCATTTAAATGTCCCTGATGACTCAGCTTCCACCACCACTGCTGGCAATGCATTCCATGCATTCACAACTCTCTGCATAAAGAACTCTCTGACGACTCCTTTATAGCTTTCTCCGAATATCTTAAAACTATGACCCCTCGTGCCAATCAATCCTGCCCTGGGGAAAAGTCTCTGGCTATTGACTCTATCCATTCTCTCATTACCTTGTATACCTCAATCAGGTCTCCTCTCTTCCTCCTTCTCTCCAGAGAGAAAAGTCTGAGCTTAGTCAACCTCTGTTCATAAGTTAAGCCCTCCAGTCCAGGCTGCATCCTGGTAAACCTTCTTTGCATCCTCTCCAAAGCCTCTATATCTTTCCTATAGTAGGGTGACCAGAACTGGACACAATATTCCAAGTGTGGTCTCACCAGGGATTTGTAGAGCTGTAGCCAAATCTTGCAGCTCTTAAACTCGATCCCCCTGTTAATGAAAGCCAAAACCATATGCTTTCATAACAACCCTATCCACTTGGGTGGCAACTTTGAGGGATCTATGCACTTGAGCACCAAGATCCCTCTGTTCCTCCACACCACCAAGAATCCTGTCTTTAATCCTATATTCAGCATTCGAGTTCGACTTTCCAAAATGGTTCACTTCGCATTTATTCAGGTTGAACTCCATCTGCCATTTCTCAATCCAATACTACATCCTTCTATGTCACACTGCAGCCTGCAATAGCCCTCGATACTATCAACGGCATCTCCAACTTTTGTGTCATCTGCAAATTTACTAACCTGCCCTTCAACCTCCTCATCCAAGTCATTTATAAAAACTACAAAGAGCAGAGGCCTGAAAATGGAGGCCTGCGGGATCCCACTCAGCACTGACCTCCAGGCAGAATACGTTCCATCTACAACCACTCTCTGCCTTCTGTCAGCCAACCAAAACACAGCCAAATCTTCCTATATCCCATACCTCCTGACATTATGAATGAGCCTACCATGGGAAACCCTATCAAATGCCTTGCTGAAGTCCATAACACCACATCCACTGCTCGACCTTCGTTGACCTGTCTCATCACCTCTTCAAAGAACTCAATAACATTTGTGAGGCACGATCTGCCCCTCGTAAAACAATGCTGACTGCCTTTAATCACACTATGTTTTGCCAAATAGTCATAAATCCTATCCCTCAGAATTCTTTCCAAAACCTTGCTGACCACAGATGTAAGACTGACTGGTCTGTAATTGCCAGTGATTTCCGTATTACCTTTCTTGAAAAGAGGAACAATATTTGCCTCTTTCCAATCCTCCGGTATAATTCCTGTGGAGAGTTGGGAAGCAAAGATCCTCGCCAATGGTTTAGCAACTTGCTTTTTCACTTCCCGGAGCAACCTGGGATAAATCTGGTCTGCTCTGGGAACTTATCTTAATGTTTGCTAAAATTTCCAGCACATCAACTTCATCAATCTTGATCTGTTCAAGCCTATATCCCAGCTCCTTAAAGTTCTCATTCACAACAAGGTCCCTTTCCTTGAAAACCAAAGCAAAAAACTGATTTAAGGCTTCCCCTATCTGCTCAGACTCCATACACAAGTTCCCTCCACTATCCCTGATTAGCCCTACCTTCTCCCTGATCATTTTTTTTTACTTCTCATGTATAAGTAAAATGCCTTTGGGTTCTCCCTAATCCTTCCTGCCAAGCCTTTCTTGTGCCCTCTCCTGGGTCTCCTCAGTCCATTTCTGAGCTCTTTTCTAGCAAGCCTGAAATCCTCTAATCCTCCACCGTCCTTAAGCTGCCTTCTTCCTTTTGATGAGAAGCTCCTCTGCTCTCGTCATCCAACGATCCTTATTCTTACCCCTTCTTACCTGTGTCAGAGGAACAAATTCGTGCATCACTCGCAACAACTGTTCCTTCAACAGTCTCCTGTCTGCTGTGCCCTTTCTGTGGAACAATTACTCCCAATCTATACTTTCAAACTCCTCTCTGATAGTGTCATAGTTTCCTTTTCCCCAATTAAATATCTTCCCTTGGTAACTGCTCCTTTCCCTCTCCAAGGCTATGGTAAACATGAGGCAGATGTGGTCATTGTCACCAAAGTGTTCTCCCACCGCGAGATCTGACACCTGTTCTGGCCCATTGCCAAGCACCAAATCCAATATGGCCTCTCCCCTCGTTGGCTAGTCTACATACTAAGAAAACTCTCCTGAACACACTTGCCAAAAATGGCTCCTTCCAAACCACCTGCACTAAGGAGGTTCCAATCGATATTGGGGAAGTTGAAGTCATCCATAACAACAACCCTGCTACACCTACATTTTCCAAAATCTGCCAGCCTATCAGTTCTTCAAACTCTTTACTTCTATTAGGGGGGTCTGTAAAAAAAAACCCAATGAGGTGGCTGCTCCCTTGCTGTTCCTAACTTCCACCCATACTGACTCAATAGACAAACCTTGCTCAACAACCTTCGTTTCTGTAGCTGTGATGCACTCTCTGATTAGCAATGCTACATCCCCTCCTCTTTTTCCACCCTCCCTGTTCTTTTTAAAAGTTCTAAACCCTGGAACATCTCGCAACTATTCCTAACCCTGTGAAACCCAAGTCTCCGTTATGGCCACAACATCATAGAATACATCTATTCTAGATTTATTAATTAAATTTAGATTCAGCTAGTTGCTGTGACAGAATATGAATGCATGGCTCGAGAGCATTTGCCAAAGCCTCTGGATGATTAGTTCAGTAACATCTCCTTCAAAGAGAAGTCAAAAAGTAAAGTATAAGAAGATTCAGAATAAATTAAGACAAGGATTTTGGTTTTCTGTTCAGGGGGAGCATAGCTTGTTACACTCTGGTCAATGCACCTGCATACAATTTTTAAATATGTTATTTTGATGGCCAGTAATCTCTTTGTAGCATAAACTTATTTAAGACAATAAAATGTCATGTTAAGTACTGTTATGCAAATTTAGCACACTAAGGAATTTTGTGAGAATGTATTATTTCACTCGTAGAGCACCATCAATATGCAGTAATCTTGATGGTTGTCTGATATTTCAAATATACCAAAATAATAGCTTTGTAGGTGTATTTTGTATGAAGTTGCAATTTTGGCTGCATGAATTTGTGAAAAGAAAAGTAGTTATAAAAATTACACAAGAGATGTGGGAACATGTAGTCAATGGAAAATGCTGTTGATCACAAAAGCCTCTGTATCAGCCTAAACCTAATTTTATTCATCGGTTTCTATGGAACAAAGGATCAAACAGTACCTAAGACAATGAACATGAGCTGCCAATTCATTGCTAAGTCAAGATCATTTCCAGTCTTGTAGTGTAAACAACATCACTATGTGTTCCCTTAGCCATCTTTTTAAAAAAATATGCATAAATATGCTTTCCTTTAAAAATGCAAATATTTCAATAACTCAGGATTTTTTTTATGTGAAAGATGATCTAAGAAAAACTTAACTATCAAACGTACTGAATTTCTAAAAATGAAGTTTGGACCTAAGTCTGGTTGGCTGAAATTGGCCTCGGTACCTGAGGAACAATTAGCTGATGCTCATGTACCTGATTGCAGTCTAGACATCTGCTTGAAAGTAAGCATGTGAGGATAGTGGGGGTTCAGGTCAACTGTGGTGGCTGCATGTCTGAATTGTCTACAACCACTCTAGGCATTTACATGATGATCAGCTGCTTCGCTGTTGGGGGTCTGTCACCTTTGCAAGCATACAGTTAAAAAAGGAAGAGGAGAGAAAAATTATAAAGCAATATTTAATTGGGGGTTGCTAAAATAAATTGCAAAACTGGAAAAGTTTTAAAATACCTTTTAATAAGTTAATTTTTTGAAAATTAATCTTGCTTTTTAATTATTTCACTTCTTTTCTGTTTTGCAGGTGCAAAGCAAAATCTAAGTTCTTCTGATGCTAAAGGGGCAAAAGTATTGGCAAATTCTGCAACCGCTATTGAACCATACAATTTAGCGACCACCAGTACTAAAAACAGAATTTCAGAAGATTCTGGTGAAGACAGTGATGTAAACCAAGATGAAGAGGATGATGATAGTGATGTTGATAATGAAGGCAGCAGAAATGAAGAACGAAAGGCACCGCTAGAGTTAATGGGGGAGGTAAAATCATATCTTTTAAAAAAGTTATTAGTTAGCATTGTATATAACCTGATAAATAAGCTGTGGAGAAGTAAAACACTAATAGTCAAACTAATATTTAAAACAATCAGGAGGCACTTGGGGGGAGGCTGTTGTCTTTCCTATGCAGATGGGTAGAGAAATAAAGAGGTCAAAGTCATGCTCGGCAGTGTCTAGTGCACAATAGCATTTGGTTAGCAGACCAAATTTAGCTATCAACAGGTGAGAGAGAGCCTAAAGGATGTTATGAACATTTTAGGCCCTGGTCTCGAATGCTAGCTCTCCTGCGTAATATGTTTCCTGCATCTAACGTTCAACTGCATGAATCATATTACTCCTAGGATTACCGATAACCTTTCCTTGGGAAAAGCAGTTTTGCAGTACCATTAGTTGACAGAATAACCTGATGTGAAGAAAATGTAAGATGAAAGGTTGCAGATACCCTCTTTGAATTCCAGCAAGCCATTAATGACTTACTTTGTCTGACTGGTAAGGCTAATGTCTGTATTTCAAAATTAATCACAGCTTCCTTTTGGTATGAGAAGATTTTCCCAAATTGCTTCTTTTAACTCAAATTACTTTGTAACTGATGAAACACAGCACAATATATAATTTATTACACTTTATTTTTATAGCCAAAAGAAGCTAAATATTCCAAATCAATTGAAATGTCATTCGCTTCAAATATCACCAGGGTCCCAGCATATTAATATTGATAATGACTGTCAGTAATTGGGCAAATCTACATTGTGCTTACTACAGTAGCATCATTCATTTGACAGGAGATAACACTTGATGTATATGACCTTAGAAGTTTGACTGGCAATGTTGTCTATTATAGTCGAACTCCAGTGAAAAAAATCTGTTGAACATGTTTTGGACTCTGCCTGTAATGAGCTATGAGATGGTAGAATAATTGAGACCAAGACACATTAAAAAAACAGAAATAACTGCGGATGTTGTAAATCAGAAACAAAAATAGACATTTCTAGAAAAGCTCAGCAGGTCTGCTGCATCAGTGGAGAGAAATTAGTTAATGTTTGGGGTCGAGAGACCCTTTTTCAGAAACCGTTCAGAACAGGTCATCAGGTTATGGTGGCGCTAAACGAGATTTACAAACAATGCAGGAGATACTTGTCAACATCACAAGAAAGAATGTGATGTATCCCACAGCAAAATTAATATAGAAGGGCAGTACCCTTCTTCAGTTTGGACAACTGATTTCACGGCATAACCCATTATGACTTGCATTGAGACTGAGGAGATACCCCTTTTTTTTGCTGGATTGGTAGTCCTCTGTATTTATTAAATCACCATGTTAATACGATGATTTTTGCCGCATTATAAAGCCCTGAGTTAGTCGATGCAAACGTTGATTTCAGAATCTTCTATTTCTTCCATTTGTTTTTGCATTCTGATACTGGATATTGGATAATAATATATAACCCAGGTAGTATGGTTACATGTCTCAGTAATGTTAATGAACAGGAATATTTCATGCTTCTTGGAGCAACACACACAAGCTCAGCCAAACATCCCCCTCAACCGCTTCCCATATGTGTCATTGAATCTTTAGGCCGCGGTTTGACCAAGTATCAGTGTAAGTTTAAAATGGGAAATCATTGAAATGTACTGTTAGATAATTACTCACTGCTCAGTATGTTGGTTAGAGGATCCAATGGTTTTGATTTTTAAGGCATGATTTTGCCTGGCTGAATGCTAAGTCTGTACTAGTTTTCATATTCAATTTTATGGCACTAGCCACCAATTGTTTTGACCCACATTCTAATCCTGTTTCTGGCCCAGATTTGTCTGTAACCCTGGATTACTTTTTGACTTGTATGCTTATTCTAGACAATGCTCCAGTGTCTGAAATAACTTTAAACTATTGTCCATTCGCTATGGTGATAGTCGATAACTATTTTCCTCTTGCCAATACTGGAGTAATCTGACTTGTCTACTGCTTTTGGCTTACACTTTGATATTAAATTTGATTGAAGGCTAATGTCCAATTTCTGTGCAGACCCTGATCTCTCTCCCTTTAAGATCAATTCTGAACATCTCCAGCATTCTTCCTGCCAGCCTCTATCGTTCATAAATTAGAACATAGAACATAGAAAAATACAGCGCAGTACAGGCCCTTTGGCGACCCAAGCCCACCTAACCTACACTAGCCCACTATCCTCCATATGCCTATCCAATGCCCGTTTAAATGCCCATAAAGAGGGAGAGACCACCACTGCTACTGGCAGGATAGTCCATGAACTCACGACTCGCTGAGTAAAGAATCTATCCCTAACATCTGTCCTATACCTACCTCCCCTTAATTTAAAGCTATGCCCCCTCGTAATAACTGACTCCATACGTGGAAAAAGGTTCTCATTGTCAACCTTATCTAAACCCCTAATCATCTTGTACATCTCTATCAAGTCACCCCAAACCTTCTTTTCTCCAATGAAAACACCCCCAAGTGCCTCAGCCTTTCCTCATACGATCTTCCTACCATACCAGGTAAACCTCCTCTGCACCCGTTCCAGTGCCTCCACATCCTTCCTATAGTATGGCGACCAAAACTGCACACAATACTCCAGATGCGGCCGCACCAGAGTCTTATACAACTGCAACGTGACTTCAGGGCTCCGGAACTCAATTCCTCTACCAATAAAAGCCAGTACGCCATATGCCTTCTTCACAGCACTATTTACCTGGGTGGCAACTTTCAGAGATCTGTGTACATGGACACCAAGATCTCTCTGCTCATCCATGCTACCAAGTAGCCGACCATTAGCCCAGTACCCCATCTTCTTGTTACTCTTACCAAAGTGAATCACTTCAGACTTACCTACATTGAACTCCTTTTGCCACCTTTCTGCCCAGCTCTGCAGCTTATCTATTTCCCGCTGTAACCTGCCACATCCTTCCTCACTGTCAACAACTCTACCGACTTTCGTATCATTCGCAAACTTGCTCACCCAACCTTCTAGCCCCTCCTCCAGGTCATTTATAAAAATGACAAACAGCAGTGGTCCCAAACAGATCCTTGTGGAACACCGCTCGTAACTGCACTCCAAGATGAACCTTTACCATCAACTACTACCCTCTGTCTTCTTCCAGCCAGCCAATTCCTAATCCAAACCTCTAATGCACCCTCAATACCATACCACCGTATATTTTGCAGTAGCCTACCATGGGGAACCTTATCAAATGCCTTACTAAAATCCATATACACCACATCTACGCTTTACCCTTGTCCACCTCCTTAGTCACTTTCTCAAAGAATTCAGTAAGGTTTGTGAGGCATGACCTGCCCTTCACAAAACCATGCTGACTATCCTTGATCACATTATTCCTATCCAGATGTTCATAAATCCTATCCCTTACAATTCTCTCTAAGACCTTGTCACAACAGAAGTGAGACTCACCGGCCTATAGTCACTAGGGTTATCCCTACTCCACTTCTTGAACAAGGGAACCACATTTGCTATCCTCTGGCACTATTCCTGTAGACAACGAGGACATAAAAATGAAGGCCAATAGCTGTGCAATCTCCTCCCTTGCTTCCCAGAGAATCCTAGGATAAATGCCATCAGGCCCAGGGGACTTATCTATTTTTACCCTTTCCAGAATTTCCAACACCTCTTCCCTACATACCTCAAAGCCATCCATTCTAATTAATTGTGACTCAATATTCACATCGGCAACAATGTCCTGTTCCTGAGTGAATGGGGAAGGAAATTATGATTTCCTTACCCATTTTCTAATTTTGCCATGCTTCCCCTTCACAATCCACTTGCCTGTTTGTAGGGCACCCCTTACCATTTCTATATGTCAAGCTGCTCAATTTTAAATTGGAGGTTACCTTTTTCTCACCTGAGCTGTTTTTCTTCCTCTGCTCGTTTTATAGCACACCTTTATGTTTATTTACAGATGTACAATTTATAAAGCACATTTCCTAATCCAACAACGATAGTTTTAATTATTTTTAATTCACCCGCTTGAACATGTTATATCTCCATGCTGTGTGGTACTTTAAAGTGAATTTTCTGACCCAGAGATTGGGACACAATACTACACCATAAGAGCCCACAGTTTTAGTCTGTCTTTATCTATGCAGGGCTCAAATGAACACCCAGTTAATCTCCACCCATCTGCAAACAGTTAAGCACAATTAATATCAATTAACTACTGAGACTTGTGAAATCTGATTCCATGACACTTGACTCAAACCTCTCAACTACTATCCTCTCACAGCCCTTCTCCATAGTACAGTATCAAGGCACATGTACTGAATATGAAAGCATTAGAATGTTTAGAAGCACATTAAATGATTATACAATACAAATGTGAAATGAATATTTAAGAACTGAAGTTCCCAAATGCTTAAATCCTGAACCTAGACTTTGGTTACTTCACTGCTACATTTTCAGTGAGAGCAGGATGATAGCATGGCTAAAATTGCACAACATCATTACTTCTGACATTCTATCTCAGATTACCCACTTCAATTTACAAGCAATTCCTATAAGAAATGCTAGTGCTCACATTTTAAGCTTAGGCTTTAACTAAATAGTTAGAGAGGTAGGGTGCAGTTGCATGGAAAATTAGGCAATTAATGTTAAAGGAGAATGTGGGAGTGCAGGTCATAACAAGTCTGATTGTTACCAGAAAAGGAAAGGGCAGGATGTGTGAACATATTATCATACCAAGAAATTATACAGGAATAGGGAAATTTGATAATCGAACAATCTTAAGGTTTTGTATCTGAATACATGAAGCACGGAATAAAATTAACGCGTTAACAGTGAAAATAGAAACAATATATAATTTTTTAGTGATTACTGATATGTGGAGTAAAGAAAGAGATCAATGCTGTAGTGAGAAATGATAACAGCATTGGAGATCAAGACGCAGAATCAGTCTGGGTATAAATATGAAATAGCAAAGAAAAGAGTCCCTGATGGGAGAAATCTAAAGGTCCCCAAACAGTAGTCCTGCAAGGGACTCAGTATAGAACAGGAAATATTGGGGTCTTGTAAGAAAGGTACAGCAAAAGTCATGGGTGATTTCAATACGCATATAGTCTGGATTAATCAAATTGGTAAGGGTTGCTTCAAGGGAAAGGTCATTGAATGTATTAGAGATTGTTTCATTGAGCAATATGTTGGGGAACCAACCAGGGAACAGACTATTTCTGTATTTGGTGTTATGTAGTGAGGTGGGACTTAATTAATAATCTTACAGAGAAGGATCCTGTAGGGAAGACTGATCATAGCATGCTAAAATTTTGAATTCAGTTGGAGGGCAAGAACCTGGAGTCCTTAGTGTAGCATTTTGGAATTAAACAAAGGAAATTGCACAAGCATGAGGACAGGTCTGATCCTAGCATTTTGGGTGGAAGACTAGATGATAGGATAGTTGATGAGCTGTGGCAGATGTTTAAAGCGATACTTAGTTGCTTTAACTGAAATATATTCCAGGTAAAAACAATGACTGCAGATGCTGGAAACCAGAGTCTAGATTAGAGTGGAGCTGGAAAAGCACATCAGTTCAGGCAGCATCCGAGGAGCAGTAAAATCGACATTTCGGGCAAAAGTCCTTCATCAGGAATACAGGCAGAGTGCCTGAAGGGTGGAGAGATAAATGAGAGGAGGGTGGGGGTGAGGAGAAAGTAGCATAGAGTACAATAGGTGAGTGGGGGAGGGGATGAAGGTGATAGGTCAGGGGGGAGGGTGAAGTGGATAAGTGGAAAAGAAGATAGGCAGGTAGGATAAGTCATGGGGACAGTGCTGAGCTGGACGATTGGAACTGGGGTGAGGTGGGGGAAGGGGAAATGAGGAAACTGTCGAAGTCCACATTGATGCCCTGACGCTGAAGTGTTCCGAGCGTCTGGTGGTGAGGGAGCGGCAGTGAAGGAGGCCCAGGACCTCCATGTCCTCGGCAAAGTGGGAGGTGGAGTTGAAATGTTGGGCCACAGGGCGGTGTGGTTGATTGGTGCGGGTGTCCCAGAGATGTTCCCCGAAGTGCTCTGCTAGGAAGCGGCCAGTTTCACCAATGTCGAGGAGACCACATTGGGAGCAACAGATACAATAAATGATATTGGTGGATGTGCAGGTAAAACATTGATGGATGTGGAAGACTCCTTTAGGGCCTTGGATGGAGGTGAGGGAGGAGGTGTGGGCGCAGGTTTTGCAATTCCTACGGTGGCAGGGGAAGGTGCCAGGATGGGAGGGTGGGTAGGGGTGCGTGGACCTGACCAGGTAGTCATGGAGGCAACGGTCTTTGCGGAAGGCGGAAAGGGGTGGGGAAGGAAATATATCCCTGGTGGTGGGGTCCGTTTGGAGGTGGTGGAAATGTCGGCGGATGATTTGATTTATGAGTAGGTTGTTAGGGTGGAAGGTGAGCACCAGGGGCGTTCTGTCCTTGTTACAGTTGGAGGGGTGGGGTCTGAAGGCGAAGGTGCGAGCTGTAGATGAGATGCGTTAGAGGGCATCTTTAACCACGTGGGAAGGGAAATTGCGGTCTCTAAAGAAGGAGGCCATCTGGTGTGTTCTATGGTGGAACTGGTCCTCCTGGGAGCAGATACGGTGGAGGCGGAGGAGTTGGGAATACGGGATGGCATTTTTGCTGGAGGTATGGTGGGAAGAGGTGTAATCCAGGTAGCTGTGGGAATCGGTGGGTTTGTAACAAATATCGGTGTCAAGTCGGTCGTCATTAACGGAGATGGAGAGGTCCAGGAAGGGGAGGGAGGTGCCAGAGATGGTCCAGGTAAATTTAAGGTCAGGGTGGAATGTATTGGTGAAGTTAATGAATTGCTGAAAAAGTGTTACTGGAAAAGCGCAGCAGCTGCGCTTTTCCAGCAACACATTTTCAGCTCTGATCTCCAGCATCTGCAGTCCTTACTTTCTCCTAGAAGAAGTTAATGAATTGCTCAACCTCATCGCTGGAGCATGAGGTGGTGCCAATGCAGTCATCACTGCAAGAGGTGGGGAGTGGTGCCGGTGTAATTATGGAAGATGAACTGTTCTACGTAGCTAACAAAGAGACAGGCATAGCTGGGGCCCATACGGATGCCCATGGCTACCCCTTTGGTCTGGATGAAGTGGGAGGATATATATACCAGAAAGGAAGAAGGATTGTAAGTGGAGGGAGAAAACATCCCTTGCTGAGCATAGAAGGTGGATAATATGAAAACAAAAACTAAGGCTTGCCATATTGCAAAGGCAAATGGCAGACTCAGAGATTGGGAAACTTTTAAAGATCAACAAAGTTACTAACAAGTCAGCAAAAGACAAATGGTAAATTATGAAAAAAACAGTGCAAAATATAAAAATGGATAGCAAAAGCATCTGTAAGTATATAAAAGGAAAATGAGTAGCTAACGTGAATGGTGTTTTTTTTTGGAGAATGGGACTGGAGAATTAATAATGGGGAACACTGAAATGGCAAAGTCATTAAATCAATATCTTACTTCCAGTTTTCATGGTGGAGGACAGCAGTACCATCCCAATAGTAATAAGTAATGCATAGGTTATAGAAAGAAAAAGGCTGTGACCATACCCAGGTCTGAACCTGTGAGGGAGAGTGCTGCAAGACACCTGTGTGAGGCACTTTAGAGGACACCAACGTCAACACAGACACAGACCTATGCATTATCCAAAACACAGACCTGCAGGCTCCCTGTCTCAGATATTGCTGTTACTTAATTCAATACTTTTGCACCCACAGACCAGGGAGAACATAGGGATGTTTGAACAAAAGAGGCAACAATGCGAGCAGAACCCATTATCTGATACACACGTTCATCTTGCTTCCACGATCTGCAGCAATCTTTCAGTTTAGAAAAGATCAAAACAACGTCACTTTGAAAAGGAGGAATAGAGACAAAGCAGTGACCACATGAGAAGTGAAACAAATGAAGAAGTAAATCTGCACAGCTGATTGCCTCTGCTCTTTAGTTTCAAGTATTTCTGGATGTCGCAGTTTATCTAAGAAAACCACAGCTGAAGTTGGTGAAACTTATGAGGGGGAGATTTGAGCAGGGGAGCAGCTAAGTGGGCAGTTTTAAAGTGTAACACTTTCTTTATAAGTCTACAATAATTGGTACACCTGATCAGGTCCTGGGGATTTATCCACCTTTATGCATTTCAAGACATCCAGCACTTCCTCCTCTGTAATATGGACATTTTTCAAAGTGTCACCATCTATTTCCCTACATGTTATATCTTCCATATCCTTTTCCACAGTAAATACTGATGCAAACACTCGTTTAACATCTCCCCCATTTCCTGCGGCTCCACACAAAGGCTGCCTTGCTGATCTTTGAGGGGCCCTATTCTCTCTCTAGTTACCCTTTTATCCTTAATGTATTTGTAAAAACTCTTTGGATTCTCCTTAATTCTATTTGCCAAAGCTATCTCATGTCCCCTTTTTGCCCTCCTGATTTCCCTCTTAAGTATACTCATACTGCCTTTATACTCTTCTTAGGATTCACTCAATCTATCCTGGCTATACCTGACATATGTTTCCATCGTTTTCTTAACCAAACCCTCAATTTCTTTAGTTATCCAGCATTCCCTGTACCTACCAGCCTTTCCTTTCACCCTAACAGGAATATACTTTCTCTGGACTCTGTTATTTCTGAAGGCTTCCCATTTTCCAACCATCCCCTTACCTGCAAATATCTGCCCCCAGTCAGCTTTGGAAAGTTTTTGCCTAATATCGAGAAAATTGGCCTTTCTACAATTTAGAACTTCAGCTTTTAGATCTGGCCTATCCTTTTCCATCACTACTTTAAATCTAATAGAATTATGGTCGCTGGCCCCAAAGTCCTTCCCTCAGTCACTTGTCCTGCCTTATTTCCCAAGAGTAGGTCAAGTTTTGCACCTTTTCTAGTAGGTACAGCTACATATTGAATCAGAACATTTTCTTGTACATACTTAACAAATTCCTCTCCATCTAAACCCTTCCTACTGTGGCAGTCCCATAACCACCCTATCATTCTTACAGTTTGTTTCTCAATTTCCCTCTGACAATTGGGGGGTCTATAATACAATCCCAATAAGGTGATCATCCCTTTCTTATTTCTCAGTTCCACCCAAATAACGTCCCTGGATGTATTTCCAGGAATATCCTCCCTCATTTTTGTCATCTATATAAATGATTGGATGCGAGCATAAGAGGTATAGCTAATAAGTTTGCAGATGACACCAAAATTGGAGGTGTAGTGGACAGTGTTTGAGCAGTGTTTGCAGAGCAGAAAGTTCGTGCTATTTTCTGGGTCCGTAGATTGTTAAGATGCAAAGATGGCCTTTCGTAGAGTGATGTGCTCTTCCTGTCAGATCTGGGAGATTAGTCATAGTTTGCATGTTACTGATGATTATGTCTGCAGATAGTGTGTTTGGTTGCAAATTCTATTGGATGGCATGGATTGGTTGGAGCAGTAGTGAGAGGCAATGAGCTAGTGGGTGTGATGGATGGCAGTAGCTAGTGGGTGTGATGGATGGCAGTTACAGGAAAGGAGAAAAACCCCAGATACAGTCAGGGAGATGAGTTACCTCCAGAAAAGATAGGAGAGGAAGGTGGGTAGTGCAGGAATCTCCTGTGGCTATCCCCATCTCAAACAAGCGTGCTATTTTGGAAAATGTAGAGGGTGATGGACTCTTAGTGGAATGTGGCACTGACAGTCAAGTTTCTGGTACTGAGATTGGCTGTACTGTAATGAGTCAAGAGTGTGGTGCTGGAAAAGCACAGCAGGTCAGGCAGCACCCGAAAAGCAAGAGAATCGACGTTTCAGGCAGAAGCCCTTCATCAGGAATGAGGCTTGTGGGCCGGGGGGCTGAGGGTACAGTTGGGGGGGAAGTAGCTGAGAAAGTGATAGGTAGATGAAGGTGAGGGAGAAGGTGATAGATCAGAGAGGACGGTGGAGTGGAAAGATGAGAAAGGTGATGGGCAGGTCAGGAGAGCGGTGCCAAGTTGGAGGCTTGGGACTGGGATAATGTAGGTGGAGGGGAAATGAGGAAACTGTTGAAATCCCCTTGACTCTCTTGACTCTGATCTCCAGCATCTGCAGTCCTCACTTTCTCCCTATATTTTAATGAGGGATGCATCAAGTTCCAAGCGATCGATTGTGATAGGGGATTCTCTAGTCAGAGGCACAGACAGACGTTTCTGCAGCCAACAGTGAGACATCAGAATGTTGTGTTGCCTCCCTGGTCCCAGGATAAAGAATATCTCACAGCGTCCAGAATATTCTTAAAGGAGAGAGGGACCAGCAGGAGCTCGTTGTACACATTGGAACCAAATATATAGGAAGAAAAAAGATATTCTGAGGAGAGAATATAGGAAGTTAGGTAGGAATTTAAAAAGGAAGTCCTTGAGGGTAGTAATATCTGGATTACTCCAGGTGCCATGAGCTAGTGAGAGTAGGAATAGAAGGGTAGAGCAGATGAATGCGTAATTGAGAAGCTGGAGCAGGGAAGAAGGATTCACATTTTTTGATCATTGCAAGATCAAAACGTAGAAGTGACCTGTATAAGAAGGATGGATTGCACCTGAATTGGAAGGGAACTAATATACTGGCAGGGAGATTTACTAGACCTATTATGGAGGATTTAAACTAATAAGCTGGGGTGGGGTCTCAGGGAATAATGAAGAAGGAGATCAATCTGAGACTGTTGCATTTGGGAAAAGGAGCAAATCAAACAGTCAGGGCAGGCAGGAACAAAGAAGAGAACAAGATTGGAATGATAAATTAAATCGCATTTATTTCAATGTGAGAGGCCGAACAGGTAAGGTAGTTGAACTGAGGACATGGTTAGGAACATGGGACTTGGATATTATAGTGATTACAAAGATGTGTCACAGCTGGACAGGACTGGAAGCTTAATGTTCCAGGATATAGATGGTATAGGGAGGGGGCCGGGGTTGGAGGAGGGGGGGGGGGTGGAAGGGGAGGTGCAAGAAAGGAGAGAGCGGCATTTTTGATTAGGTATAACGTCACTGTTGTACTTAGGGAGGATATTCTTAGGAATATGTCCAGAGAAGTTACTTGGGTGGAAATGAGAAATAAGAAAGGGATTGGGATTGTACTATAGACTCGCCAGTAGTCAGTGGGAAATTTGAGAAACAAATTTGTAAGGAGACCTCAGTTATCTATAAGAATAATAGGGGAACTGTGGAAGGGAATTTTATCTTTCCCAACATAGTGCTAACAGTTTAGATGAAGAGGAATTTCTTAAGTATGTACAAGAAAATTTTCTGATTCAGAATGTGAATGTACCTGCGAGAGAAGAAGCAAAACTTGATCTTTGTTATGAAAGTGTGGGTGTACTATAGCTTTAAGAAAGTTAAAAGCTAGCAGAACTACCTAACAGCACCAAGTGTTCTGAATAAGAAATAATATAGCACTTGGCTGAAACAGCTAGATTAGCTGGATTGCTTGGAGACAAAAACAAATTTGAATTAGGCCAATCAGTTTAAATTATACACCCCCCCACAAAAAAACAAATTCCAATCAAGTTTGAAATTAGTATATTGACAATATTAAAAGCCAATGACACAATCCAGCGCTTTGGGGTATAAGACTGGGAAAAATTGAACAGTTGGGGAAGAACTGCCAAAAGACCAACAGATGTAGGATGTTAGTAAGAGCTCGCTGAGAAGTACCTGTCTAGAGAATGAGTTTTCTCAAAGAAAAGTATCAACACCAACCTGGAGAGCAAATCTACCGAGGAAGACTAAAGCGAAGATTCGACCGCTGGCTGGTTTTGAAATTTGAATTTTTCAGGAAATCTTAATCAGGGGTTTTATTGGACTAGTATTATAGAAGGGAAAATAAAAGATAGGTTAGAGGAAGGAGTTATAAATATCTATTAGTTAATTATTCTCTGTTATCCTTGAAGAAATAAAGTTGTTAATGTTCACTGTAAATAGTTCTTGGCATTTCGAATTTTCACAGATTACTGCATGAAATTAATCTTTTCTGTGTCACTAGTTTAAATTAAGCAGGAGGGTTTACCCCGTACTGTAATACCTTCTCTTGGAAAATAAGGCAAGGCAGGTGACTGAGGTGTCAGTAGGGGAGCATCTTCTGGCCAGTTACCATAATACTATTTGTTTGAAAAGGATAGACTGGATCAAAGAGTTGACGTTCTAAATTGGAGGAGGGCCAATTTTGATGATATTAGGCAAGAACTTTCAAAAGTTGATTGAAGGCAGATGTTCACAGGTTCACATAGGCAAGCCTCACTGATCTTTAAGGGGCCCTATACTCTCCCTAATTATTCTTTTGTCCTCAATACATTTGTAGAATCCATTTGGATTCTACAAATGTATTGAGGACAAAAGAATAATTAGGGAGAGTATAGGGCCCCTTAAAGATCAGTGAGGCTGCCTATGTGCAGAACTGCGGGAAATGGGAAACATACTAGAAGAGTATTTTGCACCACTGTTTACTATGGAGAAGGACATGGAAGCTAGAGAACTCAGGGAAATAAGTAGTGACATCTTAAAAAATGTCCGTATTACAGAGGACAACTGAAAACCCATAAAGTTGGATAAATCTCTGAGACCTGATCAGATGTAACCTAGAACTCTCTGGGAAGCTCAGGAAGTGATTGTTGGTCCCCTTGCTGAGATATTTGTATCCCAGCCACAGATAAGGTGTTGGAAGATTGGAGGTTGGCTGACATGGTGCCACTATTTAAGAAAAGTGATAAGGAAAATCCAGGGAATTATAGACCAGTGAGCCTGACATCATTGGTGGGCAAGTTGTCCTGATGGGCAGGATTTACATATACTTGGAAAGGCAAGGAATGATCAGAGGTAGCCGACATGACTTTGTGTGTGGAAAATCATGTCTCACTAACTTACTTGAATTTTTTGAAGAAGTAACAAAGAGGACAGAGTGGTGGATATGATCTATATGAACTGGAGTAAAGCATTCGACAAGGTTCCTCATGGTAGACTCGTTGGCAAGGTTAGATCATGTGGAGTACAGGGCAAACTAGCCATATGAATACAGACCTGGCTCGAAGATAGAAGATAGAGGTTAGTGGTGGAGGGTTATTCTTTAACCTGTGACCAACAACATGCCATATGGACGCAGCTGGGTCCACCGCCTTTTGTCATTTATATAAATGATTTGGATGTGAACACAGGAGGGATGGTTAGTAAGTTTGCAGATAATCCCAAAATTGAAGGTGTGGTGGACAGCGAAGAAGTACCATGGGATCTGATCAGATGGGCCGAAGAGTAGCAGTTAGAGTTTAATTTAGATAATTGAAACGTACTGCATTTTAAATCAGAGCAGGAATCATACAATCGATTACCTGGAGTATTGTGCACAGTTGTGGTCCCCTTATTTGAGGAAAGATATAATGGCATTGGAGGCAATTCAGAGGAGGTTATAAGACCATAAGACATAGGAGCAAAACTTAGGCCATTCAGCTCATCGAGTCTGCTCCGCCATTCAATCATGACTGATATGTTCTTCATCCCATTCTCCCCATAACCCTTGATCCCCTTGATACACAAGAACCTATCTAGCTCAGGCTTAAATTTACTCAATGACCTGGCCGCCACAGCCTTCTGTGGCATTGAATTCCATTGATTCACCACTGTCTGGCTGAAGAAGTCTCTCCTTATCTCCATTCTAAGACTGTGTCCTCAGTCGTAGTCTCTCTCGGGATTTACTTGATCTCTGCTGTCTATACCTGACATACACTTCCTTCTTTTTCTTCACCAAAACTTCAATTTCTCTAGTCATCCAGCATTCCGTACACCTACCAGCTGTGTCCTTCACCCTAACAGGATCAGCCACGGTTGCCTCATCCTCCCTGTATTATGCTTCTTTTTTTCTTGGGATGCATCTTTGTAAGCTTCCCAAACTTCTGGCTTCCCACTGCCCTTTGCCACATTACTTGCTTTCTCTTTTACTTTTATACTGTCCCTGGCATTCCTTGTCAGCCATGATTGCCTCGTCCTCCCTGTACCATGCTTCTTTTTCTGAGGGATGAATTTTTGCCATGTCTCCTGAATTACTCCCAGAAACTCCCACCATTGCTGTTCCACTGTCTTTTCTGCTTGTTTTCTGTCCCAGTCAATTCTACCTAGCTGCTCCCTCATGCCTCTGTAGTTGCCTTTATTCAACTGTAATACCATTACTTCTGATTCTATTTCTCCCTCTCAAATTGAAGAGTAAATTCAATCATATTATGGTCACTGCCTCTGAAGGATTCCTTCATCTTAAGATCCTTTATCAAGTCTACCTAATTGCGCAACACTAGGTTCAGTATTGTCTGGTCCCTCATGGGCTCAACCACAAGGTTGAGATGCCTGAGATGAGGGGTTTGTTGCTCAAGAGAGACTGAACAGTTTAAGTCTGTACTGTTTGGAATTTCGAAGGTTGAGGGGAGATTAAATTGAGGTACTCAAGATGATAAAAGGTGTGGATAAAATAGACATGGAGCAGATGCTTACTCTTGTGGGGCAGTCTTGGACAAGAGGTCTGAGTCTTAGATAAGGGGTTGCAAATTTAAAACAGAGTTGAGGAGAACCTACTTCCCCAAATAGTTGTGAATCTGTGGAATTTGCTACCCCACAGTGCACTGAATGCTGAGACAGTGAGTACATTTAAGGAGGAGTTAAAAAGATTTTTAATTGGTAATGGATTGAAGAGAAATGGAGAGAAAGCAGGAAAATGAGGGTGAGGAGCATATTAGCTATGAGCAAATAGCAGAGCAGACTCCAATACAGGTCTAATTCTGCACCTGTATCTTATGTACTTAAGAACTGACAAACTTAATGACAAGGTCATGAGAAATGTTGTTGAACAAAGAGACCTTGGAGTGCAGGTTCATAGTTCCTTAGAAGTGGAGTCCCTGGTAAACAGGATAGTGAAGAAGGCTATCGCTATGCTTACTTTTATTGGTCAGTGCTTTGAGTTGAGGAGTTGCGAGGTCATATTGTGGCTGTAGAGGACATTGGTGAGGCCACTTTTGTAATATAGCATGCAGTTCTGGAGGCATTGCTATAGGAAGGATGCTGTGCAACTTAAAACATTCAGAAATAATTTACAAGGATGTTGTCAGGGTTGGAGGGTTTGAGCTATAGGCTGAATAGACTGGGACTATTTTCCCTGGAGCATCGGAGGCTGAGGGGTAACCTAATAGAGGTTTATAAAATCATGAGGGGCATAGATAGGTGAATAGTCATGGTCTTTTTCCCAGGATGGGGGTTTCCAAAACTAGAGGGCATAGATTTAAGGTGAGAAGTGAAAGATTTAAAAAGGATGTAAGGGCAATTTTTTCACACGTATATTGAATGAGCTGTCAGTTGAAGTGGTGGAGGCTGTACAATTACAACATTTTAAGAGACATCTGGATATGAATAGAAAGTATTTGGATGAATATGGACCAAATGCTTGCAAATAGGATTAGATTAATTTAGGATATCTGGTCGGCATGTACGAGTTGGACCGAAGGGTCTATTTCCATGGTGTACAGCTGTGTGATTCTTTGTCTGTATGTTGATCCAGTATATGTCCTGCATGGACGTTAGGTATCATGTTGAAACATTTACAGTTGGACCTGGACAGAGACTAAAGGAAATAAATGTATTGCAAAACCAATAACATATATGCAAACATGATATGTTATGTATGGTGGGCTGCCACCAAAGTGGCCTCAAATGCTTTTTTGTTCTTTCTTTCCCTCTCAGTACATCCTTATGTTGTCCCAGGTTCCATAGTTGAGGTGAAAGGAGTCTACTCGGCAGGAGCCTATTGGCCTTGGACGTTTTGTTGGGTAGCCTGGGTTGTTTGTGTCTGGACAGATCAGATATGTTGAGGATCTTCTTGCCAGAGGACAATTGGACCCTCTCGCGTGAACTTCCAAGGGTTGGAGGGAGACAAACAAGCTGGAAATAGAGGGTTCAGCCATTTTGGATTGTCCAGAGATTCTGAGGGGCCTGGGTGTGTTTCCTCCTCCAACTGGGTACCACTGTCTACCTGTGAGAAAGGGGCACCAATCATCCTGTTCCTTTGTTGCCATGCCTTTGGTCATAAGGACCAATGCCTAAGGCTTTGAAGTGTAGGCAAGTGCACATATCCAGTAGACTCTGAAGGTGCTGGATATGGCTGCCATTGGCAGCTGCCAATATATCCATGGAGGAAGCCAGACAGTTGCAAGCTCGAGGCAGCTGGGTGCCTGTAGCATAACTACATTTCATCAGTCTCTGGGCTATGAGGAACATTGCAGCCCACGTACCTGTCTGCAGCTCTAATTCAACCTGTACATTTGAAAGAGGTCTCTGATTGCTGACACCATGATGCCCTCTCCTGTCTGGAGCTGAGCAGTTACCTAGCACCATCAGTCCTTTAAATTTCAGTGGCCTGGGATGTTTGTTCCGTGGCTAGCTATGTAGCTGTCACAGTGAGGTGTTGCAAACTTATGCTTCCAGAATTTCTAAATGTGATATCCCCACTGAGGTGTCAGTATTTGTGCCTATGAGGAGTGTGTGGGGCAGCTTTGCTGATGATTTCTTCTAGGCCTGTAATCTTATCCTGAGGAGATTGAGGAGATGGCTTCTAGCAGAGCCATTCACTTCTCCACAAGATCTTTGGGCATCCTACTGGTACTTGAAATACACAAGGGAGAGAAGACATATAACCAATATTCAGAAATCGTGTTCAATGATCAACAGCACTGCTGATGTGAGAGTTACTGTGGAATGGAGGATGGTACTTGGTTGGCAGGACATTGATGTTTCAGCATCCCAGCAGGAGCATTCCGGTCTTCCCTTGCAAGGGATAGGATTCCCTCCACTCTTCCTGGCTGCCCAGTTATGACCAGTTTTCTCCTGGAATGAGAAAAAGTGAGGAATTGAATGTGATGCAAGTGAGTGGCACAGCTGTCTGTAATGGTGCAGGTTGTCAAAAGGTGGTGTGATGTCCTCAGCAAGTGAGTACGCAGAATGAGATTGCAGAGAGAGGAGTGTGGAACGCAGTTTAGTGCAGCAGAGAAGTTAACTGACCTTCTTGCAACACTACTGTCCATCCTTCCTGACCATGGAGGCTGCACTGATCCATGTGCAGATCTTCAACTAGGTTTCCATGTTCTGGTGTCAGAGTGGCGACTTCTTGGAATGGCAGGTGATAGAATGGAGCAACAGTTGGGTGACTGACTTGCTATAAGGGGAGTGTAGGTTACTTACAAAGAAGTTTGGTGGGTTCTGGTGAGAAATCTCACTAGGCCTTATGGCGAGAAACCCTCAATGAAACTGACATTTAACTAAAAAATGATCTGAGATTTGACCTTTTTTTTGTTATTTGTTTTTTCTAGCAGAATGTGACTGAAAAAGAAAAATGAGCTGTACTGTTGTAAACTTCATCCAGATTTTGTTGGTCTGAATTATAAGTACTATATGAATTCTGAAAGTGTATTAAGCTCAGAGTGGCAAACAGTGTTCCTTTCATTATATGTGGAGGTGCTGGTTTTGGACTGGGATGGACAAAGTCAGAAGTCACACGACACCAGGTTATATTCCAACAGATTTATTTGAAATTACACAAGCTTTCAGAGCGCAGCCCCTTCGTCAGTTACCTTTGATCCCTCTACCTGTAAACTCTGTGTTGTGTGCCCTGCTCTATCACTGCACCTGATGAAGGGGCTGTGCTCCGAAAGCTTGTGTGATTTCAAATAAACCTGCTGGACTATAACCCGATGTTGTGTGAGTTCTGACTTCTTCCATTGTAATTTAGCTTCTTTAAAAATACTTTAATGTTGAAAACTAATACAATTTCTAATTATCATATGTTTTGTTTCCATTTCAAAAATCAAAACACTCAAAGATAAAAAGATAGAAGGAAAGAATGCAGATGGAATGTGAAGGACTGATTAATAGATAGATTAATAGACTGATTGATGGATAGAATGATGCACTTTCAAAATACTGACAGCATAACAGATTTAGCATTTTTAGAGATCTCACCAAAAGTTACGAAGCAATATTGCCACACCTTGAAATTCTCCATTCTGTCTGGCCCATTTTCTCGTTTTTGAACTTTCTTTTCCACAAACAGAAATCCACTAGAGAAATAAGTTGTATCTTTTATGTTTCAATTGTTCCAAACCTTTTGATCCATAGCTGCAAATCTGTTGTGATGCCAGATCCTAACAAATGCTGGGAAGATTGCTGCAGTGCTTCCAAATGTCACCACCTTAGTCATGCCAAAACTCAGAACTATCAGATAATGCTACCAAAGACCAGGGGCTTGATATTGCTTCCAGGGTCAATAAACTGGTTTCAGTACCACTTCTGGGTTCCAATCCCAGAGAAAAAGTAGTCTTGGCTCGAAACGTCGAATTCTCTATTCCTGAGATGCTGCCTGGCCTGCTGTGCTTTGACCAGCAACACATTTGCAGCTGTGATCTCCAGCATCTGCAGACCTCATTTTTTACTTAATTTGCAAGGAGGCAATTTGCTAACTGGAGGGAGGATAAGTTGACAGAGTTTGGGCCCAATTTGAACAAATAATAGCAGCCATCACTGTGGCTGTCACTTTCAGTGAATTAAAGCAGCAGAAAGACAGAGGTCTGGCACCCAGTGCTCTCTCTAATTTTGCCAAAGTTGAGCTAGTGTAGTTCCTTGAGGCAGTGAGAAAGAAAGAAGGGAGCTCCTACTTCAGAGAGTAGCAGGATTAAATCATCCTCCCAAAGCAAACAGGTATTAATTGAGCTTGCTGAAACCATCAGCAGATGAAATGAAGGGGACCTGATCCAATGTCAGAAAAAAGTTCAATTTAATCTTCACTTGAGCAAGCTGAGTGTAACATCTGACCCTCATTACAAGCCTTTGGGTATTGAACTGTCATAAGGCACACCTGCTGATGGATCTGATAGTGCATGCTGCCCCTGAACATAAGAGGAATTGAACATAGTCCATCTGGTAGAAAATAGTGATCACAACAGAATGAGCCGTGGGAGTTGAGAGAAGTAAGGGCAACTGTAGACATTTAACCCCACCCCCAGGATAGACGACAACAATAGCTTTGCTCACCAAGGCTCAGATGGGAATTGGGAATCATAGGAAATGAGCTTTATATAGACCAACAGTGACAGGTATATTCAATCATGTCAGACCTCTTTCAGGCATTGTGGGGTCTTGGAGCAAGAATGAAATTGTCCAATCTGTATATGAACTATAATGGTTCAGGGCTTTGAGTACATGAGGTCCTCTACATAAAGATTCACCAACCTCATGGAAAGCCATATGTGGCACAGTTGGAATAATGTAGGAGAGCACATGCCATACTTTAGCCTTGACTATAATGATGCCCCTGAGATACTCAGAATAGATGCCAATTATGCCTGAGGTGATGTCCCCACCATCAGTGCCAACCAAAGTCTGAAGCAGTTGCCAAGGAGAATGACCCCCATGTTGTGTCATCATGATCATCAGGCCCTATGACAGAGGTGACCCCTGGCATTACCAGTGCTGCAGCTGAGGTTATCGTGGGCACTTCAAGGATGAAGATAACTGTATGTATATCACAGCTCCCAAAAGAGGCAAGTGAGCAGGCAACCTTCACTTAATCTGAGTTTGTAAGGGGAGTTCTGCATGGAATTGGCCTAGAGCAAAAGCCAATGTGTTGGACAGAGAATTGAGTGTTTTACTGGAGTTTGCCTTATGTGCAAATATGCACAATTTATTATCTTTCCAACAATGTAAATAATGATACCAGACATAAGAGCTCCTTGTTTTAATAGCAAGGCTGAATATAGCGAAAAGGTGGTGAAAGGAAGCAAAGGACCCTTTGCAGGATCCTGTACTGCCTGAGTGATTACATAATCCTCATCCAGCAACATGTTCTTCCTTTTATGGGTCCATCCAAATTCAGGGGCAACCACAAATGGATTCCTGCACAATTGTTGTCTACATGCATTGGGCCTGCCCTGACCCAGCATGTAACCCATATGCCCCGTGAAAATACTAAACTGACCCTCCATGCACTCCCAATGGCCCCTGAACAACTAAACTAAAAATAAAGAAATCAGATACTGGAAATCTGAAACAAAAGCAGAATTTGTTAGAGAAACTCAGCAGGTCTGATAGCATTTGTGGAGAGAAAGCAGAGTCAATGTTTCAGGTCCACTGACCCTTCTTCAGAGTTGGAAAAGGGTTACTGGATCCAAAACGTTGACTGCTTTCTCTCCATAGATGTAGTGAGACCTGTTGAGTTTCTCTAGCAATTTCTGTGTTTGGGCTCCTTTACAAGCTTGCTTGGCTTAGGTGAATTGGACAGGTTTACAGGGCTGTTTGGATTGAAATATAATCATGTACAATGTCCATCCTGGTTGGCAGTAGATGTCTAACCTTGACTATGAAGCACACACTGAAAATAACAGTTTTACAGAAATGTTAGTTAAGACACTGTAGACAAGACTGCTGGCTAATGAAATGGTGTAGGCTGGTGTAGATAATGATAATGTCATAAGCAAATCCACCTCTTTCCATGCCATCTTCAAAAAGCAAACTGACACAGGAAATCTATCTTGTCATGTCCAATGGAAATTTACATTCAACTTGGTGAGATATTCAAGTTTCAAGCAATTAAAAGTGTCATGAAGAAATTAGTTATTTATCTCTCAAGAAATTTGAAAAGTTTAACAATTGTTCAGGTAACTGCTTGACACCCAGTAAGCTGAAGTGGGGAACTCAACCCTTTTATTTCACATCTTGAGTCGTTTACAGTGTTTAGGTACATTAGTATTTCAGAAGTTCAGTGCTGCCTATCTAAAGGTGTTACAAGAGCTTAAAGCAGTGAAGTAAGGACAGCAGACTGACATGTCTTTATTGAATTTGAAAAAATGACTTTCAGCTCACGCAACTAAAGGAAAATCACTCCTTTTACAATTATTCGTGTGAACTGTATTCTGATAGTGCATGTACTGCATTCAGCACTCCCATAAGGTAGTTTAGGCAGTTTTAAAATTTTTGATCGTCCTTGAAGAAATAGTAGATTCTAGGATTCATATTTCAATTTTATATAGCAAGGCTGGTGAGTTGTGGTAACCTGATCAATGAGCACACTTTGCCACTTGAGGAGTAGTGATGCAGTGTCACCTGCTGGCCTGAGGGTTGCACTTTTTGTTTCGTCTTTTTTCTGTAATTATAAGATACCACATAATAATGTGTAATCATCATTTCAGAGCAGAGGCATGGTATGGTCCTCATTGTCAAAGTAAATATTTTAGCTGAAACAGATCCTATGCAGGTGTATTAAATTGTATTCTAACTCATGATCTAATGCAGTTTTATGTGGAATCAATTCCAAAATGAAAGTAATGTGATAGAAAAGTTAGAATAGATAAGCTTTTGGGATAATTAAGCCTTCTCTCTCAGTTTAGGTGTAAAACGACCTTAGCTATTAAGTTTTAATAGCAGTTAATTATAATTTTAATCTGGTAATACCATGAAAAAAAAACCTGTGAAACTGAGTTTGTTTTTTATTCCATCATGGGATATGGAAGTGTCTCACAAAGCCAGCATTTGTTGCCTGCTGTTATTTTCCTTAGAGAAGGTGATGGTGAGTGATCTCCTTGAATCTCTGCCTTAAACAGTTATGTTGTCATGTTATTCATTGAGAGTAAGGGACTGATTATTATGTTGCCATTACAAGTTTAATAGCAATGCAACAATCCAGGAGACAATCCCAATAGTCAAAAGGAAAACCACATGCTGAAACTCCAGGAATTTGAATCTAAAATTGGATAATTTGTGGGAACCAAAAGGCAGGTATGCCAACAATGGTATTATGAAGTGAATTCCAAGATTTTGATCCAGTGATGGTGAAGGAATGGCAATATTTTTTCAAGCCAGATTGATGTATGGCTTGGAACGGAACTTGCAGATGGTGGTGTTCCCATGTAGTTGCTGCCATTGTCCTTTTAGATGGTAGAGATCTCAGGTTTGGAAAGTGCTATGAAGGAACTTTGATGAATTACTGAAGTGCATCTTGCTGATGGTACAACATCCTAACAATGTGCGTTGGTGTAGGAGGGAGTGAATGTTTAAAGTGGTAATATGGATGCCAGTCAAATGGGCTACTTTGTGTTGGATGGTGCCAAGTTCAGTGAGTATTGTTTCAGCTACACTCATCTAGACAAGTGGAGAGTTGTGGATGATCAACAGATTTTGATGAATTTGAAATGAGTTATTTGCTGCAGTATTTGCAAACTTTGACTTGCTCTTATAGCCACAGTTTTATAAATATATATAGTATTTGGCTAATTCAGTTCAGTTCTGGTCAATAGTAACCATAAAAATATTGATAGTCGAAGAGTCAGTGATGGTAATGCCATTGAACATTGTGGAGGGATGGTTGCATTCTTTCTTGTTGGAGATGGTTGCTAATATTGAATGACAAGAAAAAGAGATGATGTGGAGGTGCCAGTGTTGAATTTGGGTGGACAACGTTGAAAATAACACATAGGTTATAGTCCAATAGGTTTGTTTGGAAGTACAAGCTTTTGGAGCACAACCCCTTCGTCAGGTAGCCAGTGGGGCGGGATCATAGGACAAAGAATTTATAGTATATGATCAAAATATCATACAATTGATATGATATATTGAACAAACATAAATTGCTGTTAAGTCTTTAATCACTTAGAATGGGTTGCAGGTTTCGATCCATTAATATGTAAATCCCAGAACTTCTTTCAAGGCACATTCCTGAGAAAACTTCAAGTTTTATATAAAAAGATATATCAGCTCAGACAGTGCATTAAAAGTGTGAGGTTAGAATCTGTCCGTGTTCCAACCTTGAATCAGACCAGTTCTGTTTCCAAAGCAGGAATTTATAAAATGTCACATGGACTGGTGGACTACAGATTATATGCTTTTTCAAGAAAATAGAATGTATCTGCAAATACAAATCTGCAAATGCAAATTCACCCCATAGACTTACTTGCGTGTGTGTGTGTGTGTGTGTCTGCGTGTAAGTGTGTGAGGCTGAGAGAGTGTGTGGCACTCTTACTTTCTCTCTCTCCCTCACACACATACACACACACACAGACATGTAAGTATATGGGATCAATTTGCATTTGCAAATTTGTATTTGCAGATACATTCTGTTTTGTTAAAAAAGCCCATAATCTGTTGGCAGTCAGTCCATGTGACATTTTATAAATTCCTACCTTGGAAACAGAATCAGTCTGACTCAAAGTTGGAATGCAGACTCTAACTTCACATGTGCAATGCATTGTCTGAGCTGAGATGTCATTTTTGAAAATAAAACCTTAAGTTATCTCAGAAATGTGACCTGAAAGAAGTTCTGGGATTGATGTTCAATACATCGCATCAGTTGTTTGACACTTTGACCTTTTACTATAAATTCTGTGTCTTATGAACCTGCCCCACCAGCTACCTGACAAAGGAGAAGTGCTCCGAAAGCTTGTACTTCCAAATAAACCTGTTGGACTATAACCTGGCGTTGTGTGAAGAAAAACAGAGGAGCAGGCCAGGTGAGCACCCTGTGAAGGTCAGCCGTTATCTGTGAGAGGAGTGGGTGAGGTGAGGACCTTTGTGGAATAGTAGACAAATCATTGGTGGACTGAGTGGTACTCAGGATGTAAGCAAGAATAAGATTTTTCTATTTATACTTAAATTGAAGCAAGGATAAAATAAACGCGAAGGGTCTATTTTCTATTTAGTTAACGTATGGAGAGGTTAGGCATGTTGATTTGCATATCTTCCACTACGCAGGAACTCCTAGATGCCCTGCCAGTGTGGATAACCATGTGTGTAGGTAGTGTTTCCAAATGGAACAATTCAATCTTTGGGTTTTAGAGCCTGTGCAGCAGCTCAGTGAGCTCATGAGGCGGAGCAATTCATGGAAGCCGTGTTTCACGAAATAGGAGCCCTGCAGCTTAAGAAAGTGCAAATGGCAAGGAAATAAATAGGTGACTGCCAAATAGAGGACGGGACCAGGGAAATAGCTAGGGAATCACCCAAGTATATCTCACTTGCAGAACGTTTGTCAACCTCAGAAAATGGTAAAAGTGATTCCTCTGTCAAAGTTAGGCAGAATCAATGCCAAGGCATCCACGTGCCAGGGTCAGGGGGTCACAAATCATGCTGAACTGACAGCATGAAAAGCTGAAGGTCATGGACCATATTGGGACCAATGATGTAGGGAAAAAAAGAAATTAGGTCCTGCAAGCAGACCATGGAATTTTAGATCGGAAATTGAAAGCAGGACTTAAAGGTAGTAATCTCTGGATTAGTCAGTGTCATACAGTAGTGAGTATAGGAATAGAAGGATAGAACAGATGAATGCATGGCTAGATAGTTGGTGCAGGAGGGAGGGCTTTAGACGCCTGAGGCATATGACCATTTCCAGGGCAGGTGGGGTCTGTAAAAGTTGGTCGGTATTAAATCTGAAAAGGAGCAGGACAATATCCTCTCAGGGAAGTACACGAATGGTGTTGTGTTGGCTTTAAGTGAGTTTGGAAGCGGACTGGGGAGCTGAAATGAAGGTTGGAGGGAAGAGAAGCTGAGATGAAATTAGAAGTTAAAATGAAAGGGAATCCAGAATTTAGTTGTAAAGCTGCTGCTTTCGTCCAGCATCCCTTGCCAATAACTATTCTTCACAAATAGGGCAGTGAATATTTTTTTGCCTTTGTATGTTGTGACAAATTTTTCTTCGTTGATTGGTATGGAGTAGTCAGATGTCTTCAGCCATTTATTTTCATCCTTTGCGTCGATGTACATTCTCAGCGTTTTCTCACTGCTGCAATGCTGCAAATCCATTATGTAGGGCTTATCGCTTAATTTCTTCTCTCTTTTCCAGCTCTTTTATCTTGTCTTTCTGGCTGGTCCTGAAGGCAGCTAGAAGGTTCCTCATCATATATCACTAAGAGTCATAGAATCATAGAGATGTATAGCACGGAAACAGACCCTTCGTTCCAACTCGTCCATGCCAACCAGATATCCTAAATTAATCGTATCCCATTTGCCAGCACTTTGCCCATATTCGTCTATACCCTTCCTAATCATATACCTATACAGATACTTCTCAAATGTTGTAATTTTATTAGTTTCCACCACTTCCTCTGGCAGTTCATTCCATACATTACCACAATCTCTGTGAGAAGGTTGCTCCTTAGATTCCTTTTAAATCTTTCCTCTCTCACCTTAAACCTATGCCCTCTAGTTTTGGACTCACCTACCCCAGGGAAAATACCTTGTCTATTCATCCTACCCATGTCCACCTAGAATTTATAAACCTGGGTATGTTCATCGAGCTGGGACGTTAATTTGCAGACATGTTTTGGTGGTTGCTGTTGTGACTCAGGATCAGGTCTGTTTGTGTGGCTTTTCTGTACACTTTTGTAGTACATTCAGCATTTTGTGTTCTTTCCACCATCACACGGACCAGATCGTGAGCTACAACAGCAACCACTCAAACACACACAAGAGAAGCTGCTTTAGGACCCTGTTCAAAAGGGCCACAACACACTGCAGTACTCCTGACCTACAAAAAGAAAGAGAAGAATACCTCTGCAAAGTCTTTGCCAAGTACCGTTGACAGATGTCTAGCAGACAAACAACGCGACAAGGATATGCCACAACCTAACACATTAGCCATGCTACCTTATATAAAAAACATCTTGGAACCAACAGCCAGACTTCTCCGACCACTTGGGTTCATGACAGTTCATAAGCTGACAGCCACGCTCAGACAGCAACTCACCAGAACAAAAAAAACCCATCATGTGCAAAACAAATGTAGTTTTCAAGATTCCATGCAAAGACTGCACAAAACACTACATAGGACAAACAGGCAGACAACTAGTTATTAGCATCCATGAACACCAATTAGCCACTAAATGCCACAACCAGCTGTCCCTATTTGCCATACACACAGAATACAAGGACCATAAATTTGACTGGAACAATACAACTATAATAGGACAAGCTAAATGAGGACAGCCAGAGTATTTCTCATCCATGGACTCAATCAATAAACACATTGACCTAGACCCAATAATTCGACCTGAATGATCAGCCTGAACTGGCAACCAGAATCAGTAGGAACAAAACCAAATAAAATCCAGAAGACAAAGTACAGCAGCCTCAGCCTATTCAGCCTCTCCCTAAGGATCAAACCCTCTGACCCGGCAACATCTTTGTAAATCGTTTCTGAACCCTTTCATGTTTCACAAGATCCTTCCCATAGCAGTGAGACCAGAATTGAACACAGTTTTCCAAAAGTGGCCTAACCAATGTCCTTTACAGCCACAACATGACCTCTCAACTCCTAGATTCAATGCACTGACCAATGAAGGCATGCATACCAAATGCTTTCTTCACTATCCTGTCCACCTGAGACTCCACTTTCACGGAACTATAAACCTGCACTCCAGGTCTCTTTGTTCAGTAACATTCCCCAAGACCTTACCATTAAATGTATAAGTCCTGCCCTGATTTGCCTTGCCAAAATGCAGCACCTTGCATTTATCTAAATTAAACTTGTTCTGCTACTCCTCGGCCCATCTGCCCATCTGATCAAGATTCCATTATATTCTGAGGTAACCTTCTTGGCTGTCAACAACACCACCAATTTTGGCATCATCTGCAAACTTTTTATCCAGACCTCCTATGTTCACATCCAAATCATTTATATAAATAATGAAAAGCAATGGACTCAGCACAGATCCTTGTGGCACTCCACTGGTTATAGGTCTCCAGTCTGAAAAGCAACCCTCCACCATCACCCTCTGTCTACAGTTCATATAGACAAGGTCTACCGCTTTGCTTTCATCAACCATCTTCATCACTCTTCAAAAAACCAAACCAAGATATGACACACGATTTTCCACACACAAAGCCATGCTGACTATCCCTAATCAGTCCTTGCCTTTCCAAATACATATAAATCCCATCCCTCAAAATCCCCTCCAACAACTTGCCCACCTCTGATGTTAGGTCTATAGTTGCCTGGCTTTTCCTAACCACCTTTCTTAAATAGTGGCACCACATTGGTCAACCTCCTATCTTCTGGCACCTCACCTGGAGCTATCAATGATACATATATCTCATCAAGGGACCCAGCAATAGTTTCCCTGATTTCCCAGTAAATTTAGAGAACACTTGATCAGGGCCCTGAGATTTATCCATCTTTTTGTGTTTTAAGACATTGAGCATCTCCTCCTCTGTAACATGGACATTTTCGAAAATGTCGCTATTTACTTCCCCATGTTCTCTAGCTTCTATATCCTTCTAAACACTGATGTAAAATACTCGTTTAGTAACATCCCCCATCTATTGTGGTTCCACACATAGGTGGCCTTGCTGATCTTTAAGAGGCCCTATTCTCTTCCTAATTACCCTTTTGTCCTTGATGTATTTGTTGAATCCCTCTGGATTCTCCTTAACCCTATTTGCCAAAGCTATCTAATGTCCCCTTTTGCCCTCCTGATTTCCCTCTTAGGTATACTTCTACTACCTTAATACTCTTCTAGGGATTCACTTGATCTCTGCTGTCTATACCTGGCATACAATTTCTTCTTTTTCTTAACCATAAACTCAACTTCTCTAGTCATCCAACATTCTCTACACCTACCAGCCTTGCCCTTCACCCTTACAGGAACATACTGTCTCTGGACTCTTGTTACCTCATTTTTGAAGGCTTTCCATTTACCAGCCGTCCCTTTACCTGCGACCATCCTCCCCAGTCAAGCTTTGAAAATTCTTGCCTAATACAGTCAAAATTGGCCATCCTACAAATTAGAACTTTAACTTTTAGATCCAGTCTATCTTTTTCCATCACAATTTTAAAATTAATAGAATTATGGTAATTGGCACCAAGATGCTCCCCTACTGACACTTCAGTCACCTGCTCTGCCTGATTTCCCAAGAGAAAGTCAAGTTTTGCCTCTTCTCTCTTAGGTATACCCACATGATGAATCAGAAAATTTTCTTGTACACATTTAGCAAATTCCTTTCCATGCAGGCTGTTAGCATTTTGGCAGTCCCAGTTAATGTATGGAAAGTTGAAAACCTTGTCAATAACCTCCCTATTATTCTTATTGATAACAGATCTCCTTTCAAATTTGTTTCTCAATTTCCCACTGATTATTAGGGGGTCTGTAATACAATCCTAATAAGGTGGTCATCCCTTTCTTATTTCTCATGTCCACCTAAATAACTTCTTTGGACGTATTCTAGGATTATCCTCTGCAAGTACAGCCATAATATTATACCTAATCAAAAATGCCACTCCCTTTCCTCTCTTTCCCTCTTCTTATACCGTCTATATTCTGGAACATTAAGCTGCCAGTCCTGTCCATCCAAGAGCCACGTCTCTGTAATCGCTATGATATCCCAGACTCGTGTTCCCAATCATGCCCTGAGTTAATCTGTTTTACTTGTTAAGCCTCTCGCATTAAAACAAATGCAGTTTAATTTATCAGTCTTACCTTGTTCTCTCTTTGTTCATGCTGCCCTGTATGATTTATTCCTTTGCTCAATTGTACCAGTCTCAGATTGATATCTTTCCCCCTACCTCCCTGGGCTCCCCACCCTATCTTTAGTAAGGCATCCTGAGCAGCTCTAGCAAATCTCCCTGCCAGTTTATAAACCTCCTTCCAATCCAGGTGCAATCTGCCCTTCTTGTACAGGTCACTTTTACCCCGGAAGAGATTCCAACGACCCAAAATTGTGAATCCTTCTCTCATGCTCTCGCTCCTCAGCCATGCATTCATCTGTTCTATCCTCCTACTCCTAGCCTAACTAGCTCATGGTAATGGGAGTAATCCAGATATTACTATCCTCAAGAACTGCCTTTTTAAGTTCCTGCCTAACTTCCTATGTTGTCTCTTCTAAATGTTGTCCTTGTCTCGTTCTATGTTGTTAATTCCAATGTGTACAATGACATCCTGCTGGTCCCTCTTCCCCTTGAGAATATTCTGTATCATCTCCAAGATATCCTTGATCCTAGCACCAGGGAGGTAACACGCCATTCTGATGTCTCATTGTCAGCCACAGACAGACCTGTCTGTGCCTCCTAGTAAAGAATCCCCTACCACAATCGATCTCTTGGAATGTACCCATCATTACAGTAGAGCCAGTTTCAGTACCAGAAACTTGGCTGTAGTTGCTATATTTCCCTGAGAGTCTATCCCCCTCCCTACATTTTCCAAAACAACATACTTGTTTGAGATGGGCATAGCCACAAAGACTCCTGCATTACCTGCCTACCTCTCATACCTTGGCTGGAGGTAACCCATCCACCGACTGTATCTGCAGTTCATCTCCCTTCCTGCAACCGCTAGCTCCTGTAAATTTGTCTTTAACTCTCACTTATTGAGAGTTAACTGATCCAATTGGATCACTAACTGATCCAATAGGATTCACAACCAAACACACTTCCTGCAGACATAACCATCAGTACCATTGAATTTCTCCCTAACCTTCCACATCTGACAGGAAGAACATGCCTACTAAATGCCTACTTTGCACCTTAACAATCTACAGACCCAGAAAATAGCACAGTCTTACTGCTGTAAATACACTACTCCAGGATATCATTATCTGTGTTTTACATTTTGAACATTTAACCGAGTGACAGATCTCAATAAAGTATATAATCTAAAAAATACCCCAATGTACTCACTATTGCAGATTTACAAAAAAACAACAAATAGTAAGGTTACACTTTAAAACTAGACACTTAGTTGCTCCCCTGCACTGAGTTCCCCACACAGGTTTCTCCAAGGTCAGCTGTGAATTTCAGTGTTCACTTTTCTTAGAGCTAACTCCAATGTCCCATGATACTTGAAACTAAGCAGTTGAGACAGTCATCAGTGAAGCTTCACTGTTGTGCAGGTTTACTTTTCTCCATTTTTTTAACCTCCCATATGATATCTGCTTTGTCTCTCTTCCTCCATTTTTGAAAGTGTTTTTTAAAAATTTTTGTTCAAAGTTTATTGACCTGATTGAACCAGTCTGTCGTATAGTAGGGAGTGATTTGTCAGAATCCTTGAAAAGATTTTCCAGTGACCATCTGTACCTTTTTTTGCCGTGCACCCTTCTCGATTAATACTTCTGTGCAAAATAATTCAACTTTTTGTAATGGGAATACTGCTTTCCTCACACTGGACATGCTTTCTTTTCCTTTGTGTGATGATCTCCATAGTCTTGCCCTTTGCGTTCTTTGTCTCCTTACAAAGTGGAATGTTGATCAGCATACTCCAACACCTGTTCTGACCTGCCACAAATATTTTCTAGCTACTAATTTACAACCTCAACTCTTCTGCACATCTCAGTTGCTTTCCTGAGAATATATTTCTCCACTCTCAGTATATGTGCTCTCATTGTCAGATCTCTTACGTGTAATACAATATCTCTTTAAATAGAGCACCATTTAGTTGTGCAGATTTATAGGATTCCAAATGCTGTGTGAATGGAGTCACATGTTGATCAATGAGCTCTTTTTCCCTTGAGTCCTTGAGTATTGAATCCATTTCATTTATAAGCTATATTAACTTGAGGTTTAAAGCATTCCTTCAAGACTTTCAAATTTTCTGCTGTCTCTTGTTTTCTTTGGAATGATCTATTTTACATCACTTTATAACAGTCACTCCCCAGCAGTGATAGATTGTAGCTATTTGCAGTTGCCCAGGTTTCTTAATCAATTTTTTTGCAATTTCATAGTTTTGCCAATCATAAAATGTTGCAAGTAATAAAATGCGAGTTCTGCTTTATGTCACTTCTCATTTTCCCTCACACTAGAAAAGCAAAATTTGCAACCATTGTGTCTTTCACAGTGCTTTCAGCTGTAGCCATTTCTTCTTTTTCTGTGGTGTCCTTTGGCTTTTAGCAGTTTGCAGCAGCTTAGAACCTTCCTGTGTTCCTTTTTTAGTAGGTTTACTTCTATAGAAACCTTCAACACTCGAATTCAGCTCTGCTCTGATACCATGTCCTAAGCTCATAGGATGACAGTTTTGTTTTTTTTCTGTCTTTATTGAACTACCTATAAAATGGATCCTGCAGTGAGTGCCTCGTGTTAGATGTCACATGGCTACAGCAAGCCAGGAGAATCACTCCCACATGTTGCATTTTGATTCAAAACACCGTGAATCACTAAATTACTCTAAATGAGAAAACCCATCCTTTTCCACAAGACGAATAATATGTTGGTCAATACAGCTAAGATAACCTGCTTTGAGGAAAACCATCCCAACAGTATTGGTCCAAGCCTCTCTGAATTATACTAACAGATTTCATTGTCTGACATTCTGTGTCAAAAATACAATTTATCAGCCTCTTTGGTTCCATTAACTGAAGCTAAACAATCAACATTCCCTGATAGATTGCATGTTGGTCAAATTTATGAATCAGTTGTAACTTGGGGAGCAACATTACAATATAAATTAACCCAAATTAAACCAAAATCCTTCCAAAACCATATAGTCAAAAGTCTCAAAATATGATTTAATTGTATCACTAATGTTCTAAACAATATATCCTATCACACATTGAGAACAATGCCATAGGAGATCAGTCTTGATTTGTAGGTAGTCATGATTTGGAGATGCCCGTGTTAGACTGGGGTGCACAAAGTTAAAAATCACATGACACCGGATTATAGTTCAACAGGTTTATTTGGAAGCACTAGCTTTCAGAGTGCTGCTCCTTCATCAGGTGGTTGTGGAGTATAAGACTATAACCTAGATTTATAGGTAGTTCTTCTATAACATGGTGGATGCATTTTTGTGCAATCCCCTGTTATAGAAAGATTGCACTTTAGAAACAGCATTTAGTGTTGGTGATGTAATTGCTTTACAGCCAACACACATTTTAAAAGTTCGCACTTTAGAAACAACATCACCAATTTGTCATTCACATTACAGCGAATTTGCATTAACAACCATCCAAAAAAACCCCGCCTGCCAACACTGCCCCCTGCCCACACCCAACCCTGTCCAACACCACTGCCTGCACCCCAAAACCTGTCCAACACCACCCCCCCGCCTGCGCCCCCAACCCCGTCCAACACTGCCTCCCACCCGCACCCTAAACCCCGTCCAACACCGCCCCTCACCTGCATACCCCAACCCCATCCAACACCACACCCATATACAAACACACCCATATGCACACACTAACTCAGTCTCCCCTGGCACACACACACTTACATTAGTTTATGAGATGAATTTGTATTTGCAGAATTACATTTTATTTTGCTCAAAAACTGCATAAATCCATGTAAGGTTCTGTAAATCCCACTTTAGAAATAGAATCAGTCTGACCTAACATTGGGACAGACAGACTTTAACTTCATACCTTCAATGCATTAATTGAGTTGAGATGACACATATTGTTAAAAGCTATCTTGAGAATGATTTGAAGATGCCGGTGTTGGACTGGGGTGTACAAAGTTAAAAATCACACAACACCAGGTTATTGTCCAACTGGTTTAATTGGAAGCACACTAGCTTTCGGAGCGACGCCGCTCCAAAAGCTAGTGTGCTTCCAATTAAACCTGTACTACAACCTGGTGTTGTGTAATTTTTATCTTGAGAATGTAACTTTAAAATTCTGGGATTTACATATGAAGGAACCAAAACTAACATGGTCATTCTAAAAGATGAAAGCCTTGAGCTAAATTATATTAATATTACATTCCATGACGCTGCAATCCTGTTGCTATAGAGTCTGTGTCTTATGATTCTGCTCCACAACCACCTGATGAAGAAGCAGCGCTCTGAAAGCTAGTGCTTCCAAATAAATCTGTTGAACTATAACCTTGGCAAGAAGGATTGTGGAGAACCCAAAGGCATTTTACTCCAATGTGAGGAATAAGAGAATGACCAGGGAGAAGGTATGGCTGATCAGGGATAGTGGAGAGAACTTGTGCGTGGAGTGTGAGCAGATAGGTCAAGCCCTAAATGAGCTTTTTGCTTCGGTTTTCACGAAGGAAAGGGGCCTTGTTGTGAATGAGAACTTTGAGGAGTTGGGATACAGGCTTAACCAGATCAAGATTGATTAAGTTGATGTGCTGGAAATTTTGGAAAACATTGATTGATAAATCCCCAGAGCCAGACCAGATTTATCCTAGACTGCGAGAAAGGAGATTGTTAAGCCGCTGGCGAGGATCTTTGCTTCCTCCCTCTCCACGGGAGTCATACCGGAGGATTGGAAGGAGGCGAAAAGAAGGGCAATAGGGAAATCCCTGGCAATTACAGTCTTATGTCTGTGGTCAGCAAAATTTTGGAAAGAATTCTGAGGGATAGGATTTATGACTATTTGGCAAAGCATAGTGTGATTAAAGGCAGTCAGCATGGCTTTGTGAGGGGCAGGTCATGCCTCAAAACCTTATTGAGTTCTTTGAGGAGGTGACACGACAGGTTGTTGAAGACCGAGCTGTGAATGTGGTGTATATGGACTTCAGCTCGGCATTTGATAAGGTTCCCCATGGTAGGCTCATTCATAAAGTCAGAAAGTATGGGATACAGGAAGATTTGGCTACCTGGATTTAGAATTGGTTGGTTGACAGAAGGCAGAGAGTGGTTGTAGATGGACCGTATTCTGCCTGGAGGTCAGTGATAAGTGGGGTCTCGCAGGGCTCTGTTCTTGGGCCTCTGCTCTTTGTAGTTTTTATAAATGACTTGGATGAGGAGGTTGAGGGGTGGGTTGGTAAATTTGCAGATGACACAAAGATTGGGGCTGCCATTGATAGTATCAAGGGCTATTGCAGGCTGCAGTACGACATATACAGGATGCAGAGCTGGGCTGAGAAATGGCAGATGGAGTTCAACCTGGATAAATGTGAAGTGATGCATTTTGGAAGATTGTACTTGAATGCTGAATATAGGATTAAAGACAGGATTCTTGGCAGTGTGGAGGAACAGAGGGATCTAGGTGTGCAAGTACATAGATCCCTCAAGATTGCCTCCCAAGTGGATAGGGTTGTTAAAAAAGCATATGGTGTTTTGGCTTTCATTAACAGGGGAAATAGAGTTTAAGAGCCATGAGGTTTTGCTATAGCTCTACAAGTCCCTGGTGAGACCACACTTGGAATATTGTGTCCAGTTCTGGTTGCCCTAATATAGGAAAGATACAGAGGCTTTGGAGAGGGTGCAAAGAAGGTTTACCAGGATGCTGCCTGGACTGGAGGGCTTGCATTATGAAGAAGGGTTGAATAAGCTCTGACTTTTCTCTCTGGAGAGAAGGAGGAAGAGAGGAGACCTGATCAAGGTATACAAAATAATGAGAGGAATAGATAGAGTCAATAGCCAGAGACTTTTCCCCAGGGCAGGATTGACTGGCACGAGGGGTCATAGTTTGAAGTTATTAGGAAAAAGGTGGAGAGGAGCCATCAGAGGTAGGTTCTTTACGCAGAGAGTTGTGAATGCATGGAATGCATTGCCTGCGGTGATGGTGAAAACAAACCCATTAGGGGCATTTAAGAGACTGCTGGACATGCACATGGATAGCAGTGAGTTGAGGGGTGTGTTGGTTAAGTTATTATATTTTACATTAGGATTAAACCTCGGCACACCGTGGGCCTAAGGGCCTGTTCTGTGCTGTACTTTTTGATGTTCTATGTTCTATAACCTGGCGTTGTGGATTTTTAACTTTGTTCACCCCAGTCTAACACCAGCACCTCCAAATCATGATTCTTTAATTAGCTGCCTCCTTCCATTACATTGTTCTTCCTAGATAAGTATCATTTGCAAAACTAATTAATTTACTTTGTGTTTGGAAATTTGAAACATTGATGTAAATGTAGACCAGTAGGATGGCAATACTAAACTCTACAGTGCCTTATCAGTGACCTTCTAACAAGCATTGGTTGTTTCCTATCCTTCAACTAATTTCTTGTCCATTCACAAACTGTTTACACAATTTCCACAGCTTGGAATCCCCTTCATGTGGAATTTTGTGAAATTTCTTTTGGGAAAAATAAATACAACCTTACTGTAGGATTTTCTGAGATCCATTTGGAAGTCAAGAAGTGTTTTGTTTCCATTTCTGAACACGTTAACTCTTATCTGCAACATTGTTATATAGACAATTGAATTTACCTAATTATTGATTCTTTTGCAGAGAATTGAAGCAATATTAATTGGTTTGTAATTTTATTATATTATTTGTTAACATGCTGAATACCTATTGCTACTGTTCATCTCATAAGGAAAGGTACTTGGAATGGTTGGGTCTGTATTAATTGGAGTTGAGAGAAATGAGAAATGATCTGGTTGAAATACATAAGATCCCAAAGGCAACATAATAGATGCTGAAAGGATGTTTCCCCTTGTGGGACAGATTACAATCACAGACACTGTTTGAAAATAAAAGGTGTCTCATTTAAGACTAAAATGGGGAGAATTTTGTTTTTGTCAGGAAATCATGACTGTCTGGAATTCACTTTCCCAGAAAGCAGTGTTGGCAGTATTAATGAATATTTTTAAGGCAGAGGTAGTTAGATTCTTGACTATCAAGGTAGTCAAAGGACATTGGGGTAGACAGGAAAGAGAAGTTGAGGACACAATCAGATCAGCCATGACCTTATCAAATGGCAGAGCAGGCTTGAGGGGCCAAATGACCGAGTTTTGCTTCTCATTCAGTCTATTTATATCTCATTAGCAATTCAAAATCTAACCTTGTCTATTGTTTAATATAGTTAAAATGGCCAATAATTAAGTGGAGCAGCTATGTTTCCTTAAATAGCAGCTGTCATTAGATTTCTTCACAAAAATATAATGCTTCTGTTGCTATTGTTTTCATAGTTCTTGAAGGCAATAATGGATCAAGATTACAAGTTGTCAAGTAAGCTTTGTCAAATGAGTAAGTACAAAAATTGCTCTTGAATATTTTTCAATTTACAATTTTTGATTATGTTTTCGTCATGGAATGAGTTACAAGTTTTAAGTTTTGTTTTGGCATATTTAAAGAATGTTAGATAGGTTTGAATAAATTTAAAGGAAAAGGCCATATGTTGCATGAACTGAAATTGTGAATTGAGGGAAGATTTTTCTAAAATATACAAATGATGTAATAGCCGGGATTTTATGACTCCTCATACTCCCAACCCCTTCACAACCCCTCACTGAATATTTTGATGGAGCTGCAGTACAGGCAAGGGAAGGTATAAGGTAGGTAAAATAAGGTAGCATGACAGTGGCAAAGTTCCTGTGACTGCTGTCACCCACCCATTGCAATTTTACTGATGGCAAGGGAAGCATGGTGTTGGTGAGCTTCTCTCTTGAAGCACCCAATTCCATTTTTTTAGGTATACAGTACATACAAAGCTGTTTTGGAAGCAGTTCTAGGATTTTCACTCAGCAACAGTGAGATTGACAATGTATTTCCAAGTTGGCATACTGATTGATTTACAGAATAACTTGAGTGGTGGTTTTCCCATGTATCTATTATCGTTGTCTTTCTAGATAGTTGTGGTCATGAGTTTGGAAAGTGCTGGCTTAGGAACCTTGTTGAACCTTTGCAGTACATCTTGTAGATGGTGCACATTGCTGCCACTCTGTGTCAGTAGTAAAGCAAATGAATGTTTGTAGATGTGTCAATCAAAAAGATTGTCCTGAATGGTTGCACACTTCTTAAGTTTTGTCAGAACTATTTTCATCCAGGCAACTAGGGAATATTCCACCATACTCCTGATGTGCACTTTGTAGATAGTGAACTGGCATGAGGGTGTCAGGAGGTGAATTGCTTCCTGCAAAATTCCTAGCCCATGATCTGCTCTTGTAGTCTCAGTGTTTAAAAAAAACTTGTCCAGTTCAGTTTCTAGTCAATTGTAATCCCTATGGGAAATTCAGAAATGATTATGCCATTTAATGTCGAGGGGCAATGGATAGATGCTGTCTTGTTGAAGATCTTCATTGCTGGACACCTATGTAGTACTTCCCGCTTTTCAGCCCAAGCCTGAATATTGAGCAGATCTTGTTGTATTTAGACCTGGACTGGAGAGAAGGTCATTGATAAAGCAACTGAAGATAGCTAGACCTAGGATACTATTCTGAGGAACTTCTGCAATGATGTCTTGAAGTTGAGATGACTAGCTTCAGTAATCACAAACATCTTCCTTTGTGCCAGGCTTTCCTCTGATTTTCATTGTCACCAGTTTCGCTAGGGCTTCTTGATGCCTCAGTTGGTCAAATGTGGCCTTGATGTTAAGGGCTATCATTCTCATCTTACCTCTTTTGTTCATTTTTGAACCAAGGCTGTAATGAGGTCTGGAGCTGAATGACTGTGGTGAAACTGAAACTCTGTCATTGAGCAGGTTATTGGTAAGCAAGTACTGCATGATAGCACTGTTGTTGTTTCCTTCCATCTCTTTAGTAATATTAGTTGGTAGACTGATGGTGCAGTAAATGATGGGATTGGATTTATCCTGCTTTTTTTTGTATCAAAACATAATTGGACAATTTTCCACATTGTAGGGTGGAGGCCTATGTTGTAACTGAACTGGAACAGTTTAGTCAGAAAGTGCAGCAAGTTTTGGAATACAGGCCTCCTGTTCCATTGTCCGAATGTTGTCAGGGCCCATAGCATTTGCAATGTCCAGATACTTCAATTGTTTCTTGATGTCACATGAAATGAATCAAATTGGCATCTGTAATGTTGATGTCAGGATGAAGGGCTTGTGCCTGAAATGTTGATTCTCCTACTCCTCGGATGCTGCCTGACCGGATGTGCTTTCCTGACTTCTGGAGGATACCAAGTTGGATCATCCATTCAGCACATTTGGCTGAAGACTATTGCAAATACTTAACCTTATACTTTATACTGATGTGTTTGGATCCCCCATCATTGCAAATGGAAATGCGTGTGAAACCTCCTTTTCCAATGTGTCCTTTAATTGCTCCACCAACTGAGGAGTCGATGTGAAAGGATGAGAACTCAGAATTTATCCATTGATTTTGGAATCACTTAACTTGGTTTCACTTGCTACTTATGCTATGTGGCATATACTTCTATGTTAGAGCTTCATCATTGAAACTTAATTTTTAAGAATGCTGGTGATGCTCTTGGCATGCCCTTCTGAACTCTTCATTGAATCAGAGCTGATACTCTGGCATGATGGTACTGATAGTAAGCAGGACTTTACAGCATCAACAGGGCTGTTGTTGTTTCTGGTGCTAGGTGGTCTGTCTAGTTTCATTCCTTATTTGTAGCTTGCTCGGCCATTTCAGAGTGTAGTTAGAAGAAAACGACATTGGTATGGGTCTGGAATCACGTGTGAGCCATACCAGTAAGGACAACAGACTTGCTTCCAAAAATGACATTCTGAACCAGATGGGTTTTTGTGACAATCGACAATGGTTATCATTTGTCTTTTAATTCCAGAATTTTAAAAATGTAAGTTCTACCATTTTCTGTGATGGCTTTTGAACTCAGATCCCCTGATTTTCTGATAGATATAAATGATCTTGGTATGCAGGTGAGAATTGCAAAGTTTACAGACAACACAAACTTCAGAAAATTGTAAGCTGTGAGGGGAACAGTGCAAAATTTTGCTGAAGCGGAAGGATAGGCAGCAGATGAAGTTCATAGATGATACGTTTTGGAACAAAGAACACAAATAAACAGTGCAAAGTAATGACTTTTTAAAGTTGCGCAGGAGTAGAGAGTTCTGGGTGCATATGTGCGTAAGTCATTACAGACGGCAAGCCAAGTGGAGAGATTTGTTAATGGTTCTTGGCTTCACTGATAGATGTATATATAGTAGTACTAGAACATGGAGGATATGCTGAACGTATACAGTACACAGGTTAGACCTCTGCTGGAGTATTATGTACATTGGATGCCACACTTAAGGAAGGATGTGAATACATTGCAGAAAGTGCAAAAGGGGTTTACAAGAGTAGTTCCAGGAATGGAAAATGTCGGTTGTGAAGATTGGTTGGAGAAGTTAAGACTGTTTTTCCTTGGAACAAGAATGGTATTAACCTTTTAAATAGATGTTTTCAAGTACAGGAGGGAGATAGGAAGAAATTATTCCTGCTCATTAAAGGATCAAGAAACAGAAGACACAGCTTTAAAATATTCTGAAAAGAACACATGCAAGGAAAGTAAAAACATTTTTTCTCACCATGTAATTTGGGACTGGAATACGCAGCTTGGCGGTGTGGTGGAGGTAGGTCAATTAAAGCATTCAGAAGGCATTAGTTGATTACTTAAGTAGGAACAGTATACAGTTACAGTGAAAAGACAGGTGATTGGCACTAAGTCAAAATGCTCAGAGAGCTGGTGCAGATATGATGACCTAATGGCTTCCTTTCCACAGTAACAAAATTACCATTTTGTGTTACACACTGATAGAGGTAGCAGATACCATGATAATGATAGCAGTGGTAATCAAGGCATAATCACAACATGTTAGGTGACATTGTCAAATAAGAACTCGCCTTAACAAATCCATATTTACTATTATCCAATTAAACTTCAGAATTCTCTCAAATAGCTTCCCCACCACCATTGTCTGACTAATTGGCCTATAATGCCCAGTAGTACCTTCTCTCTGAATTTTAATGCCTCTACCCTATTGTCTATGCCTGCGTCAACCTTTTACATAATGAAGACTGACATAAAGTATTCATTGAGGTCTGTACCCCCACTTTCCAGGGCCAAGCACAGATTATCTTTGCGATCCCAAATAGGCCTGAATCTTTGCCTCCTTATTATCTTGCTTTTTATTTTTTTAATATAAAAAAACCTTAGCGTTTCCTTTATTCTATCCACTGATTGGTTTCTCATGCTCTCTTCTAGCTTTCCTAAATTCCTTTTTAAGCTCCCGCTGAACTTCTCATATTTAGAGAGACACTCTGCCAGATCGAGCCTTTAATATCACCCTAATCTTCTCTTTCTTGATTTTAAGCTTTATACCCCTCTCTCCAGCTTTCTCTGGTCTTGGTCCCAAAGCCTTTGTCTTTATGAGAGTATATTTACGTTTTACTTTTGTTCTTTCCTCCTTGAATGTCTCCCACTTTTCTAACTCACTTTTATTAGTTACTGTCAACTTCGGACAAATCATATCTTTGTTTTTTGCCAGTTTAGAACTTTTATTCCTAGCCAAAATTTACCCTTTTCTCTAACGATCCTAATATCTAGTTACGGTCACTATAACAAAAAGGCTTCCCTACTGATACACCTTCCATCTGCCCAAGGTAACTTCCAAATTTTAGGTTCAAAACTGCCCCCACCCTTGCTGGCCTTTCGATATACTGACAAAAAGGTTCCCTTGGATGCAACTAAAGAATTTTGCTTTCTCCCTACCTTGCACACTAAAACTATTTCAGTTACTATTTGCATATTTAAATTCCCCTACTATTAGTGTCCTTTATTCTTACACCTCTCTGAAATTCAATTCCATATTTGATACTCTGTCTCCCCCTGACCACTTGAGCCATATAGTTCACATGAATAGCATGTTTGTCCTGTTTGTGTTTTTTAATTTCACCCATTTGATTATGCTTCCAAGATGTCATCCCTCCTCACTGCTATAATTGATTCCTTAATCAATATTGCAACTATTCCTCCTTTTCTATCTTCACCCTATCTTGTCTGAACGTCCTATAAAGAATGTTGAGCTGCCAAACCTGCCCATCTTCCAGCCGAATCTCGGTCATAGCAATGACATCATATTTCCTCGTGCCCTTAGCTTGCTTATAGAATCATAGAATCCTTATAGTGTAGAAAGAGGCCATTCAGTCAATTGAATTCTCACCAACCTGCCGACGAGCATCTTTCCCAGATCCACCCTATCCCATAACCTCCACATTTACCTTGGCTAATCCACCTAGCCTGTTCATCCCTGGACCCCCCCCCCCGGGCAATTTTAGCATGGCTAATCCACCTAACCTGCACATCTTTGCACTGTGGGAAGAAACTGGAGAAACCCACACAGACACTAGGAGAATGTACACACTTCACAGACAGTTGCCCCAGGCTGGAATCAATCCTTGGTCCCTGACTAATCCATTCATGGGAACATGAGCATCACTGGCTGTCCCTAGTTGCCTTTGAGCAGGTGGTGGTCAGCTCCCTTCTTGAACTGCTGTAGTCCTTGCACTGTGGGCTGACTCAGAATGCTCTTAGGGAGGCAATTCCAGGATTTTGACCCAACAATATTGAAGGAATGACGATATATTTCCAGGATGGTGAGTGGCTTGGAGAGGAGCTTACAGGTAATGGTGTTCCCATGTATCTGCTGCCCTTGTCCTTTCTGGATGGAAGTGATGGTCATGGAAGGTGCTGTTTAAGGATGTTTAGTGAATTTCTGCAGTGCATCTTGTAGATATTACACACTGCTACTGAGTGTCAGTGGTGAAGGGAGTGTGTGTTTGTGGATGTGGTGCCAATCAAACAGGCTGCTTTGTCCTGAATGATATGAAGTTTCTTGAATATTGTTGGAGCTGGACCCTTCCAGGCAAGTTTGGTGTATTCCATGACACTCCTGACTTGTACCTTATAGATGATAGATAGGCTTTAGGGAGCCAGGAGGTGAATTGTTCGCCGCAGTATTCCTAGCCTCTGACCTGCTGTTGTAGCTATTGTGGATATGTAACAAGTCTCCAGATGAATGATAATCTCCAGGATATCGACAGTGGAGATTCAGTGATGGTAACACCATTGAATGTGAGGAAAAATGGTTAGATTGTATTGTATTGGATGTCCTTGCCTTGCATTTATGTGGTGCAAATGTTACTTGCCACTTGTCAGCCCAAGCCTGGAAATTGTCCAGATCTTGTTGCTTCAGTATCTGAGGAGTCACGAACGACGCGGAACATTCTGCAATCAGTGGTGGACATTCCTTATTCAAACCTTATGATGGAGGGAAGGTCATTGATGAAGCAGCTGAAGCTGATTGGGTGTGGACAGTACCCTGAGGAACTTCTGCAGAGATGTCCTAGTGCTACATGTCCTGCATGATGCCAGGAATAATCCAGAGATTACTACCTTTCAAGTCCTTTCAATTTCCTATCTAAAATTTCATAGCGTCTGCTCTCTTTCTTTACTGTGTCATTGGGTCCAGCATGGAGAAGAAAGAGAGCAGACGCTATGAAATTTTAGACTTCTGGCTGTTTACCCTCCCCTTCAGAATGCTTGTAAGCCATTCTATGACATCCTTGAGTCTCTCTCTAATATTGGCAACACATATTAGATTAGATTACTTACAGTGTGGAAACAGGCCCTTCGGCCCAACAAGTCCACACCGACCCGCCAAAGCGCAAACCACCCATACCTCTACATTTACCCCTTACCAATTTAGCATGGCCAATTCACCTGACCCGCACATCTTTGTGACTGTGGGAGGAAACTGGAGCACCCGGAGGAAACCCACGCAGACATGGGTAAACTCCACACAGTCAGTTGCCTGAGGCGGGAATTGAACCCGGGTCTCTGGCGTTGTGAGGCAGCTGTGCTAACCACTGTGCCACCGTGCCGCCCACAGATTACAGCCACATCTTTAGCTGTCTTCCTGTTTGTCCTATGTAGTGGACACTACATAGAAGACAGCTAACGATCCGCATCCATGAACACCATCTAGCCACGAAACAACATGACCAGCTATCCTTAGTAGCCACACACTCAGATGACAAGCAACATGAGTTCGACTGGGACAACACTACTATTATAGAACAAGCCAAACAGAGAACAGCCAGGGAATTCCTAGAGGTATGGCACTCATCCACAGATTCAATCAGTAAGCACATCGACCTGGACCCAATATACCGGCCACTGCAGCGGACAGCTGGAACTGACACCCGGAAGCGGCAGGTACAAATCACAATAAATGCCAGAGGAAACATCACAGAAGCCCTTCACAGGAGGCTCCCAAGCACTGAGGATGTCACCTAGACAGGGGGCGAAACGTCGGCAACACAAATTCCCAGCTCGGCGAACTGAACCACAACAATTAAGGACTATAGCTTCTGCATTGCATTTTAACGTAGACGTTGAGGTTAAACACAATGTTCAGGAATGTGCCAAACCTGGCCTGTAAACATTACTTCACATTTTTACTCTAAGAGTAAGAGTACAGAATTGATGCCAATTTCACACATTTCTGCAAGGAAAGATTTGTTCTATATATCGGCTTTTCAAGGAATCGCACTTCCATTCAACATTGCGAGATTTGCAATGGGCAACTCACTTATCCACTCTCTTTCATTGTACAGTATTCTTGCCAATAAATCTGAACAAGCATTGCCTCAGTCAGGTTCAACACTGGCATAGAGAATGCTCAAGTATTTCAAAGTAACTTTACAGTCTGCGCATAGCCTGAAACAGTGAAGGGATACTGATGAGGGAAGGGACAAAAAGAGATTCCACATGATTCCTATTAACTTATTATTTATTGTGAAGGACTTCACTATGCAACATTCATATATCATTTGCTGTCTCTGAAGCCTTAAAAGCAACCTTGCCTTAGTGCCGGGGGTTGTTAGTGCACTGTTTCACTGTTGCTTTTGCCCTTCTATTAAAGTAGGACACATTTAAGTTGGACCACCCAAAGATATCATGTGTGCAATCATATAGCAAATGACACATTTATTCTGCAACATGGAAGCTCAAGAACTGCATATATAATGAGTTCCACATGTGCTTTGTGCTAAGCAGGGAGTTCTTGCCAGATTAGGAACAAAATTCCAAACAATTAAACAAAGTCCAACCCTAGCTTGTTTGTCTTGCAAGCAGGTGGCAATTAGGTCCTTTCTGGCCTCTTGATCTCTCCTGTGCATTGCTCTGTCATGTTTTCTTGATTGGCCTGCCTGATCAGTGTTATCACCCTCAGCCTCACCTTCATTTTCAGTGGATTACATTCTCAGAGATTTTCATCTGCGTTCAGGACATGCCAACCCCACGCCTACCCCCACCCCACTTTATTGGTTCCAGTTTCATTGGCACAGCCTGACACTATGATGCGGGATTCTCTTCCTGGGCATATGCAAGGTATCAAAACCTCATCATCAGGATGCCTATGGTCTGCTTCACTACAGACCTGGTCAGACTGCGAGCTTCATTCCAGATCTTTGTTCTGTGTCAGTCTGGGGGTTTCACAAAGATGTAATGAGCCATATTTCGGGTGATTATCCCTTGTCTCCCAGCAGTATGAATGGCCTCCCTGCATAGCCTGAAGAACTTGAAAGTAGGCAGAAATCTGTGAGTTTGCTTGTATTCAAAAGTCATGGCAGCTCACAGGATATTTGGTGTGGACCTCCAAAACTTGGCATTGATGGTCACATATAATTTGAATATTCATGGATAGAAGCCTTCAAAAACTCAAGGTTGGTAATAGGACACTTGGGGATCAGTTCGCTGAATTGATTGGATGGTTGATTTGCAATTACAGCGACGCCAACAGCATGGATTCAATCCCCACACCAGCTGAGATTACCATTCTCTCCTTCTTAACCTCTCTCTCTCCTAAGACATGGTGACCCTCAGGTTATACCACTACTAGTCATCTCTGAATCATGAAAGAGCTGCCCTGCGTTCTGGTAAGATTATAATGACTTTATGTTTAATAGGGCACTCTCAATGCAAGATGGGTGCAATTGTTCATATTTTACACGTGGGAGGAGCCAGAATTGGTGGAGAAGCCCAGTACTGTATTCTAATTGCTTTATTCTTGTTGTCATGGCAGAAAGATATAAAGCATTGTGCTGTAGAGAAGATGACAAACATCACATCTGAATGCAATAATGGGTCACAGTTTGGGAGATGTCGCTAAGGTCCCTGGTTGTCCCTTGAAACAAGCTGCTGATGTAAAAATTCAGGCCAGCTGTTACCTTGATAGTCAGTAAGATGGGCCTGGGTTTGCCGCCCTATCTTTCTGAACCTAATTCCTCCTCCAGCAATTGTGTAGCAGAATATTCTTAATTGGTGCCTGCACAGTCTTTCATACATTGGAGAAAATGACGACGTGACCTGTTGATGCATGGTGTCATCATTCATCACCACCTCACTGGGGAATCCTCCACCTGATGCTTCTCCCTCTGGAGGCTGTGCAGCAGCCACTGGAGGATGCCATTCTTGCTAGTGATGTAATTGCTGTTTCCGTCTGTCTGGCCTTCAGATAGCACCAAGACAAAATTACTCCAGCAATGACATTCTCCATATGAGCTCCATGAGCAGACAATGTCAAAAAGATAGTCTAGTCTTATTGAAGGACATCCTGTGCTCTTGGGGCCATAACATCGAAGCACCATGTTATGACCTCACACAGTGTGGCACAGGGGCTTCAAAGAATTTTACTCTTCCCTGAAGAAGAAAACAGTATTTTCTTCTGCTTACATTGTACACAATTGCAGCCAGGTTTGAATTTATTTCATAGTTGACTTCCTGTCAGCATGATGAGCTTCCAACTTGATGTTAGTGTGGATGACTTGCAGCCTCCATCTGTTATGCACAAATGTTCTCTCATTCTTCACATTCCCATTTCTGTTGCTGTCCCTGTGGCCCCAATTACTTTTCAGCCTCCTCCCATTTCAGTGGAGCCCCATATCATAAATATTTATGGATTCATCTTTCCCCAGAGCCCGTGACATTGTAAATTCCCATGCCCTCGTTTGTCTTATGTCTTTCCCATCTCAAGTTTGAACTCCCAATGCCAGAGCTCCTATTCATTTTGAAGTCACATGCTACCATCTGCAATTGCCTCCTCTCCGAGTGTCCATTCCCTCAGAAGCCCAGTATGATGAATTCTGTCCCTATAAATTGAGTTCCCTGCTTTTCCAAGGACTCCATGGACTGCCTGATAAGCCCCTAACCATTATTTATCAATGTTGTGGGTCTGTTCGCCGAGCTGGAAGTTTTTGTTGCAAACGTTTCGTCCCCTGGCTAGGCGATATCATCAGTGCTTTGGAGCCTCCTGCGAAGCGCTTCTTTGATGTTTCTTCCGGTATTTATAGTGGTCTGTCCTTGCCGCTTCCGGTTGTCAGTTTCAGCTGTCCGCTGTAGTGGTTGGTATATTGGGTCCAGGTCGATGTGTTTGTTGATGGAGTTTGTGGATGAATGCCATGCCTCTAGGAATTCCCTGGCTGTTCTCTGTCTGGCTTGCCCTATGATAGTGGTGTTGTCCCAGTCGAATTCATGTTGCTTGTTGTCTGTGTGTGTGGCTACTAGGGATAGCTGGTCGTGTCGTTTCGTGGCTAGTTGATGTTCATGTATGCGGATTGTTAGCTGTCTTCCTGTTTGTCCTATATAGTGTTTTGTGCAGTCCTTGCCTGGTATTTTGTACACTACATTAGTTTTGCTCATGTTGGGTATCGGGTCCTTCGTTCTAGTGAGTTGTGGTCTGAGCGTGGCTGTTGGTTTGTGTGCCGTTATGAGTCCTAAGGGACGCAGTAGTCTGGCTGTCAGTTCAGAAACGCTCCTGATGTATGGTAGTGTGGCTAGTTCTTTGGGTTGTGGCATGTCCTCGTTTCGTGGTCTTTCTCTTAGGCATCTGTTGATGAAGTTGCGCGGGTATCCGTTTTTGGCGAATACCTTGTATACGTGTTCCTCTTCTTCTTTTTGCAGTTCTGGTGTGCTGCAGTGTGTTGTGGCCCTTTTGAATAGTGTCCTGATGCAGCTTCGTTTGTGTGTGTTGGGGTGGTTACTTTCATAGTTTAGGACTTGGTCTGTGTGTGTAGTTTTCCTGTATACCCTTGTGGTGAATTCTCCATTCAGTGTTCTCTGTACTATCACGTCTAGGAATGGGAGTTGGCTATCCTTTTCTTCTTCTCTCGTGAATCAGATTCCTGTGAGTGTGGCGTTGATGATCCGGTGTGTTTTTTCTATTTCCGTGTTTTTAATGATTACAAACGTGTCATTGACATATCTGACCCAGAGTTTGGGTTGAATTTGTGGTAGGACTGTTTGTTCTAACTGCCTCTGCTATGAGTCCTGAGATTGGTGATCCCATGGGTGTTCCGTTGATTTGTTCGTATATCTGGTTGTTGAATGTGAAGTGTGTAGTGAGGCACAAGTCCAGTAGTTTAAGTATGCCGTCTTTGTTGATAGGTTCCGTCTCCTGTTTTCTGTTTTGTATGTCCAGTAGGTTGGCTGTTGTTTCTCTGGCTAGGGTTTTGTCAATCAAAGTGAACAGTGCCGTCACGTCGAATGAGATCATGGTTTCTTCTTTGTCTATGTGTATATTTCTGATGATGTCCAAGAATTCCTGTGTTGATTGTATGGAGT